>NW_026099344.1:0-326422 GCF_024542735.1 Bombus huntii | reverse complement strand
GTTTTCTTTGCCGATGGCGCACTGTAAATATAAATATTTGAATAAATATCGCGAATTTCATGTTGCTAAAAGATTTATACTATTTATTCGTAAATAACTGTTGGATATGTTTAAGTTGAAACCACTGCATTAGGTCTTTTTTCTTGTTTAAAATTATTTGTATTGGTAAATTGAATGAAAGTTCTAACATGTAATTTGTTCTTCTCTTATAAATAGTTTACGGAGGATAAAGCGTGGGTAACTCACGACTGTCGCGATCATGACACTATACATACCTATGTATAGCACGTATACTAAGCTAACTAAAATAGCAAGTCAGAGAAATGGAAACTTAGGAAAATCTAAAGGAAGATAAAACGTTCGAGCCTTGCCAGGAATATAAGATGCTAAGTAATCTTCCTAAGTAATCTCCTCCAGCTTTTTCTAGTTTGATCAATAATTATTAGTACATGTTAGGAAAATAAATAGAATTTTTGTTCTCAAGCGAGGTATAATTTAAATTTTGTATGTACACAAAAATGTTAAATATCTGTAATAAACATGGTATAATCAATTTTTTTACATAAAATTATATTGTATAGGCTATTGTTATTTAAACATTTTAAATTGGATGAAGGAAAAAAATGACGCAAATAAAACGTAGGACATTTTAATTAAAGAGACTAATATAGAGATTTATCTACTTAACTGTGATTAAATCATCTCCACTTAACGCTCTACCTCTTCTATTAATTATGCTTCGTTAAACTATGATTACAGAGGATGGGTTTTTTGATAAAATGACATTCTGACAAATATATATAGATCGATATATATATAGATATAGATAGACAAATATATAGATTCTTACAACAGTAGTTATGAATGAACAGTAGTTATTGTATCAATTCCGTTCTTCAGAAGCTTCATTTGTGAAAAGACAATTCGCCAGAATATGGATTCACTGTAGTTATAGCTGTAGGATTTCAATCTAGTTGACAGACTTGCTTTACGTAGAGAATATCTGTCTCTTGTTCTACCTTATCGCGATTCTCTCCTCATCTTATACGCTTTGTCGAGCAAAGTAATATTGGCATATATCTCGGCTCTGGTTACAATCATTAGTTTCCGCCTAAACGGTTAGAATCACATAGCTCGCGCTCTACTCTCGTTTATTCAACATTCAGGCCATATGGTCGCATGCGACGAGTTTTATGTTAATTCCGACCGATTACAATACCTTTCTTTCGTTTACAAGGAACGACGAGACTGGCAGTTGCGTGATTTCCAATGCAAAAGCCGCGATATCTGCACGATAACCTAACCTCAACCGATTTTGTTGTACTATTCTTATGTGGACTTCGTTTGTACCACAACTTCGTCGTAACAAAAATAGAATACGTAGAACACGGCATTCCGTTATGCGATATTGTCGATTCCTAACATCCGAAAAATCAGAGATAATTTTTTCCCTACAGTTGTACATTTGTGTGAAAAATTACGAACGTAAAGTTGTTTGGTGCATGCACAGTCCTCCCCTCCCCTGCATTTGCGTGGACATGCTAGAAAGATTCACTTTTCCACGGTGAAACTGTATGAAATGTATTATAATTTCATTTTTACAAAGGTCGAACATCCTACTATGCATAAATTTAATATTAATATAAGCAGGTTTCGTGTTAAGTATTACATCTGACGTATAAGCACACGTGTGTACGAGCCTTGGTTTTAAATGTCTTATAGTAGACACCGAAAAGATTATTCAGTTGGATATCTGACTCAACATCAATATTTTACTAGGAGATAACATGTTAAGAACACGTTGGTGGATGGCATGGGAGATGATGAATGAAGACATACTTCTGTGAGATACATAAAATAGTAGTCAGAACGTATTTTGGCGCTTGGGGACAGCAACAGCTGGTGATACTGTCATACACCTCCATTTATAAACTTTCGAAAATCGATGTGACCTTCAAACTTTAGTGTATTCTGTTTCACAGCACAAAATGTTTCCGAAACGTACGTTTATTGTTACAATGAACTTGACTAATGGCTCTGAAATACTATCCTTGAAAAAACAATGGGGGAATTGGAGCAAAAAAAAGAAGGAAATAAACAAAGACCTTGTTGGTTCGTAAAAATAAAATATGCTACAGGAAAAACTTTTTCCAACGGATTGAGATGCGACGAGCTTTAAAAGCTATGACGCGAATCGAGCGTTTGTCTACAAGAGCGCATTTTCGGTGGATATATAGATATACATGTATATGTGACGAAATATACTAAAGCAATATTGACCCTTTGTCGCTGAAAGTATCAAACTACAAAACTTCCTTTCAAATTTTCAGAATAAGGAAATCAGGATCATGATAAATAATTGGAACATAATTAAAAATAATATATCTTCTCTATAAGATAATGAATACATTGGTTCATTTAATTTTTATGGATATTCAAACGCTTCTGTGAAATAAAACGTCAAGATTATAGAGTATAAAATTCATAGCTATGAAATAACTAAAACTCTGATGTATTATTAAAAATATACGTTAGGTTGTATGTAGTGATACATACAAAGATTACATGTACAAACCCATAATTAACACAATGCTACCGCAACCATTCTGCAATCTACCTTGCCCAAAACACTCTTCCAGTCACCTCCAAACTCTTCAATTCTCTCCACCTAATCACCCACAAACCATTCACAAACATGCAATTCTCGACAAAAGAAGAACTTATCGTCAGTTGTCCTTAACATCTCGTTCATTCATTTGGTCCCTATCCCCCTATTTCCTCCCACCGTGATGATCGCACTACATTTTTCCACATTTTCTACATTTTTCTCTATTCTATTCTCTGGATGACCTGAATTCTCGAGCAGTCGAGTGACGATTGATCTGTACAATTGATCGATTTCTTTTTACTACAGCCATGCAGAAAATTTCGCCTTGGAAAAGAATGTTGTGATTTCGAATGCCTCGATCACCTGAAGAACGTTACCGGAAGTGGTAAAATTTATGTCCTTGAGTATAAGAAATCCTCCAGCTCCTCGACTCAGCGACAAACGCTACTCTGGGTGATGAGCGTAATGGTGCTATTGCGGCTTGTTTAATTTTTCAACAAGGATCCAGATGGCGCCGTTGACGGAATTCTTTCGCTATAAACGTCAACGATCAACATCAGCCATCAGGCAATTTCATATTTGTGACTTATTTCTTCTGTGTTATTTCTTCTAATTTTATTGTTAGTTCTTCAATTTGTATTCCAAAAGATTGAACTCTTTTTACGTGCGTGTGTGTTTTTCTTTTTTTTGTAACTCGTCGAGTTGCAATTCTAATTTTTGCACTTCCTCCTTCATGTCCTCTATGTGTTTCTCGAACTCTTGTGTCGTCCTGTCTTTGTCGGAACATTCTACTTGAAGATCAGCGAGTTGATGCTCGGGATCGTAATTCAATTTTTGGTCGTTAGCAGTAATAAGCTCACGTAACTTCACTTTTGAACTTGATCTTGTTTGGTCTTGATTGTGTTTTCGTGGTGCTTGTGGTGTTCTAAAAGTAATCGTCACGTTGCTTGCATTTTTAGTGCACATTGATACACTGCACTCTGCAGTTCTCCTATTTTCAAACTTGCTTCATTTAAGGTAACTTTATGAATTTCCGATTGATGCTTTAACATTTGATGTAAGTCTTCTATTGCTGTTTCACGTTCTTTCAACTGTTCATTAAATTCGTTGTTTAGCATATCCACTCGAGAAATTCCGAGTTCTTGAGCATCGTTTCTTCTTTTAGAAATTTGGCCTATTTTCTCTCGCCTGCTGCTACATGTTGCTGTCATTTTATCAACTTCTTTCTTCTTTTTTTTTCTTTTTTTTTTTTTTCTTGAACTTAAAATCTTGATTTAAGGTTTGTGTTTCACTATATGATTTATTATTATTAACTAGTTCAACATTATTTTCAGTAGATTTTTTTTTCGCGTGATTTTTATACTTATTTAAATAGTTTTACACGAACAAATGCATCGTACGTCAGATATACCATTTTTAATAAATTGTCGCCTTTACAACTCGAGTTACCTCTGAACGAGTCGCATGATTGATCAATAAGCCATGAGTAATTATGCAAATTCAGTTTTTTTTTCATCTATCTATCTGAATATTATAACAAAGACTTTACATTGAATATTTTATTAAAATTGTAAGTTTTTCATAAACGCTTCAAAATCCACAGTCTATTGATCAACTCCTCTATCCTTTCTCTTTCTCCTCACTAAAATAGATAAATTCCTAATGTAGTTTGTGGATAATATTTTTTTTTTTTTTTTTTTTTTTTTCTAAAGCAAATCACATTTATCATCTGATATATTTTTTGAAATAATTTCTGTCTGTACATTTTCTTCTTTTCCCTTACTCCTCTTTCTCTTTCTAATGAATTCTTTTTATTCCGTAAAATAGTTTTTGTATATTCAATTTTGTTAAGTGCAATCCTTATTTCTGATAACTTACTTTTATTAGATAATTCTTGTGAATCTTCTACTACATCTTCCATATCATTTTGAGTTCGGCTTCTACCTTCAGTAAATTTAATATCTTGAACCGTATCATTAATTTCAATAGCTCTTTCGGTATCAAGTTTTTTTTTTTTTTTTTTTATTTATTTGTTGAAATTACAATCAATTCTCGCGTTGGGAATTTTCAGTAATTTTTCTGGCGTGGCGCAGTGACATGGCTGTTTATTTACAATAAGTTAATACTTATTATAGATAGGTATAATTTATAAGTATTATAAGTTCGGTATCAAGTAAATCGCACTTATTATTTAATATACCTTTTGAATTGACTTCTGTCTCTGTAGTTTCTTCTTCTGTATCTTCTTCGAGTTTTCTTCGTTCTTCTAATCCACCCTTCTCATTTTCTAGGATCTTCCTTGGTGTTACGCCGCCTAAAACATCTGCACGCCAGCCCGCGCCAGCTCGCACCACCGGACAACAACCAGCCTGCGTAACGTCACTTCGACCCTCAATAAACCTAAGGACCCACCATAACTTTCACTTCCCTGTAGTGTTTCGCCATGTGTCTTCAATCCGTTTGTCTTGAAGAATTTCTAAAGCTTAAAAATATTCTCGAAACACAGTCGGTTTTTAGAGAGGTCCTTGGGTTTATTAGACGTACTTAAAACACGGAGAAAGCGGGTATGCACCCATTAGGAAAATCCGAATAGCCCTCTAATAAAACAAGCTATGTTTTCCTCACGCACACAGTCATCTATCCACCACGATGGTAGGAGACTTCCTACTCATCCCTTCGAGCAGTAGTGCAGGTCATGACCAATCGACACCGCGGTTCGTTACCCTCACTTTTCCTAACGAAAGTGGGGACAACGAATCCGCGTTCTTTAGGCACAGGGGCATACCCACACCGAACTTTTCTTCTGTATTAGAAAAAGAGCGACAGTCAGTCTAAAAACTAACGCCTAACGCGGCAGTCTACACATAGCGCGAGAGTCGCATACTTTACGAAAATCTTTTGTCGGTTCTCGGTGTTGTCGAACATACATCTTCTCTCCTAAATATATTATAGTGCTAAGTACATTAATACATTAATCTCCATTATAAGAGCCCTGCTCTAGCGTACATATCTATCACATCTTCGTGCGACAAGTTGTTAACTATTTATTTCTCTACGTCAGTGTAATCTGTAAAGTGTTGGAAATATATAATTTATAATTCAGTGAATCACAGTGTTATACAAACTCAATCACCCCTATTATCTCAACGGAAATCAGGGGATCGATCAATTCGTGGTGTCGATTGATATAATCGTACGACCCCCGTTGACGTCTCTCCTCGCGGTTACGTCTCCCCGCAATTGGTCGGAATTTACACTTGTATTTTCATCTTCTTTAACTTCGACTTTATCCGATCTCCTAGGTCTGCCTCTATGTTTCGCTTCATCAGTTGCTATTACACCCGTTACTGCATTATCATTTTCTACAGATTTATACCTATCGCTATCACTAGCTGTGTTCGTTAAAAGAACTTGCCTTCGTTGACGAACTTATCAGTTGTTTCGTTTTCACTATCTGAAATTGATTTTTGTTTAACACCTCTTTTTTCTTCTTTGGCAAATTTATTTTCTACATTTTCCGATGCCTTTTGTTTATTAATTATTTCAGACTTGTCTTCGATTAATTTCGTCTTTAAAGCGCTTCGCAAAATTTTATTTGTGTTTGATTGTCTGGTTTGATTATAAACAATTTCTTCAAATTTTGGCGAAGTAGCAGGCTTTGCAGCAACATTATAACGACTGCTCCGTTTACTACTATCTAACATAGATGGAGATGGATTCTTGTCATCTTTATTCTCTAAAGACTTCTCTTGTGTATTAGCATCTAAATTTCTCGACATAAGATCTGCTGAAGTTTTTTATTCTGTAGTGTCACACGCATTTTTCGCTGTCATCATTTGGTCTTCTTCTATAAGCAAATGTTCATTATTGTAAGCATTATCTCTTGCTTTTTGTATGGATTCTAATGATATATTTTGTTCAACGTTGTCTATTGATTTTGTATCATTTTCAGCAGTTGATTTACTAACTGCTTCTAATTCCTTCGTTTCAATTTGGTTTTCTTTATTTGTATCGCCGTCCAAAATATTTCTCATTGAAATATTATCCTTCTTGTTATGATCTTTTTCTGCTTCTCCTAAACTTTTACTTTTTTTGTCGAACCGTTCTTGTAAATTTTGAGTATCTTGTGACGAAGATGGTGACAAATCATTATACAATACTGCAATATCTTCTTTCCTTCGTTTCACAGACTCTTTCTGGTATTCTGTTGAGCTATTGACATCAAACATTAAGTCTGTTTTAATGAAAATATAATCCTGTGAAGCGGTGTCAATTGATACTTTCTTTTCATAAGAATTTTCTACATTAGACTGCAATTCTTTTGAAAATTCTTTCAAAACCATTTCTTCATTTCCTACAGTAACGTCTGTTTTCTCCAAGCTTTTGTTCAAATTATTAGAAACTAAACTACCCTGATAACTCCGACTAGTCGCTGCTTTAATAGTCTCCTTTAACAGTTTTCTTAACTTGATTTCGTTCTGCTTCTGCATAGCGTCTAGTATGGCCCGAATACTTGGATCCACACCAGTAGCCATAGCCAAGCCGGTGAAAATTATCCTTTGTTCCGTGGTATATATAGGGTAAAACGAATGGTAGACCGCAGCATAGTGGTTTCCAACGATCCACACTTGTTCTAATTCCTCACTCAACGTCTTTCGTGTCCATTGACGTAGAAAAAAGTAAGTTATTGTAATATCGGAATATATTAAAGGTGTAATTTTGTCCGATTAATTATAATTTATTAATAATGGATTGAAAATACAGATATTACAGACAGAAAATACAGACAGAGAAACGATGTTTGATTAACAGGAAAACTAAATGCAACGCTCGTATTTACATCAAATAACTTGACAACTATTTGGTAACTCTCTCTCTCTCTCTCTCTCTCTCTCTCTCTCTCTCACTAGCAACTCTAACACTCGACAACACTCGCAACTCAATTCTAACGACTCTATGCTTCGACGTCTCGATCAACTCTGAACCTCGCCAATGCATTCCTGCTCGGTCCTGCACGCACACACACGCACACACACACACACTCACACACACACACACACACACACACACACACACACACTCACACACACACACACACACACTTTTCGGCTCACATACTCTGGCCTCTCGATTGCCACTCCTTGAAATATGAAACCGTACTTCTGTTTTGACGCTGCTTATCTTTTCTCGCGTCACTGTTACTAGGCGCTCTTGGATGTAAACAAACCACAAAAAGACGGCGTACACGGTGTTTTCTAATTTCAGCCGATCTCCAATCAAAGCTATTCTACGATATTACATTATCGTATAATAATAAGCTTTTAATCGTTTAATAATAACTCGTCAAGTAGAAATTCCACACGAAGCATTGTGAAGAATAATACTTGAAGAAGATCTATGTTCTTACGAGATTGGCTGTCTACAAGAACTTTGTTGGATAGATTGTATCGTTTGACGAAAATTTTATTGTTGAAAGTTAAGAAAGTTGGAAAGAAAACCCACGCTGTCTCGAAGATGTCTTGTTTTTCAGATGCTGTAAATTGACAAATAACTAGATATTAGTATTGACATTATTTGATGTCATATCTGACCTTAAAGTATAAATAAAATCAATCTAGGAATTAATGAAATTTCAAACATTTTTTCTAAGAAAACAGAAGTTTCGTTCCTCCTAATGAGTATCACATGATGCAATAGAAAAATAATTTGACATTGAAAATCGTGTCAAGATCAATTTCGAAGCTATAAAATCGTCTTAAAAAAACGCTGTGATAAAAAATTTTTTGACACCTTGTACAAAGGTGTATATCAACGTAAGTGTACCTGTATGTCTATATTCGAGATTATTTATCTATTCAAGATAGCAAAGTAAAAATACTATATAGAGGATTTAATTAATGTGTGGATCAACGTATGTATCACTATATGTAACAATAATATTGACTGTATATGTACGTGTGTAATAAAAGATTTCCGGTTTACAATGTTTACGATACTGATATAAAAATACCATATAGAGGATTTAATTAACGTGTATATCTACGTATATATCATTATATGTAACAGTAACATTATGTGCATATGCGTATAATATTGGTTAAATGTTAAATGTTAAATGTTAATATTGGTTAAATGCGTTAAAGTGAAATGTTATTTACCTATTCAAGATAGCAAAGTAAACATACCATATAGAGGATTTACTACTGTTAACACTCGGTATTCTCGTATTCAAAGTATTTAACCAAATAATTTGGGAATCCAGCGGACGAGCTTGTATTTAATATGATTATATTTAATATAACAACTTTACTCAATATACGCGTAGCATTTTAAATGTCATGAGGGTTGCAGCGGACTCAATTTTAATGTACCTCGATATCTTAGCTTCTTATAATATCCTAATAAAATGTTATTTATCGATTACAATTGTCCTGTCGTATTTTATAGTGTTTGCTTTATAAATGTGAACTTTATTCAAAAAGAGTTCATCGATGATTATCCATTACAGGTTGTTAATAAACCTGAATTATGCACAAAGGAATTGCCGTTAATAACTTAAGATTCTCTGCCCGTCGTACAGGGTACATATAGTAATTATTCTCGACGATCGTAACGTTTAAGTCCAATTCGAGCTTATAGTCCCATGCGAGTTAAACAACGACAATAGTTTGAATTTCTATTTGTTCGTTTGTCGTCTGTTTATACCCGGAGCACCTGCTGTAAACCAATACAAAATTTATTAGATCTATAAATAACACATATAAAACTTATTAATTTATAATTAATATAAAATAGGAGAGCACGAAACTTCCTATTTTATGGATATGTTAAATCTTTGTAAAAAATACCATATCATTAGTATCATTTTAATCGTTCTAAAGGATTTAGCCGCATAAAGCTGTGACCCTTGGAAGAATCGATGTTCACGCGTGACAAATTGAAATTGTGCGAAGGTTCCGGTACGAACATCACAAGCCGAACATCGATACCAGGGGCACAGGCACATGTTCTGGGTTCATTATATATTTATAAAGGGCTGACGATTCAGTGGATGGTCCGGGTAAATTTAAATTGTAAATGAACGCATTGCTGGTTTCAAGTAAAAGCCTGGATAAGAGCGGATATGGTATGAGAGTCTGTCGTGGAAAGGGGAACAGGCCGCTTTTATTTGTAAAGTTTGAATCTCCTCGATATTGAAGATGTTGAAGCTGCAAGTATGTATTTCATTTTAATCCATTCGAGACCGAGATTTAATTGTAAAACGATACCTAGGTGTCGGTACGATCTGAATGTTTAGTTAGAATGATTCTGTGTTTTACTCTCTCCAGGGTATCCTTTTCATACTTTGATTTTAAATCGATGACAATCTTAAATAGTATGCCTCATATTTTTAAAATATAAAATTATATACTATGTTATTCTATAATGTATTATGTACAGTCATATATATATATATATAATAATTCTATATTGAAAAAAATATGAAATTAACATGATATATACATTACTACATAAGTTATATATAAAATATGTATACTATACCCTTGCCTACTGACTGATATGAATTTCTTTCGGTCTCGAATGCGTTAAAAGAGAGCGCAAAGAAGACGAAATTACTTATTGTAATTAGTAAAACGACCTGAGAGGCAGACAGGTACAAGAAAGAAGGAATATTATATTAGCGGCATTATCATGTTTTTGCTCTCTTTAAGTCTTTCATCGAGACAGACAATCTACAGGTATTAATCGACCAATTTCTCCAAGCTGATAACTTCGAATTGATGTTTATATATAAGAAGTGTTATGTGTTAATCTGTCTAAATGTTTAAAAGGTGTTATAAATTAAATGTTGTTAAACGATACGTAATTGCCTTTTGATCGTAAATTTTACTATCAAGGGGTCTTTTATGTATGCGTAATCATTGTGAATTATAACAATTTATGTGATCGATATTAAAGGTGTTTAAAAGCATATTATTATTATATATTATTATTCTATTCTCCTATATTATTATCCTATATTATTATAGCATTCCTATATTATTATAATATCCAATTACATGTTGATACACAAGATATATAGATTATTATTTATAACGTTTTGGTTTTCTTAATTGAGTCATTCATTTAGTACAAATGATAAGAAATTAGTAATAATTCGCAAAAAAAGGATATTGTAGTAGAAATATTATAAAAAAACATTTTCTGTTTTAGTGTAGAGTTACTCCTTCTTACAGACAGTGTCGTACAAATCTGTACGTCTCTGAGAAAATGTAGGTATCTGAGCCCTTACTTCCTCAACAACTTTTAGATCTGTTAGAAAAAAGAAACATACGAAGTAATAAGTAATGCTTACTAATAAATTCAACAAATACAGAGGAAGATGGCTAAATCGATAAATTAGCGAGACTAAAAATTAATTACATCATGGATCTCTCGCTTTTAATTTTAAGCTGTAAATTACCGATATCGGTGACTGCCATATTCTCTTGAGTTTCCAAATCGTAAAGAATCTCTCCCCAGGGATTGGTCAACTGTGTATGCCCCCATGCGACGTAACTTGCTGAAGGAACACGAGCCGGTGATATGCAAGCAACGTATAATTGATTATCATTCGCTCTGGAACGCTGAAGTAATGACCAGTGCAGTGGTCCAGTGGTCATATTGAATGCCGCTGGATATATCAGCATTTGGCAACCTAACCCAGAGAAGCAGGAAATATGAAGCCACCGAATACCAATTAACTTCGTAGTTGCACGGTTCACATTCCATCATTTCTGAATATGCGAGGACAGTCCTCTTATTGTGCTTTTAATTCTTTTATTTGTTTCATTTTCAGCAAATATACTGGTTTTTTAAATTAAGCTTCTTTTTATACAGATATTTAATTTTTTGCTAGTTAAGTATTGATCGATTAAGTTACTGTACCTTTGTTCCGATAAATGCGTGCCATTTCCTCGAATCTAATATCATAGCATATGCCAATACCTATTTTGCAGCCCTTCACATCGAACGTCGTTAGGGAGTTACCAGGACTGAGTGAATCACTCTCTCGAAAAGTAATCTTATTAGGAATGTCGATGTCGAATAGATGTACCTAATAACATAAAAATGTAGTCGCTAATTCTATTGCTGCAACTTTTGTAATTTAATATCAAAGTTACCAACTCCTAAACTTTAATTATTTTTTATTTAATAACTGACAGCGTTTTTATCACTTTCTTTTATTAAAAAATCTTATCATTTAATAATGTTTAAAAAGGAGAAAAAATAAGTATTTTCGTATGTGAAAAATTTATATTACACATTACAACAAAAATGGGCGTTTTCCGTATCATAACGTATTTTATAAACCGTAAATTATAGAATTGGTTATAGTATACGTATGTACATATGTATATTCCTAAATTATTCCTAGATAGAGTCACTTTCTTCACCCCAATATTTTCAAATTCAAAGCCATAAAGGAATATATTACTTACCTTTCGGTGTTTTGCTATCAAAGTTCCATCGGGACCCCAAATAGTACAGGTATTGTACAATTTATCGCCCTCTATTTCAGGCATCGTACCACCAACTACATAGATGTTGTTTTCTTTAGCTGCATTCGATAAAGCAACGCTCGTTTCACCATCAGGAATACTCTCGGCGTATTTTCGAAAGTACTCTGCATTGCAATATTTCAATTAATGAAAAATAACTGTCTTTTGTTCCAACCATAAATTAAATTGAAATTTTTGTCAGTTTTTTATTTTTTAAATTATTAAAATAACTAAGTTTTATATCTCGACTTAATTAAATATGCAATTACTTAGCTAACAGTATATATAATAAATTGTTTCTACAGGTTCAAAATGAAAAATGAATATTTAGAAATATTTAATTACGACAATGCTATTTGTGTTAGCATCAGTGGCTTGTTACTCTACGACTTTGCTAGTACTTTTTGAAACATAAAGTTAGTTTTCAATTAACACTTATACTAGAGGCGGAATTATAAATGCAAAATAATTGATAATACCAATTTATAAGTACCTAATTATTAGTATCTTAAAAAATATATTTATACAAAAATCACGATAATCATGAAAATGGGGAAATCCTATATTCTCGACTCAATTCACAATCTTTATGGAAGTATAAACGGTAAGGTAATTTGTCTACTTTTACTTTTTTCTATATAGTTGTTACACACATGGTAAATTATTGAAAAAAAAAAACAAATTATTACGTATTCCATATGGTGAATTAAAGCATTCAGGAAGAGCTATAATATCAGCATTGCGCTCTTTTGCGCTAGAAATGTAGGAAACTGCCCGCTCTACATTTTTGCGTTTTACTTCATTTACTTCAAGTTGTACCAACGCCAAGCGAAATGCTAAAATGTTGGAAAAGTTAAATACATTCGGTTATATATTTCCCATACTTTTTATCTATAAATACTTTTTACATAGTGAATACTTACTCGACATCGTTCGCACTACTTGTTTAGCGATGTTTGTAAGTATCATAATGTTGAGGTTATGTATGGTACTACTCAATATCAACATTACGTAAGCAATACGCAGGGATTTTTAATAATTCTTGGTAAAGTTTAGGACATTAATTTTGATGTAATTGTAAACATTATTTGTTCACAATTTGTCCATTTACTTTGCAACAAAAAGAACGCATCTGCAAGCGTGTTAATCGGATAACGACGAACTTCATTTCGCAAACACCGACACGTGAAACATTTTGAAGTTACGTCGACGCGAGAGTAATTGGTTCCCTTAAATTCCTCAATTTCCATTTCTTTCGCCATGTATATTCGAGTATTGCATTTGAATTGCAGAGCAGTCGAAAGTAGAGGAGCACCTCGCCGATATATCGACAGGAACATGAATTTTTTTTCATAGGGCGAATATTTTTTCCATTGAATTATTAAACCGAGTCAAATTTTCAAACTCAACCACTTAATTTAATCGTTTTACATAAAACATTTCAATCTTTTTTCTTCTAAATACTTTACCTATATTTCATCTGGCTGAATATTCCATATTTTTAAAGCTTGTTGATAATTACAAATACGTAATTATCATTCTGAAGCTAGAAATTTGAAGTAAAATTGCTCTGCGCGAAAGGAAATAATTCAACGTTTTATATATAGCTGTTAAAATGATATAAGTTTCAGTAAAATAGCTTCACTAAAATTTGTGGTTTTTTTCCTTTTCTATTTTTTTTTTTTTTTTTTTTTTTTGGTTTTATGTGTTCAAGGGCGAACGTTCCCTCTCATTTCTTGTATTTTTATGAGGAATTTAGCCTTTTTACACCACGAGAGCCTCAACGTTTTCATTTTCACGCTTACGCTACGCTCGTTAAACACGTTCTAATGAGACCATGTGCTGACATTGCGAGTTTTATTATTTTCGCACAATAATTTATCATTTTAGATTTCAAATATTACATTCATACATTTTTCGTTGTAAATTTCTTTCTCTATTTAAACAATTTACCATTGTTGCTACAATAAATCAATTAATTAAATTAATTGATCAGTTTAAACTTAAAATATCATTTCATAAGTTTTCGTCACTTGAATCTAAAAACAACAGAAAACGGATCATATTCAACGATCACAAAACGATAATAGGATATTGTGTTTCTTCTGAAGGGCATGAAATTGTCAGGAGATTATGCCATAAATGAAATTGGAAGCTGGCTGGTCAAAGGGATTAAACTCGGTTAAACTCAATTGTGCTATATTGCACAAAGACTTGAGAACTGCTACCAAATATCTACTAGCTTAAAGGTGTGCTGATTACACCTTACAAATTGTAATTATATTTCAAATACAATCTCCTAAATAATAAGTAAATTAAATTAATACTTTACCTAGAATCTGTGATACATTAATATAACAAAAATACATTTCTTAAATTATTCATTAATTTGCAATGTAATTAGAATATTATCTTTATTTTCTGGTGTCTTTATTATTCTTAAAAGATACGCTGCTTGTTTGCAAATTTAACACTACGTATGCTATTAATAAATCATTTTATATTTAATTTTGCAACCTTCAATCATTGTTAAAATTGATTGATAATACCGTTGGTTAATAGAAATTTGAAAATGCTCTCGTTTCCACTCGATTAAAAGGTAATTGCACAAACTGTCACAGTGTTGACTACAAATCACGTGTGTCGTTCTATTAAATTTATACACAATAGTATTTATTCTCGTTTTAATTTAAAATGAAATGTGTTATTGTATTTTTTTTTTTTTTATTTATTTGTTGAGATTACAATCAATTCTCGCGTTGAGAATTTTCAGTAATTTTTCTGGCGTGGCGCAGTGACATGGCTGTTTATTTACAATAAGTTAATACTTATTATAGATAGGTATAATTTATAAGTAATATAAGTAAGTGCATATGCTTAATTTGGATAATTAAATGAATCTAACGTTTAGGTCTAGCGGGTAGTGCCTCTTCAGCCTGCGAATCTGGTCCGTCGTATCGAGTAGTCCAGTGATTAGGGGGTTTCGGTGTTTGTTGATTCTTTTGCTATATCTGTCGCTATATTTTGCTATTTCCTCTTTGACGGTGGGTATCTTGAGGTCGCGGTGTATTGTTTCATTGGTTACATACCAAGGTGCGTCAATTAGGGATCTTAGCGTTTTCGATTGAAAGCGTTGGAGTATTTCAATGTTGGAGTTACTTGCTGTTCCCCATAGTTGGATTCCGTAGGTCCAGACAGGTTTTATTACGGTCTTGTAGAGGGTAATTTTATTCTGTATATTTAGTTTGGAGCGTCGGCCCGTGAGCCAATAGAGTTTTTTTAGTTTGTCCTTTAGTTGCTTCCTTTTATCTGAGATGTGTGTCTTCCACGTTAGTCTCCTGTCCATGCCCAGGTATCGGACTGTGTCCCTGCTAGGAACTGTTGCATTGTTGATGGTGACCTGGGGGCAGGTTTGTTTTCGGAGCGTGAAGGTTACATGTGAGGATTTCTTTTCGTTGACTTTGAAGCCCCATTTGTGAAACCACTTTTCCATGGAGTCGAGACTTCGCTGGAGAGTGGATGAGGCTATTACCGGGTCTGCGTGGGTAGCCAATAGCGCTGTGTCGTCTGCAAATGTCGCTATTGTTATATCGTTTGATATAGGTAGGTCGGCAGTGTAGATGGAGTACAGTAGGGGTCCGAGGACACTACCTTGGGGTATGCCGGCTTCTATTGGGAATGTTGCGGAAGTGGCGTCTAGGCATTTAACCATGAATTGTCTATTGGTTAGGTAAGATTTTAGGATGGAGTAGTAGGGGTGGGGTAGGATCTTTTTAAGTTTGTATAGTAGCCCTTCATGCCATACTTTATCGAATGCCTGTTGGATGTCTGGGAAAACCGCTGAGCAATATTTTTTCTTTTCGAGTGTTTGGCTGATCGTATGAGTTAAGCGGTGGATTTGCTCTACTGTAGAATGATGTTTTCGGAAGCCGAATTGGTGATCTGGGAGTGTTTTCAAGTTCTCTAGGATTGGAAGGAGTCGGTTCGTGAGCATCTTCTCGAATAGTTTGGACAGGGTAGGTAAAAGACTGATTGGGCGATAGGAGCAGGTTTCGTATATCGGTTTACCGGGTTTAGGGATGAGGGTAATCAATGAGATTTTCCAAGCCTTAGGATAGTGTTCCAGGCGAAGGATAGCATTAAAAATCGATGTGATGAGTGCTATCCCTTTTGTGGGAAGTTCCTTGATTGCTCTATTGCCTATTAGGTCGTGTCCTGCTGCTTTCTTGGGGTTTAGGCGACTGATTGTTTCTATAGTCTCTGCAGAGGAGAAGGGTTCGATAGGAGGGGACATTTGGAAGGGGGTGTGCAGGTATTCAGTAACGTCCGCGGCGGCTTTGGGGGAATGGGGTTTGAATACTTTTGACAAGTGTTTTGCAAACAGGTCGGCTTTTTCTATAGGGCTTCGCGCCCATCCACCTTGCGGACGGCGGATAGGTGGGATTATTTGTGGGGGGCGTGTGAGTTTCCTGGAGGCCTTCCATAGTGAGTAGTTGGCGTCGGCTGTGGGGGATAAGCTGGCGAGGTATTTATGGAAACAGTCGTTTTTATAGTTTCTTAAGGTTCTGGATAGCTTTCTAGTTGCGTTGTTAAGTTTGCGTTTGTCCTCCGGTGTTCTATGGGTCTGCCATACTCTTCTTAGTCTACGTTTTTCTGCTATTTTTTTTTTAGTATGTATTGGGGATATTCTTGTTTGCTGTTAGATGGCTTTGTCGGTGTGGAAAGGCGGATTGCGTTTATTATGCTCGTGTTTAAGTATTCCGTGGCTGCTTCGATATCTTCCTTTGTTTTTAGTGGGGTGAAGGCTCTGAGGTCGAGTGTGTAAAGACTTCTCTGAAGAGCTGCCAGTTGGTGTGTTGGTTGTGAATGGAGCCATTAGGTGTATTCTCGATGATTGTTGAACTGACTGTTGCTATCACGGGAGAATGATCAGAGGAGAGATCAGCCGAGGAGTTGATCTGGACGTGTCTTGATGGGATATTTTTAGTTATGAAGAAGTCGAGAAGGTCGGGTATTTTGTTGGTGTCAGTGGGCCAGTATGTGGGTTCGTATGTGGTGAGGTAGTTGAGGTTGTTGTTTATTATGCTGTTTAAGAGGTTTTTGCCTCTTGCTGTAACCAGTCTGCTGCCCCATTGGATGTGCTTGGCGTTATAGTCTCCTCCAACTATGAATCTATTGCCCAGGGTGTCCAGGAAGTTATCAAAGTCTTCTTTGGCGATGGAGTGTCTGGGAGGGCAGTATACTGCTGAGGTGGTGATTGAGCCATGACAGTCTTCTATTGCTACGTTTGTTGCTTGGAGGTAGTCTTTCTGGAATGATGGAAGTTCGTAGTGCTTAATACTTGCTTTGATTATTATTCCGGTGCCACCGTGGGCCTTTCCGCTGGGGTGTTGGGTATGGTAGAATTTGTAACCATTTATTTTCAGGTAGCTCTTGTCGGTGAAGTGGGTTTCCGATACGAGCATTACGTCGATTTGCTGGTGTTTTAAGAAGAGTTCTAGTTCAAGTTTGTGTTGCGCTAGACCGTTGGCGTTCCAGAGTGCTATGCGCCTTGGTTTTATTTTGAGTCGGGGCGTGCTAATTTTTCCACGATGAGTGTTAGTAGCGATAGCAAGTGATTTATTTGCTCCGATTGTTTCTCTATTAGCTTTTCAAGCCTTGAGGAGTTGTCTGTGTTAGGTGGGTTGGGGACACTGTTTTGGGGAAGGTTCCTTTGGCTGTTCGGGTTATTTTGGATGCCTTGTACTGCTTGGGCATAGGAGGTTGAGGTGGAGATGAATTTGGAGATGGTAGGACTGGGTGTTTGGTTGGTTGAGGGGGTTGGGGTAGTCGTGAATTTCGGCGGGCTGGGTGTTTGGTTGGATACCTCTTTTGCTCTGAGCTTAGGGTACCTGTTCGTGTATAGTGTTTTATATGCTGGGCAGCCTTTGTAGTTGGCAGGGTGGTCCCCTTGGCAGTGGATGCATTTCGCTGGGGTTTCCGGTGATTTGGCGCACTGGTCAGTGGAGTGAGTGCCTGCGCATTTAACGCAGCGGAAAGTATGGTTGCAGTATTTCTGCGTATGACCGTACCTTTGGCACCTTTTGCACTGCACTATTTCTTTTTTCACGAGCGGTGGTTCGATCTTTACTATCGCGTTCATTAGGCGACTGATGTTGTAGATTTCCTTATTGTTCGGCTTTTGTTTAATGTCTAGGAAGAATAAGGATAACGGGTCTTTCGAGACTCTATGCCTTATATTACTTACGTTGATGACTTCGTGGCCGAGTTTTGAGAGTTCGTATTTTAGTTCGTCTATGTCTGCTGAGTGGTGTATGTTTCGTAGGACCACCCGGAAAGGCCTTTCCTGTTTGAGCTGGTAGGTGTGGAAGTTGGCGTTCAGGGTCCTGAGTGTCTTGGTGAGTTTTCTGTAAGCTTCTGGGTTCGTCGGCAGTATTTTTACTTTGTTGTTGCTTATCTTAAGGTTATATTCCTCCTTGCTGATATCTCTCTCTAGGGACTTGATCATTGTCTGTATGTCAATGACGTCGTCCACAAATATTGGTGGGGGAGGGGGGATTCTCTGTGAGTGTTGGTTTGGTGGCGGTTCTACGATTTCCATGGCGTCGTTTGAGGATTCCAATACGGCGAACCTGTTGTGTGTGTTTATTTGCGTTGCTGTTTCTATTTTCCTTTTCTTTGTAGTGTTAGCGTCGTTAGTGCGGAGAGTTCTGCTACACTTCTGCCACGGGGGGGGGGGGGGGGGGTAGAACGGGGTAGCTGCGAGTCTGCTCCGGAGAGCCTGGTCGCGGTTGCTGGGCCATCATCGAGCTAGTTAATTCGGAATGAACAACTAGTCGTGAGGCTGTGAGGCTAGTATTCGGGTTGGGGTTAGGTGCGTGGGATTTTCTTCTCCCTAAAGGGTAAGGGACACTTAGCTGTGTTCTCTTTCGACTCAGATTTCTCAGATTTCTTGAACGATAAATGTTTATTCACTCTAATGTCAATGAGTACACTTGATACAGGATTCGCGATTGTATTCGGTTCGCGAATGCGCGGTTATAAGATAGAGCTTGGATAGCTACGATTCGAGATACGCTGCGAGTGCGGACAATGATTGCACGAGATGTCGAGAGCT
This sequence comes from Bombus huntii, assembly GCF_024542735.1. Taxonomy (NCBI): domain Eukaryota; kingdom Metazoa; phylum Arthropoda; class Insecta; order Hymenoptera; family Apidae; genus Bombus; species Bombus huntii. The sequence continues at coordinate 307,155 of NW_026099344.1, read as the reverse complement.
TAGATAATTATTCGGCTCGAACCGTGTAAGTATAACGATCGTGATATACTGCGGTAACTCGCGGTAATAGACTGACATTTTTGTCGCGATGCTGCTGCGGAGGAAGACTCGTTGGGATGTGTCTAAGGATGCGAAGGCATCGGATTCGTTGAGAAAAGCTTTGAGAGGGTGTTGCTAGCGGGCAGCGTCGTACGTGAGAGATAGCAGATTTCTCGTGTGTCCCCGTGGTAGGTGGTCGACTTCGAGACTGATAAACAAAGACTGTTTGTCTCTTTGGAGGACCTTAGCTAAAATAAATCCTAAGATTTATAGCGGTCCCTTGGCTAGCTGGAAATATTCGGTACGAATGTATCGACATCTGGCAATCATCTTGTCCGCAGGTATAGGGTCTTTGTGTCGTGCGTCACGCGACGTAAACTGTTGGGAAGTTTACTGTCAAGTGCCGCCACATGTTCAAGGAAAATGTATCTGCAGCCGGTTATAGCGGTATTTACGTTACGGATGATCTATGGGAAGATTCACACGAACAAACCTTTATGGACTAACCAAATTTATTTTGTTATTAAAAACGATCTACAGAACCGATCGACGACTGGTGTTCAATTTAAAAATTGCTTCTCTATAAAAGCAAGAAATCTAATTTACATCGTGTTCTTCATCTGTCGCCTCCATATACATCCTGGTGGCAATAAAATTCTGAATTTACGAGAAATCCGTATTTCGACTTAAGCTTATCGATGTTACCGACTGGACAAAGCCTTCGAGAGTTTAAATTAACCGATCGACCCTTCGATGAAAGGGCGAGCAAGTGCCAGGAAACTATCGCGGGAACGCTCGTAAAAGCGCGCAATGGTTCGGCGTGGTAACCTAGGAAGAGGAACAGGTGCGACTGAATCGTAACGGTTGTCGTGGCCCCTTTCAAACGATCCGTGGCCACTCTTCAGTTTCGGCGTCATTAACCCTTCCCTTCTTTCTTCCTGGTTCACTTAGAAACGAAGAAAATTCCGGAGGTAGTTTGCTCTTAGCAGCTGTCATTTTTTTTTTTTTCTTTGTTTAGTCGACACGAAGCATTTTGGAGAATTTCTGTGATTGCTTCGCGAAGGTACAGAGGATAAGAAAAAGCGCTCTTTGTTCGTTGACGACTTTCTGTCAATTAGAAATAAGAGTAAACGGCATAACAGTTTTCTTCTTTGCCACTGTATACGTAATTTTTGTTAGACTTTAACAACTCGTATTTTTCGTGAGCAAATACTGTCGAGTGGTTATACACTGTATATGTGAAGCTTCGTTTTCTTCGCGCGAAATATCCATGTTGTTCTTTCTATACTTGTGTTCATATATCATGACGTTCAGCCTACACGTGCCCGAGAATGTAATGTAACAGATAATTGGGTTCGAGCTGTAAATCTTTCATTTGCAGCATGACGCGAATCTAACAACACTTCTTTCCTTGTTCAGATCATGAATATTTTTGTCGCGTGCAGGTAGAATCATATGTCTAGAGTATCCACGGGTTTCGTGTTTACTTATTTCTTTAACTAACTTCGGTTTTAACCAACTTCCTATTAACCAGCAAATTAATCAAATACTTTCAGAATCAATGACAAGAATATACCGAAAAGTGTCGAAAGAATTTTAAAGAATTTTACAATCATTTTCCTAAAAGTTATCTTGAGACGTATTGTATCGTTAGTCTCATAGAGTTAATCACTTTTCTCTAGAATAATGCTCGAACACAGCTGTAGCTTTCTATAAATTTCCTCGATATTCGATTGAATTTCCCGAGATCGTTTCCAATGACGAGATCGCAGCAGTTGTTACGAAAAATATCGGAAGAGCGAAGAACGCGTATGTGTGTCTGATCCATCATTCACGATAGTCTCTACGGTCCATGCGTATGATCCATCATCTGCGTAACCGTTTTACAATCCTCACCGTGGAAATGCCGATCCGCGATGCTATTCTCGCGCGCACTCGACCGCTTAAGAGCATCGTCCAGAGACGTTTCCATCATACACAAATAACTTTGTTTTTCTTCTTGCAGTCGGAAGCGTGGAGAATTCGATGTTTCTGGCTGATCTGTTGTTTTATCATTTGCGCGGCATTTTTTCGCGGTTAGAAGAAAGATGAGATTAATATCTTTGTGGTATTTTGATACTTATCGATCTGCCGATAATGTCGGTGCTGGTAGGGGAAAGCGTAGTTGAGAAGAAGCGCGCTTTTTCGATAAATTATGAATTATGGCTAACGGTAATTCACGCAATTTACATAATCTAGATGGAACAGACGCTTTTCAAGATCGCTTGTCGACTCATTTATGTTTATAATTTTCAGGAGAAGAAAATCTAAACCTTGAATATATTCAATTCGAATATGTACTGTAGCCTAAATTCGGGTCTTTTTTCGGCTTTCAACGATATCGATTTTGTCTCGATTGACCTCCTGCCGGTTTACGTGCTTTTATTCTTCCTCCTTCTTCTTCTTCCGGTGTCCAATGATTCCTTTGAAAATCGACGCGGTTCGTACCGAAGCGTACGCTTCCGATGCGGAAAGTACGCGATCGAAGCGCGTGGCTTCTGACCGGAAGCGTAGCCTTGCAAACGCGATTAGATTGCATTAGCTACGAGACTGAAATTAAATCTCGAGTCGGAATTGTATTTAATTTTCTTCGGGAAGTTCGATGCCGGAATCGAAAATTAGACGATTGAATAGGGATTCCTAGTTGATTTTAGACGTCCCTCTTCCTGTAACTCCCACCGAACTTGCATTGGGCGTTGTTCGCAGGCTTGTCGTGCGGCAAACCGTTTCGCAAGAGCTTATTTGCATTTCCTCTAACTGCGGTTCGCATAAGACGCGTCAAAGGAATATTGACTACTATCTATTAGGTCAGATTTTTTCACTATTTTCTGCTTCTCGTAGGATTGTAATGTTACAGTACCGGTAACACGAAGCTTGATCTACGGCAAATAATAAAATATCTTTGAGATTAAAAAATATAAAGATTTGAAAATTAGGACATTTGAAAGTTTGTGCTTACTCGACTGAATTGCTATTAAGTGACGTTTAAAAATTTTAATCACAAGGTTGAAAGTAATATAGTTGGTAATTCTAAGGAACACCTATCCTCAGATAGATTGGTATACACACGCGAGTCGACCGTATTCTCCGGAAATGAAAACAACTACATCCCTGGAACCTGGAACACGTGATTTTCCGCATATCCATTAAAGCAACATCGGTCAGTGACTCGTCTACGGTGCAGTCGCTAGACTCAATTAATGACCACGTTCTGGTCGTAAATATAGAAAAGGCAGCGAGATATTTTAGTTTGTTGGCTAACTGGGCTGAGGTTGGGTCAATGTTTCTGTGGATTTCATTTACCTCTTCCGGCCTCCTTATATTTTCTGAATTCTTACAATTTCCGAGATACCAGTTCATAGCAAATTGATTCTTATTATGGCGTAGGATATAGTAAATCTTATTGTCTAAAAATACAGGAAAAGATTTCATAATTATTATTTTTTTTAACATTTTATTCAAGCGTTTCTTAAGACATTTGTTCAAAGAGATGTCAGGTTATAAAAAATTGAATCAACCTCCCCAAAGCTCCTTAACCTCTTGTTATTTTTGATAAATCAATAGCATTACGCAATATATACCGTGTGATTTCCCTAGACGATCTAGTAGCACTCTTTTTTACAACCTTCTTTCAAAACGAGAAACAAGAAGAGGATTGACCAAATATCATTGTCATCGAAGCGCAGAGACGCTCCGGTGATTCTTATCTCCATTCATCTCTCCGAGTGAAACTATTTGACGTCGCCTTGAATAGGCTCAGACAGTTTTGTCGGGGGTCCGTGTCGTCGCCTGTAGTCAGCTCGCACGATCGTGAATGGAAAGACTCGTATAAAATCAAAGGGCCGACAGACTCTTCCTGCTTAGACGAGATCAACGAGATCTCGTTCAATAGAGAAGTTACCTTCTCGACCGCCGGCGCCGTATTACCCTTCAAAGTCACCGGAAAGTCATATAAGCCAACCGATGCAGCCTAACCTTTATCCTAGCCTAACCTAGATAAAATAGGTTTCTCTTATTCCATCTGAATTTCTAAAGAAACCAAGACTTGATTTCAGTCTGGTTAAAAGCTTCGCTCGATTAAAGCTGTTTTTCAAGCAATAACCTACTTTGTGAATTTCATGCACGCGAATCCAAGTATGTATGCGGCAGAAATGAAGCTTTCGTGCATGTCTAATTGTAAGTTGATGCGAAACAATGCGCATGCGCCGAAATCCCACCACTTTGCGGACCCACATTGTGCCTTTTATCAAGGCGCCTTGTTTGTTTACTCTTCTCGAGCTAATTCTTCACTATTATTATCTACATTATTTTCACTGGCTAACAACTGGTTGGTCTGCAATTGACGAACCAATACAAATTTTTCGTTACGTGCATATATTCGAAAGAATTCGAAATTAAATTATCATGTATTACGGGCAGTTACGATAGAGTGACACAAAGCAATCTGTGTTTGAATGCCTCCACTCGTGGACAATATCGATATAACCTAAATGCGATAAATCGCGAACGTTTGATTCGACTCATGGGAAATTTACGCGTTTTTGAATCGTTCCGAGTCGCACGCGAAATGCAGGTCAGAGAACCGTCTAATATTTATTGTTGAGATCGTGGGCTTGATCTTAATGGCGCGGCGGCACGCGATTCTTTACCAACTATGCTCCTTAACTCCAGCTCTCGACCTTCTTCCCTATTCAACTAGCTCGAGCAGTGAAATTGACTCTGCATGCCTGTGATTTTGGCAGGGAATGGGAGTCGAGTTCGTAGTGAATGCACATTGTGTATACGTGTTTTAGGTGGTTTGTGTGAGTTTGTTGCGGAGATTCGAGACATTTATTTAACCTCTTTATCATATTCGAGCCTGTGCGATATAACCATATCTTAAATGTAATAAGTTTTATTTTTTATTGCAAAGTTCTTGAAATATATAATGCACACAATAAGTGTATAATATTTTATATATATATATATATATATATATAAATTATATTTAAGAAGTTTGGGATAGTTTAAAGATGAAATAAATTGCTTTTTAAGTTTAATCTCTTACTCTCGACGAAATCAAGTTTCTCTGGAATTTGGTGGAGTTTAAGATTTGATATCGGTGTCGTAGGAGTTATGTGACACTTTAAGGTGGAATAAATCTAGCGAGGAGTTTAAGGTGCGGCAAAGGAGCGTGGAATGTTGCAATAGAAATTTATTGCAGTGTTAGTGCATTGGTAGATTGATCAAATTTACGTGTAGCGTGGGTAACCAATGGTAAATATTTTGCAATGTGTATAATTTCTCAGTAATCTGAGGTTTATAAAATCTATCGACAACTAATGGAAATTGTTGATTTAACAGATCAATTTTAAATTCCTCGTTAATCTAAATTTTTTTAATCCTATTTACAGCTAAACCTTACGACGAAAAATTAACGAAGTGGAATAAAAATGGCATTGTGATTCTTCTCGTCGTGTATCGGTGTCACATCAAATTTAAGAGACAGTTTTACTTGCGGATGCTGCGTGTTACGTTGGTGAAGTCGACGAAAGCGTAAAATAGGAGCTCGTCCGAAATACACTAACGCGGAAGGTTAAATTTAACGCAAAAGGCCGAGAAATTAGTCTAGAACTCGAAGTTTCATTGGTACGACGCACTTGAAACGCATTCAAAGAGGTCGGCGACCTCGAAAGGGGATGAACGCAACTGTTTCGTGGGAATTTCTTATTGTGGCTTATTTGGATGAAGCTGCTTTAAAATCAGCGCTGGATTCGTCTGTTTTTTGCCCGGAAATCATAAAATGTTTAGGCCAGGCGACTCCATGTACAGAAAATGTTATGTCCACTTTTTACGTCCGTAGAATTCAACTCTTTACTACTATGCACTTCTTCTCCAAAAAAATATCGCGTTTCAATATTAAAAAAAGTTTCAATAATATACTATCCATTAGAAGAATGATAACATGATAACCTTACAAATTATTAGTATTAACAAATTCTTATTGTCGTATAGAAATGCCAACTATTGCTTCGGTAAAACAAACAAAGGAATTTTACAGGTAAATTTTACAAATTACAAGTCATCTTATAACGCAAAATACGACGTGTAAAATTGTCTCAATTTATTAATAGTATTAATAAATTATTATGATAAAAGATGCAGGAATCTTAGCCTCATGAGAAATTAGAGATGAAAATTAAAGATTAAAGGGAAAAGATTAATCACTGGTCCTCCTAAAAAGATGCAGTCCCATGGATGGATGGTTGTGCGAGTATTAAAGCAGCGCAAAACCGTTCCCCGAATTCTCATCCCGGACGTCGTACGACCAAAGACAAAAACAACTCACTCGAGGGCATTGCGGAGAGACATTCATCGAGGACACAATAGTATTATTCCAGGAAGTGCTAGTTCTTCCTAGATTCCGGTTACAATGTTCTTAACGCGTGGAAATTAGTCTTGACCAGGAAACATCTATAACGGCATGTATTTTCTGCCGTGATTGTAAATCTGTTTGGAACATGCGGTTTGTCCGTTAATCTAGGCGCTGTTGTTCAATTGAGTCAATATTATTTGTTGGTAGATTAGTGTGTGCAAGAGCGCTCTATCCATTATTGACCAATTCGAGCACGTATTGGTAAATTTCACACCGGCAATTACGGTGAAATCGTTCGTGGTCGCTGGAAATTAGCAGTATCGTTTGCGGTCGTGAGCTGATTGACACTGCGTGAGCGGGGAATTATGTGAAGCAGCTTTGCTTTGTCGTTTCATGCATTTAATAGGTTTGCGGCGGTGGACAGAGTTTGTAAAAAATGAAGACAAGGTAGAAAAAGATTATTTTTCATTTTTTACTATTAGATTATTTTCAAAGTGATCATTTCAGTGAAATATGATTGACAAAAAATAAGATCTATAATTGAATCATTATAGAAAATAGAATAATATTGATAATAAAGAAATAAAAATCAATTATAGAATAACATATAATAATAATAATAATAATAATAACAACAACAACAACAACAACAACAACAACAACAACAACAACGACAACGACAACGACAACGACAACAACAACAACAACAACAACAACAACAATGTGGATAGACTTTATGTTTACTTTTATATGTATAATGATACTGTTTGATCCTTGAATTAAAGTTAAGATTAACGTTGCGATTATGATTATCCTTTGTCTGACTAAATATATTTGAAGTATCAATTACAGTAGAATTTTTGAAAGATTCTTGGCTGTTAAACAAAAAACTGGTTCCTTTATATTTCGCTCAATTATCATAGAATCGTGAAACTGACTTTCACTTCAAATTTTGTCTGTTTCAGGAGTAACAAGTACCTGCAAAAATCATCCATCAGCCGGATATGTGCTGTCGGAGGGTTTTTCATTAGCATTCCCGTCTTTCTAACTGGTAAGAACCAATTCCTTCAATTCTGTCAACTTTAACCTTTTGAAAGATACTAGTACATAAGTTATACGTTTAATTTTTCTTGAATTCAGGCATGAATCTAAAAGATACTGTGAACTATCTCTGAGTGTATGAAATCAGTTTAGAAATCCAATGGAAATAAAGTTAATTTTAACGCCGAATAGTCATTATTTTTCTTAGAAAAATAAAAAATGATCGTCTTTTAGAGAAGTTTTAACAGATTAATTTATAAAGAGCTGAAACAGAATATTCATGTCATGCATGAATACGGCTGGTGGATGGATCGAGATCTAATCTAAAGTTTACGTTGTGTCATGCTAGTTTACACAGCTATCATTCGCTCGATCGATCGTTAAGCTGTTGAACTCGATTCAAGACGGACATTTTGACTCTGTTCAGAAGAAAACTGCGTTTTAATAAATTTGACGGAATAGAAATTATGATAGACTACAATGTTTTTTTAATTATATCATAAAATTTATTTATTTTTTTTTAATGTCATGTTAGAAACTTCAAATACTGTCCAAAACTTCGAACGTAATCGTTTTAGAAATTTGTAAATTACTTAACGACCAAAAATATTGAATTCTCTATTGTCTGAAGATAGATTCTCTATAATTTAAGTAATTTATTCGTCGAGAATTGATATATAAAGACTTAAATAATAAATTAATTGAAAAATAATTTGCAACTAGTATTGAAAATTTCAATTAAAAGCATATGTATATAGTTTACGCTTCGAGAATTATATGTATTGAGAATATGTATTTGCGCCGATTCTTTGTCCCGCTTGTTATGGCATACGTGTTATAATGATCCTCTAACAATGCTTTCAGGTATGATATTGTATACATTCATCCAGTTTCATTCGACGCCGGCAATCGTTACGTCGGTTTTCATAGGCCTTGGCATCGTGTTTTGTGGATGCGCAATGGTCCATAACGTCTTCGTGTGGCAGAGGGTAAGAACATATCGCTATTAAAAAAGAAAACGAACACGTTCAAACACGTCTAAATCATCTTTTATGTGTATTTTACCCGGAAATCATTTTATCGTGAAATTTTGTTTTTCAGAGTTACCATAATTTATCTGGTAGAGTTCATAAAAATTTTTCTGAAATCAATTGCAAGCTTTTAGGAAACCAGGATTTTTCACATTTTTAAGAAGCGTTATAATTATATTGCGGATCTTTATACGTTCGTGCGAAATTGAAAAGTACGCAAATGGCGCAAAATGCATAAAATGCGCTAAAATATACGTATATAAGAAAACAAATCTCTATTAAAATTTTATTTCTTTGATTATGTTCGTAAAACTACAAACTTGTATAAAAATACGCATTCTAGTTATAAATGTTAAAACATTCGATCTAGTCCTTATCACATTCATGAAAACCTCCATTTAACCATTCGTTGTATCAACAAACATTCATATGCAAAACTTACCACCTACCACATCCTCCGCGTATTAATATAATCCCCTTTTATAAATTATACACTTTAGAATGGACTGGTTGGGTCAGAGTCATATAAGCTTACAAGTTCTCGAGGAGTTCTACCGAAGTTACATTTACGTTTGCATAATTTCACCGAAAAAGATACTCTGTAGAATGACAGGTTCGTTTGTTTATGTGATCCGCGATCGCAACTATTTCAAGGGGATTTTATAAATAACCATACACACGATATTCAGTGTATTTTCGTATTCTCGTTTATTTTGGGGAGATTTGTAAAACTGTTGAACAAAATAATTGAGTAACGATTATATTTGCCGAGAAAAAGTCTTTTTCTCTGTACCCCTCCTTCTACTTCAAGCATGTAGTATAATAAGACAATAAGATTGACAATGGCTGAAAGTAATCCAAAAGAGTTTTCACCATGGTTATCGGTAACGAAAAAGATTTGAATCATCTTTAATACTTATTCGTAACTAGAATCATTTCAACTAAAATGTAAATTCTTATATTATAACTTTTTTAATTTGTTATGGCCCCTGACTACAACCTAACCTATCATTCTTATTTCGTAGGAGAAGACGAATGCCGTGAAGGCGTTAGCGCGCGAACAGTGCGAAGCGGCGGTACAGCTGCAGCGTCAGCAGCAGCTGCAACAGCACCAGAACCAGCCCCAGCTACAACAGCAACAACAACTACGTGGCCCGTTAACCATCCACCATGCTGGCTGCCCAACGAAAGTCGGGCCCGTGACGAACCAACTAAATACCAGCCACGCAACGCACGGCCGAGCTGCACAGTACCAACACTATCATCACCATCATCATCATCGACACGTGTCAATGTCCCCACCGCCCTTGTTGCTCTCATCGCCAGCTCCGATCGCGGCGACGCACAATCATCTGAACGTGAGCGGACACAGAAACGTGGTTACGCCACCGGATACACCAGCAGATAGATCGCCACCGAGTCCTGGAAATAAGCTAAATAGATCGCAGCATTTGCCACGGGAAGCAACCGGCAGCGTCAGTCCTGGTCTTCCGGCTGCCACATTGGATCTAAGTAGCGCAGCAACCACCAATAGTCCGCATGAATTGTCCACGTTAGTTTAGAAATTTGGTCCGAACATTATATCTTCACATAGGATTGGAGATTAATAGTTGATAGTTAATTTACACATCGATCTTTTTATTTGTAAATTGGGTCGTGGTTTAGAGTTGGTTTGTAAAAATTCGGTCCTAATTGTTAAATGATGAATATTGATTAAGAATAATAGGCATTGATGTACCAATCTTTTTTTAACTTATATACTTGAGCACACGCATTGGAGATTTCACTTTTATTCAGTGAAACAGCAACTTCATTACTCGCTTATTCAATACGGCAATTGCATATATTTCATGGACATTTTAACAATGTTTTGAATAATTTCTAACGGTACAATTGTGATGAAGTGAAAAAAATCGTGATAAGAAACAGAGAGAAAAGTTGCTCGTTAATGAATATTGACCAGAAATAAAGTAATTTCTAAAGAATATCCCGAAGACGTCGTAGATATTACGAAAGGAATGATTAATTTATACCCGCGTGTATCTTGCCATTACCATACTATTATTATTATTATTATTATTATTAATATTGTTAGTAGTACTCGATTACATTATTATTAATATTAATATTATTGCCTTATTATTATTAATGTTATGGAACCTCTAGTCCTAGGTTACTTTCGCTGCCACGAAAGGATAAGATTTTCGAACTTTTTACTATTACGTGTAATTCAAGTTTTCCTGTTGCGCATGCGCAGTAGAAAGAAAGTTAGCGGAACTCAAATCTCGAACTATAGAGAGTTGAAAAGTAGTAAAAGTAAAAAAGCACGAAGAACATTTGTATTTGTGCTGGATTAAGTTTGATAATTGAAAATTGAGTTTGATGATAACATTTTTTTCGTATTCGCTTCGGTAAATATTAGTTTTATTTAAAATTGAACAAAGCATTTTATGTTTTTCAAATACGGTACATAATCGTAATATCGAATTTTGTAAACTGATAGTAAGAAACTCTATAATTCGAGACTGGAACTTTGATCAAGTTCACATTGAACGTAAACTGACTTAATTTTGTTATTTAAGCGTGTATACTATACGTGTTTGTTCCTTCTTCTCTTGTGCGCAGGCTATAGCTTAATTACTTCCAATAAACGCAGTTATATCGAATCAATGACCGATACAAATTTAGATATTAGGATTATTTAAACAAGAGATTAAAAACTAAAAAGTATTGTTTTTATACTGCATATGTACATATGCAATATGAACGACAGTTTGTGTAATAATATGTACCCCTCTTCTTAGTTTACTTTTGTATATTTTGCGACATTTGATATTAATTTTATGAGCAACGTACTTACACTTTATCTTTGTAATTAAATGTGAAATGAAAGAAAAGAAATGACATGAGAAAAGGAAATTCGATGTACGAGTATATACGAATTGACGGAATTAAAATTTAACGCTATATTTAAATAGAAGACGTGAAATATCTTGTCATCTTAAAATAACTTCCTAATAATCATTCCTATTCTTTTACATAAAAACATTTTTCGACTGTAACTTAAGAAAAATGTCTGCTAACGTGAAACGTGCCAGAAAAAATTAACAACTTCCATTAAATTGGCAAATTTCTCATTAATATCGTAAAACTCGCGTTTACAAAGATCAGATCAGTGTACATAATATACAAAACAAATGCAGAATATATAAATATAGCACATACGTTCTGAATTATATTCGAATTGGGCAGGGTAACCAAGTGAAAATATGTAAATTTCACGATGTGTAATGTACACTTTATCGAACTTGTAAGTAGTGTAGAAATAGAATATTTTACACGTAACAAAATATACAAACGACAATACACAAGTTAAATTATTTGTTAGATCCATGTATAACAAGCATAGTACAAAAGTGTTTTAGCTTTATGTACTGGTAATTATGAGAAATACCAACTTAATAGATGTATTTGGTATGTACCTAGTTAAGAAAACAATAAATTATTCTGAACAGATAAAGCGTTTAGTAGCTTGTAAAGTATGAATTTTCGAAAACGTAAGTATTTTATATCTAAGTAGTTAAGAAACGCGAGCAAGGGAAATCAAACAAAGGAACAAAGTTTTTTTGTTTAAAAATATTTAATTTGTTGTTCTATTATCCGAGGTTAGAAGCGATAATGTACAAAATCTGAATAAATAAGATTCCTCAATATTATTGAATTTTAATTCTAGGGTAAAGTAATATATCCGCATATTTTATTTATATACAATATGTATAAATAATGATGTGATTTGACTAATTTTGTTGAAAGAATATTTGTACTTTTTACGTAAAACTTCAGTCTTTTACAAACTTTCTTGTAATTAATAAACCAGTAAAAACAATATTAATAAAATCTATTAAAATTATAAACAAACTCATAAGTTTTAATTTTAGTCCTTAAAGGTTGAAATATTTTGCCCCAATGTCGAGACACTTGTTTCAATCCAAAACATTACTATACTGAATCGATAATGTTGCATGTGCCACGAAAATGATGATAGTGTCAGATAACTTGTTGTGAAACGAAAAAGCATTGCATGTACATTTCTGTTGTTTTGTTGACCATGAGTTTGATGATCTTTTAAACTTGCCCACAGCTAAGAAATCAAACAGTATATCTAAACGAAATTAATTTCAAATTATTTTTTAGGTTCTAAGCTTTTATCTAATCTTTCAGAAGTTGCAAAATTTATTCCACAAGAGTCTTTTTTATCATAACCAAGTACACATCTTAAAACCATTTAAGTCTTCCTTAGTAATTTCTTCTTATCTTTAATAGTAACGAAAATAATTTAGATGAACGTTTTAAAATTGACACCCTGTATATTAAAAATAAAAGATATATTTTCTTCATAATTGGATAGGCTTTTTACAATGGCAATGTACAAATATCAAAATTGCAATTATACTATATAACATATGTATATATATAAGCTTCACATTTAAACACAAGATTCTTTATTATATTTTTTTAATACCAATATTTTAATAATTATAACAAGGGTTTTTTAACAAGAGATGTATAACATTGTATACAAATTTTCAAAAACCTATAGATAATTTCAGTTATGCTCTTGCATCATTAATTGTTGATGGAACTCTTACCTCAATTCCATCTAGTTCCTTAGACATTACTATTTGACAGCCTAGCCGTGACCTGAAATTAAATATTATATAACTGAATATGTCAATAAATATATTTATTGCTATACAAATTAATACTAATACACAATAAGATTTCTATTTATCCATTTGAAAATCAACATTGTAAATATGCTAATTCCAACATAGATTCGTAATGATTATAGGGTCATAAATAAAAAACTATGAAAATTTATTATAATTTCAGTTTCGTAGTATTCGTAGAGATAGCGATTTGAAATTCTACATTGAGATGCAGATTTCGAAATACCCAATACTAACCTGTTTTTACATAAATTTACAAAGAAAAATTCACTTTATAAAATATTAAAAGGTAATAGAATTAATAATGTGAATGATTTGATACTGATTATTATGAACTCACGTATCTGTTAATTCATATGCTAAATCCAACATGTCTAATTCTTCATCTGTTGGTTTGTCAGGAAGTGCATCATAAACTTCTTTCGAAAATATTAAATGGCACGTACTACAAATTAATGTTCCTTCACAAGCACCTATATCAATTATATTTTAATATTACAACATACTTATATAATAAAGTATCAAAAGTTAAAAATAATAAGAATATTAAACTCGATAAAAATGAAAATTTTCAAATATTTTCTACCTCAAAATTATTTATTTTAAATTAAGTAAATTATGCTTCTTTAAAACATACCATATCCATCTAAATCAATTTCATTATTTACTACTATGTCTAATATAGTATCTCCAACTTTCCCTTTTGCTTTGATTCTCTCTCCACTTGCTTTAACAAACGTTATATTTACTCTGAAAATAATATTTATGAAAGATAAAAATTATCTCAATATAATTATTTTCCTTATTTTTTGTGTTTCTTCAATTAATCTTCTCTTAATTATACCTTAATTATATGTATCACTTATGATAATAGAAATAATTTAAAAATAAGATATACTTGTCTTAATAATACATAAATAAAATTCGTATATCATATATTTATAACAGTGTTATATTTTTAGTTGTTCACTGTCAATGTTGTTCTTATTAATACTATGTTATTTTTCTAGATGTTATACTCCTACAAAGAGAAAAATTTCTTAGACATTATTATTAGCATTATTATTTTGACACCAATTTTATATTGGAAGGTAAGTACTGAAATTCTATTAAAAAAAGAAGGAAAGCACAAGAAAATTTGTATCACTTACTCTTGTTTTTCTGAAAGTGGTTGCGTGGTCGATATTCCTCTTGTTGCCTGCAAAAAGGGTAACGTTGTGTTGCTTGTATATTTTGAATAATTTGATGCAATACCGAGAATTGATCTCGAAAATTTTTGTAATTGATTTACTAACGCCATTCCACTGTCATAAATATCATGAGTATGGGACACCCTGACCGAACATCAGATAAGTATTGCGGAAAATATCAATTGTAGATCAATTGTACTTTGTACAGAAACTTTCACGGCATTCTTCGGCTGCTATACTGCCGACGTTCCTTTACTGTGATAGGTTATAAAACGGTTCCTAACACAAGTGACGTATCTCTACCGGACACGTGCTCTTCGGGCCACACGTTTTATGATACAAGACCAGCAAAATGATCAATATGTAATTTTACATATCTTACATTTTTTCCAAATGAAATATTGTTTTTATTAAACGTTTAAAACCTCAGGCAACATTTATTTCATCTGATTTCAGTTTTACAAATATATATCTATAATACATATCTGTATAAATTACGGTCTGGTTATATCAAACAGGGACCGACACTCGCTAGGGAAAACTGCCCAAAAATTGAATCGTAAAAACCAATATGAAAGACAACAAATTTCTCGTTCTGCGGAACAAATAGAAATGAGCAGAGTATCTTTATCTTTATCTGAGACATTCAAAGCGTATCACGCATACGCTAAACCTGAAGAAAACTTTCTTGTCTTCCATGTTCATTTTTCCCTTTTCATTTCCATATAGAAGAAACCATATAGAGGTTTCTTCTATATTTATTTATATGTTCGTGATTGATGCTATTGACAACATACAACTAAGGGGAAATACGAATAGTAATAAATAGATGTATAATTCATTATGCAATTTTATAGAATTAAATCTTATTTATCTTCAGATATAAAAACTATATTTACCAGCTGAAACACTAACGCATATGCAGTATAATATAATCTACTTAACAATCTCGTTTTAGTTATAATATGTGATTAATTCTTTTGCTATTTCGCTATAAACAGTTTTTTGTGCATACAATATTTTTTTATAGTATTCTAATATATTGTTAGATATTGTAAAGAAAGTAAAATACAGTTATTGAAGTGTGGGAACATTCAATGTTAACCTTGCTTCAAAAAATAATCTTTCGAATGAATGGGGAATAGATTTTTAGTATTATAGTTGGTATAATGTCATCATTGTTTACAATGTGTTAGAGTTAAAGAAATGAGACAAATTAATATTTCAGAAGCAAATTCAATATTTAAATATGATATGAATGATGATGATATGAATGTTCTTTTTATACGAGGAAATGGAAACGTATGTATGGTAATGGAAACGTAATGGTTTTAACATTATTTTAGTACAAGATCTTAGCATAATAGTAATTAACAGTATCCATTACCTTTTAGTCAATTTTTGAAAAATGACATATATGATAATTTGCAATAGTTTGATAATAAAATACTTGTATCGATATTAATAACGTATAATTTGCTATCTCAAAAGGATACAGACACAGCCAATGATAATGTTTGGGACGATAGTGCATTAATAGAAGCATATGATAAAGCAATAAATTTAGCAAAAGAAGAAGTTATCAAGCGAATGGGAATGGATGTTGGAAATTCTCAACCGAAAGAAAACCTACAAAATCTTAAGCAGCCTAAACACGCAAGTAAATTACACAAGGTTGTGATTTTGATAGAATATTACAAATTTGATACAGAATATTATTAAATATATTGATTAGGAAGCAAATTATTTTATTTTGCTATTTACTTATATTTATTTGTATACACATCTTTTCTCTATAGAAATGGATCATAGGAGCACCTTGTCGTGCAATATACTCAGAGGATGGAGAAATTTATGAAGCTATAATATCAAAAATTTACGAAAACAATGGCACGTGTGTTGTAAAATTTGTAGGTAATACCTTTAGCATGATGGTTATGTCAATTAAGAAATGTACTAAAAATACATATATATATATGAAGTAAAGGCTTTCGCATAGTCTATCACAGTGTCATTCAGCAGGTTCTTAACTCGGCAGGAGTACCTGTCAATGTCTATGGAGAGACCCGTGGGATATAGGGTCATGAACCATAAACATGCATGTTACTTATTGTTCATTATTAGCTGCTTGGAATATAATTCTCCTCATTAGACGAGTGATTATTACTACATATATCAAGGCAAACATTTATACATATACATTTATGCATGGGAAATTCTAGTACATTGCCTGTAAGGACAGTAACTGAATGTCACTCAGCCATTCTATTAAATGACAAAAATTTCTTTTACTCTGTGTTTAGGCTATGGTAATACAGAGAAAGTCGAGTTGAGTTCTCTTTTAGAATCAGAAGGTTTGCAAAGTCAAATAGCACAACAAAAGAAAGCTTTGGAAGAGAAATTCAATGAAGAGAACGACGAGACTTGTGAGACTAATTTTTCTACAAATGTAAATTCGAAAAAATATAATGTAGAAAAAATGGATTGTGCACATCACTTCATATCGGGACCATCTTTCAATTCGATGACTGATATAATGCCACCTGCACCTCCTTTACCACCATAATTAATGGCCGAGTAAGTACAATTTAAAAATTCTAATGAAATGCTGAATACTTCTAATATTAATAAGTAATTTGGAATAAGTTTAACATTTTATTTGGAAAAAAAAAAATACGAAATTTTAATAAAATGTACTAGATTACCAGATAATGATACAGACGCACTTTCAAGTATGTTGATGTCATGGTATATTAGTGGTTTTCACACAGGTAATTATTTCATATAAGTATTTTATTGTATATTAAATTTTCAATGGACTATGTTATTTCTTTTGTAGGTTATTATCATGGTTTGAAACAAGCAAGAAACAATCAAGAGAACAGGAAGAAGTGTTGATTATATCAATTTTTTCAATAACAATATAACGATAATATAAGATATAATAAAATATAAAACTCATTGTATTTATTTACTTCAATTATTTGAAATAAAGAACAGCTTTATTTTCATATAAGACTTTATTTTTTTAAAAATAATTACTAAGATAAGAAAAACTAAAAAACATATTTTTGATAAAATACACTCACATATATATGTCGGGTTATCATTAGGATTTAAGGCGCGTAATGATCCTTCGTTTGAATTAGCCATTGTTTTACGAAACAGAGAATATATTTACGCGAATAAACAAGATTTTACAAAATATTATGAATAATGAGTTTAATAAATAATAAGATTAACAAACGATAAGTTTAACTAATAATTAGATTAAAGATTAATAAGTTTAACGAACAATAAGAGGAACGAATAATATGTCTTACGAATAATGAATTTAACGTATAATGAGATTAACGATCGATAGGTTTCACGAATAATGAATTTAATTAACGCTATTAACAATGTTCCGGGGTTCAAACGAATCCACGGTCAACGGGATAACTCTTTACTATGTGTAGAATAATTTTAAACACAGAATACAATTGCTGAGACACTCGGTAAATTGCTCGATGTATCACTTTCCAAGGCGATCACACGAATGAATATCTGATGAAAATCTTTTTCGCTATCCGACTGCATTTGTTTGTTATATGCTCGCTGGAAACATCGAGAAGGTTCCAATCGTTGTTGCTAGGCAATTTCTGTCAAAAGTTTGTTGTATACTCTTTGGAAACATCGAGAAAGATTCAAACGCCGTTACTAGGCAGTTTCTGTCTGGAGATTGATTCCTAATACAACGTGTGTCCCATTATATCGACATCTCTAAAGTACAATTCTATGCGATTTCTAGGGAGAACAATACAACCGATCCACACCTTCGTCAGGCAAAACGTTTATCCCGTGACCGTGGCTACGTTCGGCGACCAGTTGTCACCTCGAACTCACTTTCGCTTTCACAAATATCAAACAATTACAAATGACAATTGCTTAATTACAGTTATGATAAAATCTAGGCTAAAGCATTAGAAGGCTTCCTCAAAATTGCAAAGGGAAGGCTCCGGTTTTCCTTTCATCTCCGACATATATAATACAAGGATATAATACAACCGAACATTTTAAACTTAGCCTATAGCGTGTGCGCGCACACACACGCACACACACATGACACACACGACACACATGCGCGCACACACATGCGCGCATACACATGCGCGCATACACACATGCACACACATGCGAATGATTTCTCGAACGATAATCCATTTATTTATATTTTTCAATATCTGTCATTACGATTGCGTATTTATTTGTTCCGCGTATCATATTTATCTATTTGCATAACTGTAGGTGACATTTTTTTTAACAATTTTGCTAATATTTCATAACTTTTTAATTCATATTTCAAAGTGGTAACAGGTGTTTCTTTCTTTTCAAGTCTCCTCCATATCGGGCTTATTTCTAGTAGCCACGCTTGCTTACAAAGCAATTTTATATCTGCACAAGAATATCTTTCAGTACATTTTACTATGTGGTTTACAATATCTGTATTTTCTAATAAGTGGTTGCTAAGGTATAATTTGAATATACCAAGTCGAGCAACTTCATTGGGTAATGATACGTATATTTGCTTTTCGAGACGCCTGAGTAAAGCTGCATCAATGCCCCTAATAACATATTTACAATAAATATTATCGTTCTATTATACTAATAATAATGAAGGAATACTTCAAACAACACAATAACATATTTGGAATTTGGAGAAATATTACGATATTTTCTACTTAGAAAACATTGAAATAACGTGATATACGTACCAAGGGGAATTAGTTGTAGCCAGAAGAACTACATTAGAATTCTCATTAGACACTAATCCATCCAATCTAGAAAGAAGTTCTGATCTGAATCTCTTTGCAGGTTCAGACAATATACAGTCTCCTTTATTTGTGGCGATCCAGTCAATCTCGTCGATAAAAATAATTGTAGGCGAATGACTATAGGCAAGTTCAAATAAAACCTGTTCAGTTTAACAAATGTATTATTCATTAAATATTATATTCGAAATTCCTTAAATTCATTGCCTCATCGCGAATATGATATCATTTCGTTTTCCAAACAACTATTCTATTTATATATAAATGACGAAAAATAAAAATTTTATACCTAGAATCTCTCCTTCATAGACAAAGGAACAAAGAAACTTACATAGACAAAGCAACTTACACGTATATACTTCTCGGAATCGCCTCTCCATTTGCTGACCAATCAGCTGGCAGTTATGTTAAAAAAGGTGCAATGGCATTCTGTCGCGACTGCCTTCGCTAACTTCGTTTTCCCTGTTTTGTATATTTCTTGTAAACACGTACAGAAATGAAAAGAATACGAGTATCTTACCTGTATCAGGTGGGCCGTACAGCAAAATACCTTTCCATGGGGAAAACGGGCCATCAAAAGAGATAGGATACTTAAGGGGATACACAACGGCCTCCTTAACAGCGGTTTTACATTCTTCTAGGCCTATAACGTCATCCCAATGTACATTTAATTTGTTTACTACGATCTCCTGTGACGATACAAAGATATACAAAGATAAAATGGCGTCTTCTCTATATTAAGTAAGCGTTACGTAATTTGATATTTGAAGCGTTACCGAAATCACGTCATCGTCGATATACGTTGGACGATTTATCGACGGGAATTTTATCGTTTAAAAGCTTTACGATACGTATATTAATCGAAAATAACTTACGCATGAGACGTCCTCAGCAATCTTTCGTAATTCCGTATTATCTGAATAAAGCTTTTCAATGCATTTCAATATCTTCGATTGCATGGATTGTTCCATTGGGACGTTAAATAGCTCTTCTGATGAACGTCCATCACTCTCATTGGGGAATATTGACGTCACTGTCATTGCGAGATTAATATGATTCGTATTGTCATCAGTTATCTTCTGCTGTAGATTCGTCTCTTTCACAGGCTCACTTCTCGCTTGTTTACTAAAAGATTTGGCTTTTGTCTCAATACTTCTACAAACACTGGATCATATTGTAATACGATACGTTGAATTTGATACGTTGAATACGATACCGTTGAATAGGATACACGTTGAATACCGTTTAAGTTTAATATCGTTAAATAATTTAAATTCTTACGTTTTGCTTGCATTTGTCACTTCCCTCGTCATTTCCCTTCCAGTTATTTTCTTACACAATATGGGATATTTTTGAAATTTCATCTTGTAATAATTTTCATACTCTGCAACGATAATTTCCAAATCGATGTTGTCGCAGACCCGATGTTCGGGAGACAGACGAGCTTCCCGGAATAATACATCGCTAATGTCTATATACCTAAAAAAATGTAGTTTTTAATTAATTATAGTTTTTAACTGATTAAAAATATTTTTCGCAATGACTGAACACTATAAGATAACCATCAAACAACTGTTTTATCTCTAGGTAAGACGGGCAAAAGAATGTATTTACTATATAAATCCTCGAAGATAATTTCTTGTCTTCTGCTCTTTAATTTCCAATTTTTAGATGGATAAGAATAATTTGAATTTATATTTCATATATTTGTTTATAACTAGTTAATCTACATTATCGATTGAGTTATTCTTAACTACTGAATTACCGATGTCGAATTTTCAAATTTGGTTTCGCCTTCTCTTTCCACGATGTCCACTGATTTCTATTTCGATTGGTCACTGACACTATTCAAGAGAATTGGAACTAGGAATATATTTTAATTATAATATACTCACCCATTGTGTTCCAAATAATCACATACAAGGTATAATATGTTGCGATGACGTTCCGAAATA
Source organism: Bombus huntii (assembly GCF_024542735.1). Classification (NCBI taxonomy): domain Eukaryota; kingdom Metazoa; phylum Arthropoda; class Insecta; order Hymenoptera; family Apidae; genus Bombus; species Bombus huntii. The sequence goes on along the minus strand of NW_026099344.1, from coordinate 285,964 downwards.
CGACTCTCCTCCTAATATAATTATTTTTTCATTACAATAATATAAGTTTTTTCATGTAATTTTTTGTTACATTTGCGAATTCAACGAGTTACACATGATTTTTCATGAAACACGAACGTTAAAAATATTTGATACAGCCTAATTATAAAAATTGTTAGAAGCAAAAGTCATAGATACTATGTGCGAGTATCGCATGAAACGAACAGCTATTAAGAGAACTGCAGCAATATTACAAATCAAATAACAAAACACACACGTCTGTGACGTGGAAATTCTAAAATCTAAAATCTAAAATCTAGAATATTCCTTACCTTTTTTCGCAGATTATAAAATATCTTATTCATACTACCTTGCATCGATAAATCACCGTTCATAGTGACACTTTCAAATCGCCTATCGTTTCTCAATGGATACGAGAATTTCCGTTTATTACTTTAAAAACAACCCGTCCATTACGTTTCTCTTAAAAAATTCTTTCAACTCCGTTGAAAACCGTGCATCAAACAAGAGACAAACGATTTGTTGCCATGGAAATGTTTGGTTCACACATAAGCAACGCACAAATATAATGATAGAATAGCTGAGTGTGTGTACTGTATAGTAAGATGGATGCAACATGGAAATAGAAAGAGAACACCATGTATAGATACTTCCTGTCCTTGTTTAATCAGGCATGCACACTAGTGGACACTGACGCTGCTCGTATACCGCTGTTACATATTTCCTGTACAAGCGCGCGTCATTAGACAAGGACGGAACATCCTCTCTCTACTTCTCTATCGCGTTTTTAGTTCGCTCACGCGCTCTGTACTTATATCTATTACATTTCCACCATAAGCAGCGGCCGTGCAGTGACTTACAAAAGTTCCGAACGGTTCCATCCTGGGCGGACGGTTAATTGCGTTCGATACTTCGAGACAGGAAGGTGAGTACAGAATCGCTCCTCTTAGTACTCTTATTAGAAGTGTTATCATCGAATATAAGTTTTTTCAATAAATTCTTATCGTTTTACAATCTTTCTAGAATACAATGACGTCAGCAATCGATCATTTTCGCGAATTTATTGTAAATTAATTGGGGGAATATCTGGAGTTCTTTATCGGTTTCGACTGTAAAATCAGCAACTATTCGAATTTTTCATTCATAATTGTGACGTTTTCGACTCTTCCGTTGCCAAGACCCCCTTGAGAGATTTTTGGCACGTTCCATCACCCTTGTTAAACGAGTGCACATTGGTGGATATATTGATTTTAAAAACCAATACGTGAACGAGGTTTATTATCTCACTGGAACAAAGAAATCCGTTTTATTCGCGAATTTTCCGTGTTTCTTCTTAATTTTCGTGAGTGTCTGGTGCGGAGCATTATTTGAATGAACTTTTCATCGTTCAGATTATATTTCGTTTAAAAAGATTGAAATTGATGTCGAGAAGAAATGAAACAAGGTGCTCGGGCATTCCATCGTTTCCCGGGGAAAGAGAAATATGAAAAAAACGGTCGTTCTTCCTTCTGCCATTTTCGTCCATTACCAAAATGGTATGACCCAAATGTCCCGGGCCGTGAATCAATCAAGCGAATTTTGAATAATTTTTGAATAATATCCAGTTAATAATTTGTGAAACAAATTAATTTCATTTTATTGTTGGAAACAAATTAGTTGGATTTTTCTTTCTTTAGCAGTTTTCGCCGGAGTTGACCTGACGTGCTACTTCAGTTTCCATCTTCGCTTCTCGAAACTTCCAACGTCCTTGGTGTTGGAGTCTCCTTGTCCAGGTGAGTACATAGCTTCTAGATACTCGTCGCTGTTCATCCTTACGAGCCTCTCGAGCTTTAGTTGTCAATTGTTATCGTTAAAGGAAGAGAAGCTCGCGACAGATGTTATCGAACAAATCGTTTCTTCTCGAAAAGTTCGAACTTGTTCGTTGCGTTTGAATATATATGGACGGACGCCATTTTTCATGACATCTTCATGATTTGTCATGTCGTGAGTATAGCTTCTGACTACCACATGTTTGTGATTTAACCACTTGTGAAATTTGACCACTATACCGTGATAGAAAAATATTTCCAATGAATTATAAATATTTTACATTGTGAATTATAAATATTTGTTACAAATTATATCGTACTTGAGGTGAAAATGAACCATATATCTGCTTATGGAATACGAGGTAGTAAATCATTCGAAACATAATAACGATTAATTAAGCACATATACAATAACGTTTACGAATGAATATTGCGAATTATTGTATGGCTTTAATGCGGTATTTAATGTTTTGATTGCGGTCTTTGAAATGGTATCATAGGTGCTGATATAATATCGCGCGAAAAAGGAAAGACCAGTGGTTAATATTGCAGGTGCACCAGTGCGTTGCGCTCGTCGGGGGTGGTTTTGACGCCGGTGCCGAGGAGAGACGCAGAACGTGTTCGATCGACCCGCGAACGTAGCCCGTGCTCATACTGCGACAGAGTTCGTTTCAGTTAGGCTCAGTCGCTGTTTGTCCGTCGACAGCGTATAGTCGCGTCGGCCTACGATTCCTTTTTTCTTCTTGTTTCTTGCGAACTCTCTCGCAACAGCCGTTCTATACGTACGCCGCCAGTATATCGCGTGATCATCGTTCCCGTTGCTTCCCTTACCCTCTCACGTCCTTCGAAGAAGACCACCCTTTGGTTTTTCCTTGTTTGGAGGGAATTCATCGCTCGGACACATGGACTGCGAAGCACGAGGGTTGATCGAGGCATCAGCGTGATGTACTTTTCAGGTTTCATATTTTCTCTATGATACTTTCTAAGGAGAATTTGAAAGATATACATTTTTAGGAAATAAAGGTTTTTATGGAGTCATCGATAGGTTAGAATTTAATTAACTCTCTTATAACAGGTATTCCAATTTTTTAATATATAAATTTAGTTTCCTCTATGGTGTTAGAGAACACAATGCGGGCATTTTATGATATAACGAATATATTCGTATATATTTTAGTTTATTCATTCGTCAAATTTCCCTAGTAGGCCGGCCTGCAGCTCACATGCAGCACTTAGTAAAAATTTGTTTTGTTAGAGGTTGGCTATTCTTCTTGCTATAAGAATATCGTGAAGTCGTATCATATGATAAAGCACCTTCTGAAAGCTAGATGCTCGATAACGAGCCTAATGATTCTCGGTAGTTTGTAATGTCAAGCTTTGAATTGGCGAGATCGCTCTGCTGTCAAACGGCCGTCCAGCGGCGACCACATTCTTTAACCACGTTCAAGGGGTATATCACGCTACAGAAACCATCAAAGGGTTTGCAAGTTAGTTGCCTTTTAGAAGTGGGGCAGTTGGTTGTTACATGTAATCCGTAGTTGCTGGCTGTTCTCCTTAGTCGCCATACATCATAGAGACGACAGTTATAGTCGCCAGTTGTCCTTGCTAATGGTTGCTTGTTGTCGCTAGTTAGTTCTCGTTATCGTTATGTATTCCATCAATCACGCGAAATTTAACGTATGGGAATTTATTCTTCTTTATTCTTTCTGTAGGGAGATTTTTTAAGACGAGGAAAATATAGAATATTTTAAGACGACGGTAAGGTTTGAATTTAAGTAACTGTTTTATGATACAACAAAGTGGAAAGACGATTTAATTTTATAAAGTTTAGGGTAATTTTTTAAAAAACTTCGAATTTAAAAGATTCAAATAGATATCTTAAACGTAATTAAACCCTCCATATCGTAAGAAATTAAATGAAACTGCGCAACAAAGTTGATACATTTAATGTATTATTTTAAACATTTATTTAAAAACATTTATTTAAAATTTAAGTGTAGGCGTCGACGCGCGCGCGCCATTCGAAGCATTTGTCAGTTCGTTACATCTGCGGTAAAAGTTGTAACTACGAAGAAGCTTAACATATGGTGCGTCTCAAGACGACAGTAAAAAGTATTAAGAGATTTTTCGAGATTTTTTCTTTTAAGTTTCCAAGTACTTTTTCTATTTAACTTCTTTTTTTTTTTTTTTTGTTGCATTTTCTAACAATATTCGATAAATAGAGACGAAATATGACAGTTCTTAGTTCGGGGATTTATTGGTTCGAAAGTTACTTGAAAAGTGTTTCTGGAGTTCGTGCGGTTAATACTTTTAAACTTTTACCGAGTACGACTTATTCCGTATGGCTGGACAAATCTTTGTTGATACTGTAAGCGTAACTGTAAGCGTCCGGATATTGTCTTGTGGAGATAGAAAAATACACGAAGTATTGATTGAACTACATATTTTTTTAATTCTTTTTTAATTCTTTTAGTTCTTCATATATTGATAATAAAACGATATTCCGCTACTTTGAGCACAATATAGTAATGTTTAAATAAATAATAAAATTTACGCATTTCGTCTTCATGCGTCGATAAGAAAATGCAAAAAAAGTTAAAGAAAGATGATGCGCAGACGCGAAGTTTAGTCAGCAATAATATTTAAAACCTCTAAAATATATTGTACACATTTATTTGCAAATAAGCTCAATGAAATTGAACTGTAACTGTGTTTCCAATAATGTCTTCGATGTATTGCTCGCCATTATGTCGGATTAACAGCTCTAAGTGATCGACCTTAATCACTAAATGTCGGCCGTGATTCAGTGGTATAGCTTTACATATGACGGACATCGCAGGCGCTTGTAAGACGTCCATTGTGAAACGTTTCCAATAGCACCGTTTATGCACCGTTTATGTGATGGTGAAATCTGAATATATATATCGCTGAAATATATATCGCTTATCACTTGAGTCTGACACGATCGTTTTTAAATAGAATCACAATTTTTTATTCTTTACAAAATCAGTCTTTAAAGATTATGTGCAAATAAAATAGATAAATAGATAAATGGTTGTAGAAACTTATAAAACAGATATTACAAGTATATCTAAATAAATGATATATTTATAAATTGTAATATTTGATCTAAAGTTTAAATAAATAAAAGAGATACTCGTGACTTACAATAAACGTATTTTTTTTTTTCAATTTTTAAACAAAGCAAAAGTGGATAACAATTTTTCAAAATGTAAAAATCAACACAATGGTTGGTTTCTTTAATTAATCAATAACGTTTAAAGTTAATTAATGTCCAGAGTGGTTTGTACATTTTGTATTTCGCCGTATTTCAACGTTCGATGTGTAAATAGAACTTGATGCCTGAAATATCGAAAAAATAATTAAATCCGATCGTTCCGTCGAATTTGCAAATTGTATACTCGTGTAAAATCGAGTGCGCTTGTGTATGCTGATACGAAAAGTGGTAGTATATTTTTCTTTTTTCGATTATCGTTATCACTTTTTGTGTGGAAAAATTAATTCCGTGAAATGGAAGTGCAATCAATACGGCTTATCACGAAATAATAGCACAACGACGGTACATATTGGTATTGACGTCAGCTTCACAAAATTTCTCGAGTATCGCGGTCGACTATTTGGGTTAAGAATTCATTTTCAAGGTTCTACAAGCACGAGTATCTTATGGATATGAAATTTTCAGTGTACATTTTAATAACCATATTCCATATTGCATGCTGCGGTCCAAGAAAAATCCGCAGTTAATATTCTGCTAATCCCTGCTGCTTTTAAAGACCATAAGTAGTCGTCCGTAAGGTTTAAAAGATTTCGAGTAGATTTGTATTACGTATTTTATCTTCTAATTTTTAAAGAGAGGATCGTGTTTAATTAATTGAAAATGACGAAACTGTAATGGGACATTATTATCAAATATTAAACGTGGTTCCATTGGGTACTTTTATGGTCTTTGCGAGATATATATGCATTATACGTTGCTATTGGCAACGCGTAGCGATGAACGATGGAGAGCAATACCTTCGTTATCTCGTCTCGGTTGTGTACATATCAGTAATGCACAGTACTCGTACTAAATATCTTACAAATTCCATACAGATTTTCAGATTAGTTTCGAATAATACCAACACGCCCATGATAGTCAACACTATGCATAATACACTCCTAAAATGTTTCTACAAATATATTTGTCCGAATATTTTTGTCAGCTACTATATCCTAACCACGATTTATTAAACAATATATAGATTTAAAAAAGAATATATAACGATATTACTTGTTTAGGCTAGATTGGTTTAACTTGTATAGTTTTAGTAACTGTGTAAGATCAAACAAGAACTTATCGTTAGTTTGGCGAGATTTGATTACACGAAGCAACATAATTGCTTTGAAACTCAGGACAGAAAACAATGTCAACCGGTAGACGCGTTTGTCTGGTGAACGTGTAACGCGTGAATAATAGATAGCGACAATCACGCGAACGCTAGTTACAGCTGACTTGGCTTACATTGTAGCATTCAAACTAGAGTATACGAGCCGTAAGCACTATTGAAAGTTCAAAGGCCGACTAGTGAGCTTCATCCTATCTCATTTTTTAATCAGGCGATGGATCGACGAATCGTATTGATTTCGAGGATTATTATAGTTCTGTGGAAATTTTAAAGCGCGGTTTGTCTAATCTTGTCTCGTTAGCTACAGACTCTTTGGCGAGCAGCCTGAAACTTGATCCAGTTTCGAGAAAATGAAAAATTCGTTTCTTCTCTTTGCTTCCCTGTTCCTTCTTTCCTCCTTTTTCCCTTTTTACATCGCGTTAAGACCCGTTAAATAATATTGACTGCCGTGGACGCTGGCTGAGAAGTGCACTTTATAACTAGCTTTAAAATCACTGACGTCGATGAGGACAAAGGTAAGTTAGAGGGTCATTTATCTGAGCTGGTGTTATTCGACCTGAACTCTGCAGCTTTTCACAGTTTCTTTCGTTTTTCTTTTAAGAGCAGAGATGTTAACTGGTCTCTTGTTACGTGTAAGAAAGTACGTGTATGTACTAAAGCTTATTTATCACCAATTGGTTGCTCAAAGTCGAGATATACATACCTATATTATATTAATACGTTACAGAAGATTACGCGTTAGTTAGCTTATGAGAATTTATAGTGTGTCACAGATCACAAAAGCAGAATGACTACTTTTTCATAAACGATATATGTATATGAATTGAAAGTTTAACTATTACGTCACATACTTCTCTCGATAAACGTCGTCGAGTGCATATTGTTAAAGAATATTAGCCATTTGAATTCAATAGTTTCGAAGATACTAATGCTTCTGTGAAGTTTTTGCAGGCTGTTAATTTTTTATTCAGATACTACAAATTTTAAATAACTTCGATTAGAAATAAAAATCACATTACATTAACGCGTAGAATGTAACGTAACGTAGATAATGTAAATATAAATTATATTACAAGGAAACAATACGGTAATTGTAGGTAATGTGAAACATTCTGGTTAAAATTGCATCCTTTGAAGGCTAGGACACACAGTACTTACGAAGTAGATTAAGTAGCAAATGGGGTACTTAAGAAAATTCATGTTGTCATTGTTTAATAAACATCTTCAGCTAATAGCTTTCTGCAAAAGCTGGTTTAAGTTATGCTAGCTTATTCCTTATTAATTGCAATTATATTGTTCGTATCTCCTAGAGGATTAACAATCCATTTTTATAATGGATAATAAAAGTAAATTCCTATTAGGTTGTCCCAAGTTTCTTTCGCTTTATAAAGAAATGACAGTTATGTTATTCTATATTATTTTATATTAAATTGGAAAAGTGCTAAAATATTTGATAAAAATGTTAAGAAATTCTGATATTGATTTAAGCGTATCGATTTATCTGCTCTTCATATTTGATCAAACAGAAATTGTTAATTATGATTTCCACTTAAAAGCGGATTGCATATTATGAGGATAAATTATCAAATTCATCTCTAATATACACATTAGAGAATCATTCATAGCCGTAATCCTGTTTACCGCTAACATTCCTGGTACTCAATCATTCATTAGGAGACTGCTCTAGCCACACAGAATACACCTGTAAATAATTAATCGCCATTAATATTCCATCGACTTTTGAAAATCCCTCATGTGATCTATTTCATGCGATGAGAATATGTATAAATTGAGATTGTGATCGACCATCCTCAGTCGGATAAATCGAGTGATTCAAATTATAACACAAAAAAAAGTTAAAACTAGTTACATTATCTTTTTCAATTTTTATGTATTATTTGGCGGAAGAAACTTTGGTAATTAGTAAGTAAAGTTCACCTCCTTAATGTTAATGATTTTAATATGTTATTAAGCTCAAAGTTCTAAGGAATTTTCTATATATATATACATATACATAACTGTGTGCGTATATATATAATATACGTATAACAGCCAAAGTTCAGCTCTCAAGTGTACGCAAAACTTTTATGTTCATTTTACGCTATACCAGTATGTTTCATGAATTTGTTTGCTAACAGTATCGAAACAAATAACAAGCAGAGGACGAGCTATTCATGAATTGTTTTGCCAGCGTGTACGCTCCCAATATTTTCTATTTGAGAAAACATACTTGTTGCTATTGCAACTACAAATATTTTTACAGTCGACGCTTTTGCCGTGAATCATTGGCTAACATGTAAAATCGAGAAAAAACATGGTTTATTGTGATGGAAATGTGGAAAACCGCAAAACCGATATAGAAGGGAAAATAAAGGAAAGGAAGGTAGGGATAAGTAGAAGCTTGGGGCCAAGTTTAATTCACTGAAACCGAGCTGCTTGTATTATCACAAAACAAAATTGCCAGTACGTCATTTCCGTACTCTCGTCCTCGCGAAAATGGTTTTGCTCGTGAAGAAAAAAACGAAGAGACAGGGAAGAGAGGAAAAAGCAAACGGAGAGCGCTTTTAAAAAGCTGGCGAACCGTGTGTTACCACAACGAGACACGCGGTGCTATTTGTCGCTTTAAATTGTGTCGCAACTCGTTTTTGAGATCTTTGCCAGGGATGCGTTAAAACACGCTGCAAATATATTTCTGGCTTTTCTGGGGTTTAACTGAAATATGACAAATAACGTTGTAAAACATATGTACTTATGACTTACAGAGTAATTGAGTGTACAAAATATAATAGCCAGCGATTTAGGGCTTTAAAAGATCAAAAGAAAAGAAAAGAAAAGAAAAGAAAAGAAAAGAAAAGAAAAGAAAAGAAAAGAAAAGAAAAGAAAAGAAAAGAAAAGAAAAGAAAAGAAAAGAAAAGAAAAGAAAAGAAAAGAAAAGAAAAGAAAAGAAAAGAAAAGAAAAGAAAAGAAAAGAAAAGAAAAGAAAAGAAAAGAAAAGAAAAGAAAAGAAAAGAAAAGAAAAGAAAAGAAAAGAAAAGAAAAGAAAAGAAAAGAAAAGAAAAGAAAAGAAAAGAAAAGAAAAGAAAAGAAAAGAAAAGAAAAGAAAAGAAAAGAAAAGAAAAGAAAAGAAAAGAAAAGAAAAGAAAAGAAAAGAAAAGAAAAGAAAAGAAAAGAAAAGAAAAGAAAAGAAAAGAAAAGAAAAGAAGAAAGATAATATGTTGCGGCAGTTTAAGTCGATCTAAGAAAATAGATAACGGGAGGGGGGGGGGGAGGGCAAAGCTAGTTAATCTGGAAAGAATCCAAGCGTCAATTTCAAGCATTTACAGAGAATCAAGCGGGCTGGTTAAGGTCGTGAGTTGAGCAATTATCCCGCGTTAGGTTCAATCAGGTTAGTCCCACGCGAAATTGATCCAACCATGCGAAAACGAGTGTATTCTGATTTCTGTTGCAGATACTTTTGGATTGTTCATTTGTTTCCGCTTGTCATCGAAATTTTTTACCAACAATGAACGTGTACGTGAAAGCACTCATAATTGCGGCAATCATAATAGTGTCGGTTCTTCTTTATATTTTCCAGTTTGTAAAGATTGGTAAGTTGATACTGATTAATTATGCGATCGAAATCCTATATAATGGCTACAAAAAATATTTGCATCATTATTCTCGTTTCCTAATGAATCGCTGTTTTAATCAAGTTTTATATTGCATCAAATTTCTGTAGTTACACGAAAGTACTAAATTATAGAAAACTTGATATACACGGATTTAATTAATTGATAAATTAGCCAATATATAGGCATTATTATTTATTATATTATATATTATAGGCATTATATATTAGTAATGTATATATACACTTTTGAATTTTAGCCTTCTTAGCCTTCTATTCTTATATCCTTTAAACGTGATTTCAAGCTACAAGCTACTTTAACTCAAATAGCTCGATTTCAAGTTCTAACGTATACTGTAAAGCACACTTGCGAAGTGAAACAGTAAACACGATATGAAAACTCTCTCCCCAGTAAGAAATCGAATATCCAATTTCAATCGTGCTTCATCGATGAAGCATCAATGCTACGTAAAAGCATCGTGGCAGCCGCAATGCGGATCCGTTGAACAAAAATTTCCTGGCGCGATCGTTTTCGTAACGCTATTAGCCGTTTCAGTATCAGGGATGTTTTAAAAATCCGTATCGGATTGTACCATGAAGCGCAATAGCGCTTCGTTTATTTATTTACGAGAAGTGCCGATCAACTCGATTGCACTGCTCTTTTTTTTTTGTCGAAACATACCGTTCAACGCGTTCACGCTTCACTTCATCAGCTATATCAGAAACGTTACACTAAAGAGTCAAAAGGTTGCCAAATATTCGTGCTTTACCTTTTGTTTGTGTGACGTTCTGTAATTGGTTTTCCAATTCAAGAGGTAATTTATACATTAGTTTTTTCTTTATTTGGTTTACGATTATTTGAAAGAAAAGTAATTACGAGAGGAAACTCTGATAGACTAGCGGCAAGCTACGTTCGGAACCGAGCGCGTTGTGAATTGACAATCGTAACCAAACATCGCGACACAGTTCACCACACTACGTGTACAGCATGATCACGCTGAGTGGCGTTGAAACGGTTAACGTAACTGCGCGTACGACCGCCGAATGGCAAAGATATTGAAGCTGAGAATCGTTTTCAGATGTTACAAACAGCTGTGTTGACTTTCAAGGAGAAACCATTCGACATGATCTTACGTTTGAGCCGGGACCTTCGGTTTGCAGTTTCTGCACCTGCTATAATTCGAGGCTGAAGTGGTGCCAGTCGATCGTATGCGACCCGCCCGTAGTGAGTATATGCTCATTACTTAAACACTTAACACAACCAGAGAGAAACTAAAGCACACCGTTAACGCTTGCACGCTGGTCGTTAAAGCACATGCTACGCGAATAGGGTACACAACGATTCATCTAACTTGCCTTGAATTACTTTTACAAAGAGAAACATGGACAGGAATAATTTTTTGTTACGAGTCGTTTAATTTATTCGTTCGTTAGAACGATTGGTCTGACAAATTCAAAGTCTTGTTCCGTATAAATATTTTTAAACAAGTACGTCATAAGCTTTGTATATTTTTTTTATCGCAACGAAACTGTTCAGAGAAATGTTGAAATTATTAATTACAAAAGAAGACATTTACGTTGTAAAAATGTTAGCGAAAACATTTGTGAAAAAGTTACTTTGTTATAAATTCTACAAAAAGAAATATTGAAAATCACGCGCCATTTATTCAGTTGCACGTATGAAAAGTATTTTGCATTCGCGCAAAAGAATCCCTTAAGGATACATATTTTATAATAATTGGAGTGTCAAAGTTATTACGCGGATTGGCGTATACGTGCCTTTTAATGAAACTAGGTTATTCATTTGTTATTCGTTCCTAACTTTCAACTTTATGATTTTTGCGGAATAAAATTTTATATTCCGGTTCAGTTTATAAATGATTCATTTTGAATTTAATAAAATTAGAGTTACAGCAGTGCAATTTAATAAAGAACAAATAATCATTTGTACTTTATTAAAATGTTCTTTTAGCGTCTCGTTTTAATATTTCTCTAATAATATTTTGTTAACCGTTATATTTAAATGAAGGTTTTCAAAGCAGAGACGTACTTTAACGTAGGAAATGGACGTACATTTATAATGAGAGTTCAGAAGCAAAAATATTTCATACAAAAATAAATATTCCCCATGTAAATAGGTGTAAATAGCTACGTTATGACTTTTATATGTATCTAACGTTTTTCCATGCAAGCTAACGTATATTTGCTTCTTCGCTTCTTCGCTTCTGAGTAGTAAAACCTGGCATTCATGCGGTTGATAGGTAGTTACGCGCTGACAACGAAAAACATAAAATGAATAAAAAGCATGAGCCATCCTATAAAAAAAATAAAGCTGCTTTTATCTTTCATTATATATTCGTCAGAATATTGTTAATAAATATTTAAGTTCAGATTTCAGCTTAAATAAATGCATAGGATTGGACATTTATTTATATATGTATCTGTGAACGCTTTTTGACATAAAATTTTTATAACGACTAAAATGACATATTCCGATATTAAATTAATTTGATGAGAATAAAAACTGAATTTTTTAAACGAGATTTTGTATGAAGTTACATTTATTGGGAAAAATTCATTCTTTTATAATATGATAAAACGAGACTCATAGTCTGTATAAATCATTTCATGGAATATTATGTGTATGTACATGTGTTCTACGCTTTTATTATAAAAATGCTAAATGAACATAACGATCAAACGCATCGACAAATGCATTGAACATATCGATTGTTATTTTGAAAAATTGATTATCTTTTATTTGTTTCGAACTACAAATTGATTGAGACATTCGTGTTTGCTAAATTGCGAATTTAACGCAATGAAGTCGTCTGAATCCCTTGCGAGCATGTAAATATAGCGTCGAATTAACAGGTCAATTACTTGAGGTTGGAACTGAAAGAAAGAGAAAGATGGAGGAGGTCTTGCCTTTGAATGCTGGACACTTCTAAAGCCCACAGTTCGCTGAAATTGCCAGAGAATTCAATTAAATGGCAAATTAAACCATTGAACTGAATTTGTTTCCAATCGTGAGCTTGGAGGTTCTACCCTTTGAATTTTTAAACCAGTCACCCTTCTTTTGTACGTATGGTAACGAATATAATTCATAAACTAATGAAGTGTGTAATTCAATTGAAAGCTCTTTTCACTGAATCCAGTTTAGACTAAGAAAAATGATATAATAACGAAATTATCAATTTACAATTTATAGAGCGTATACTTTATTCGAAAGTGAAGTTTATTACTGCAAATATTAGTTGGCTATTTATAGCCTGTTTGAAAAGGTGATTTAATTTCGATTGATTTTCGATAAGTTTTTGTTGGTTTACTCAGGTTAATTAATCTCCAATAAAATAGAAATACCAATCCGGTAGTATAATTGCTTTCTTGCTTATTACCTTTTTACTAATTAGCGATGCACGATTCCAGACCAGTAAATATTTTTCCATCGGGAGAAGTCAGGTCGAGAGATGCAAGATTTATACGCTCGTTCTGTCAGTTATCCCAGTGTCTGTTACGCGATAGAAAATGAACGAACTGAATAATAAATGCATTATCGGCATGAAGATTGCTTGATGTAGGCCACCGCTTTTTTTTCTATCCTTCCGATACCATTTTTCTTTTTTTTTCTTCTTTTTTTTCTTTTTTTTTTTTTCTTTTTTTTTCTTTTTTTTTTCTTTTTTTTTTTTTTTTTTTGCGAAACACTTTGCTAGTCGTGAGAAGCAGCAATTCGGTAATACGAGCGGTAATACGAGCGGTAATACGAGACAAAGCGATTCAGAACTCGAATTCATTTGTTGGAACGACGCCATGGGCAAAAGTAGATAATGGAAAACTTTCTTCCAAAGACCATTTGATAGCGCCGACGTAATCAAGAGTGTGACGATATTGCCAGAGACGTTTCTGCAAATAGAAGACTAACTTATTTACGAATTGCCGTAACACGATTGCCGCTGGTAGTATGGTTAGTAATCGCTTTATTGAATTTTCGCTTGATGTGACATCGTCGAGAGTTTCTAGCGAAATTCTTCTCCCTGTAAAACTATGTTTCTACAGCAATGGCTGTAATTTTCGAGTTACCGTTTGCGAAGAAATCTTTTTCTTTGTTACGTGTAATAGATTATTTTTAAGTTTTAAGTTTTAAATTACATTGGTAACCTTCTATAATTTATTACTCGAAGGTGGTAATTTTTTCTTAAATAGTTTGTTTTTCCTATAATTTATTATAATATATTTTACTACAGAATCCTCAAAAACATGATGTATGTATATATATCCTGAAATATTATCAGTCTATTGTCAAGTTATAGAACATTATGGAAATTGCCAATTAAAGTCATAAAAAACAAAAAATAAGGAAGTTCGTTAAAATATGTGATTTTCCAATCAAGATATAGAATTTATTCGAGTAATATAGATTACGGTAGAGATGGTGACGGTAACAATGAGTGGACTGATTCTTCGTGCGAAAACAAATTGGAAGCGCAGAGCGATGTATTGTTTCAGCGAATATCGATTTTAAAGCACGGTTTTAAAGTACGTGTGCGTTTGACTAGGTGTGTTAATTAATATTGCTGTCTGATTTTCGATATGTAAATACAATATCTACATATCTTTAAACTTATGATAATTGAACTAACAATTATTTTAAATTTAAATTAAACATGATAATTGAACTAACAATTTTTTTAAATTTAAATTAATATTTATCCTTTTAAATGCAACAATTTTTTTTAATAATAACTTCACGCGTAAGTCAGCTGCGCACATATTTGATCGTTCTTTAAAGCTTGAATCTCTGCGAAGAGAAAAAATCTTTCAACCAACAAGAACTGGTTCTACGTTTTCTATCCATTTCCTTCCAGATAAATCTCTCTATCTAAAATCCTTATTTCCGTATTTCCTTGAAAAGGTTAAAGTCGTTTTGTATAAAATCCAACGTAGAGAAGAAGGAAGATCCGCAAAAGATTCTTTCAGCTTTACCTATGTTTGAGCTCGAATCAAAGCAATCCTATTCCCAATAGGGTGACTATGCGTTTAACTTCTCATAGAATCTCTCTGATTCCGTGTGATACCTTCGGTGTTTTTGAAGTATGTAATTGATGTCGTAACGTCGACGCTTTGCAGTGCGAATTCAATTTTGAGTTGCAATTTCCCTGTTTGCGTGGCAAAAGCATAAAATCGATAAACACGTTTTCTTTGCCGATGGCGCACTGTAAATATAAATATTTGAATAAATATCGCGAATTTCATGTTGCTAAAAGATTTATACTATTTATTCGTAAATAACTGTTGGATATGTTTAAGTTGAAACCACTGCATTAGGTCTTTTTTCTTGTTTAAAATTATTTGTATTGGTAAATTGAATGAAAGTTCTAACATGTAATTTGTTCTTCTCTTATAAATAGTTTACGGAGGATAAAGCGTGGGTAACTCACGACTGTCGCGATCATGACACTATACATACCTATGTATAGCACGTATACTAAGCTAACTAAAATAGCAAGTCAGAGAAATGGAAACTTAGGAAAATCTAAAGGAAGATAAAACGTTCGAGCCTTGCCAGGAATATAAGATGCTAAGTAATCTTCCTAAGTAATCTCCTCCAGCTTTTTCTAGTTTGATCAATAATTATTAGTACATGTTAGGAAAATAAATAGAATTTTTGTTCTCAAGCGAGGTATAATTTAAATTTTGTATGTACACAAAAATGTTAAATATCTGTAATAAACATGGTATAATCAATTTTTTTACATAAAATTATATTGTATAGGCTATTGTTATTTAAACATTTTAAATTGGATGAAGGAAAAAAATGACGCAAATAAAACGTAGGACATTTTAATTAAAGAGACTAATATAGAGATTTATCTACTTAACTGTGATTAAATCATCTCCACTTAACGCTCTACCTCTTCTATTAATTATGCTTCGTTAAACTATGATTACAGAGGATGGGTTTTTTGATAAAATGACATTCTGACAAATATATATAGATCGATATATATATAGATATAGATAGACAAATATATAGATTCTTACAACAGTAGTTATGAATGAACAGTAGTTATTGTATCAATTCCGTTCTTCAGAAGCTTCATTTGTGAAAAGACAATTCGCCAGAATATGGATTCACTGTAGTTATAGCTGTAGGATTTCAATCTAGTTGACAGACTTGCTTTACGTAGAGAATATCTGTCTCTTGTTCTACCTTATCGCGATTCTCTCCTCATCTTATACGCTTTGTCGAGCAAAGTAATATTGGCATATATCTCGGCTCTGGTTACAATCATTAGTTTCCGCCTAAACGGTTAGAATCACATAGCTCGCGCTCTACTCTCGTTTATTCAACATTCAGGCCATATGGTCGCATGCGACGAGTTTTATGTTAATTCCGACCGATTACAATACCTTTCTTTCGTTTACAAGGAACGACGAGACTGGCAGTTGCGTGATTTCCAATGCAAAAGCCGCGATATCTGCACGATAACCTAACCTCAACCGATTTTGTTGTACTATTCTTATGTGGACTTCGTTTGTACCACAACTTCGTCGTAACAAAAATAGAATACGTAGAACACGGCATTCCGTTATGCGATATTGTCGATTCCTAACATCCGAAAAATCAGAGATAATTTTTTCCCTACAGTTGTACATTTGTGTGAAAAATTACGAACGTAAAGTTGTTTGGTGCATGCACAGTCCTCCCCTCCCCTGCATTTGCGTGGACATGCTAGAAAGATTCACTTTTCCACGGTGAAACTGTATGAAATGTATTATAATTTCATTTTTACAAAGGTCGAACATCCTACTATGCATAAATTTAATATTAATATAAGCAGGTTTCGTGTTAAGTATTACATCTGACGTATAAGCACACGTGTGTACGAGCCTTGGTTTTAAATGTCTTATAGTAGACACCGAAAAGATTATTCAGTTGGATATCTGACTCAACATCAATATTTTACTAGGAGATAACATGTTAAGAACACGTTGGTGGATGGCATGGGAGATGATGAATGAAGACATACTTCTGTGAGATACATAAAATAGTAGTCAGAACGTATTTTGGCGCTTGGGGACAGCAACAGCTGGTGATACTGTCATACACCTCCATTTATAAACTTTCGAAAATCGATGTGACCTTCAAACTTTAGTGTATTCTGTTTCACAGCACAAAATGTTTCCGAAACGTACGTTTATTGTTACAATGAACTTGACTAATGGCTCTGAAATACTATCCTTGAAAAAACAATGGGGGAATTGGAGCAAAAAAAAGAAGGAAATAAACAAAGACCTTGTTGGTTCGTAAAAATAAAATATGCTACAGGAAAAACTTTTTCCAACGGATTGAGATGCGACGAGCTTTAAAAGCTATGACGCGAATCGAGCGTTTGTCTACAAGAGCGCATTTTCGGTGGATATATAGATATACATGTATATGTGACGAAATATACTAAAGCAATATTGACCCTTTGTCGCTGAAAGTATCAAACTACAAAACTTCCTTTCAAATTTTCAGAATAAGGAAATCAGGATCATGATAAATAATTGGAACATAATTAAAAATAATATATCTTCTCTATAAGATAATGAATACATTGGTTCATTTAATTTTTATGGATATTCAAACGCTTCTGTGAAATAAAACGTCAAGATTATAGAGTATAAAATTCATAGCTATGAAATAACTAAAACTCTGATGTATTATTAAAAATATACGTTAGGTTGTATGTAGTGATACATACAAAGATTACATGTACAAACCCATAATTAACACAATGCTACCGCAACCATTCTGCAATCTACCTTGCCCAAAACACTCTTCCAGTCACCTCCAAACTCTTCAATTCTCTCCACCTAATCACCCACAAACCATTCACAAACATGCAATTCTCGACAAAAGAAGAACTTATCGTCAGTTGTCCTTAACATCTCGTTCATTCATTTGGTCCCTATCCCCCTATTTCCTCCCACCGTGATGATCGCACTACATTTTTCCACATTTTCTACATTTTTCTCTATTCTATTCTCTGGATGACCTGAATTCTCGAGCAGTCGAGTGACGATTGATCTGTACAATTGATCGATTTCTTTTTACTACAGCCATGCAGAAAATTTCGCCTTGGAAAAGAATGTTGTGATTTCGAATGCCTCGATCACCTGAAGAACGTTACCGGAAGTGGTAAAATTTATGTCCTTGAGTATAAGAAATCCTCCAGCTCCTCGACTCAGCGACAAACGCTACTCTGGGTGATGAGCGTAATGGTGCTATTGCGGCTTGTTTAATTTTTCAACAAGGATCCAGATGGCGCCGTTGACGGAATTCTTTCGCTATAAACGTCAACGATCAACATCAGCCATCAGGCAATTTCATATTTGTGACTTATTTCTTCTGTGTTATTTCTTCTAATTTTATTGTTAGTTCTTCAATTTGTATTCCAAAAGATTGAACTCTTTTTACGTGCGTGTGTGTTTTTCTTTTTTTTGTAACTCGTCGAGTTGCAATTCTAATTTTTGCACTTCCTCCTTCATGTCCTCTATGTGTTTCTCGAACTCTTGTGTCGTCCTGTCTTTGTCGGAACATTCTACTTGAAGATCAGCGAGTTGATGCTCGGGATCGTAATTCAATTTTTGGTCGTTAGCAGTAATAAGCTCACGTAACTTCACTTTTGAACTTGATCTTGTTTGGTCTTGATTGTGTTTTCGTGGTGCTTGTGGTGTTCTAAAAGTAATCGTCACGTTGCTTGCATTTTTAGTGCACATTGATACACTGCACTCTGCAGTTCTCCTATTTTCAAACTTGCTTCATTTAAGGTAACTTTATGAATTTCCGATTGATGCTTTAACATTTGATGTAAGTCTTCTATTGCTGTTTCACGTTCTTTCAACTGTTCATTAAATTCGTTGTTTAGCATATCCACTCGAGAAATTCCGAGTTCTTGAGCATCGTTTCTTCTTTTAGAAATTTGGCCTATTTTCTCTCGCCTGCTGCTACATGTTGCTGTCATTTTATCAACTTCTTTCTTCTTTTTTTTTCTTTTTTTTTTTTTTCTTGAACTTAAAATCTTGATTTAAGGTTTGTGTTTCACTATATGATTTATTATTATTAACTAGTTCAACATTATTTTCAGTAGATTTTTTTTTCGCGTGATTTTTATACTTATTTAAATAGTTTTACACGAACAAATGCATCGTACGTCAGATATACCATTTTTAATAAATTGTCGCCTTTACAACTCGAGTTACCTCTGAACGAGTCGCATGATTGATCAATAAGCCATGAGTAATTATGCAAATTCAGTTTTTTTTTCATCTATCTATCTGAATATTATAACAAAGACTTTACATTGAATATTTTATTAAAATTGTAAGTTTTTCATAAACGCTTCAAAATCCACAGTCTATTGATCAACTCCTCTATCCTTTCTCTTTCTCCTCACTAAAATAGATAAATTCCTAATGTAGTTTGTGGATAATATTTTTTTTTTTTTTTTTTTTTTTTTCTAAAGCAAATCACATTTATCATCTGATATATTTTTTGAAATAATTTCTGTCTGTACATTTTCTTCTTTTCCCTTACTCCTCTTTCTCTTTCTAATGAATTCTTTTTATTCCGTAAAATAGTTTTTGTATATTCAATTTTGTTAAGTGCAATCCTTATTTCTGATAACTTACTTTTATTAGATAATTCTTGTGAATCTTCTACTACATCTTCCATATCATTTTGAGTTCGGCTTCTACCTTCAGTAAATTTAATATCTTGAACCGTATCATTAATTTCAATAGCTCTTTCGGTATCAAGTTTTTTTTTTTTTTTTTTTATTTATTTGTTGAAATTACAATCAATTCTCGCGTTGGGAATTTTCAGTAATTTTTCTGGCGTGGCGCAGTGACATGGCTGTTTATTTACAATAAGTTAATACTTATTATAGATAGGTATAATTTATAAGTATTATAAGTTCGGTATCAAGTAAATCGCACTTATTATTTAATATACCTTTTGAATTGACTTCTGTCTCTGTAGTTTCTTCTTCTGTATCTTCTTCGAGTTTTCTTCGTTCTTCTAATCCACCCTTCTCATTTTCTAGGATCTTCCTTGGTGTTACGCCGCCTAAAACATCTGCACGCCAGCCCGCGCCAGCTCGCACCACCGGACAACAACCAGCCTGCGTAACGTCACTTCGACCCTCAATAAACCTAAGGACCCACCATAACTTTCACTTCCCTGTAGTGTTTCGCCATGTGTCTTCAATCCGTTTGTCTTGAAGAATTTCTAAAGCTTAAAAATATTCTCGAAACACAGTCGGTTTTTAGAGAGGTCCTTGGGTTTATTAGACGTACTTAAAACACGGAGAAAGCGGGTATGCACCCATTAGGAAAATCCGAATAGCCCTCTAATAAAACAAGCTATGTTTTCCTCACGCACACAGTCATCTATCCACCACGATGGTAGGAGACTTCCTACTCATCCCTTCGAGCAGTAGTGCAGGTCATGACCAATCGACACCGCGGTTCGTTACCCTCACTTTTCCTAACGAAAGTGGGGACAACGAATCCGCGTTCTTTAGGCACAGGGGCATACCCACACCGAACTTTTCTTCTGTATTAGAAAAAGAGCGACAGTCAGTCTAAAAACTAACGCCTAACGCGGCAGTCTACACATAGCGCGAGAGTCGCATACTTTACGAAAATCTTTTGTCGGTTCTCGGTGTTGTCGAACATACATCTTCTCTCCTAAATATATTATAGTGCTAAGTACATTAATACATTAATCTCCATTATAAGAGCCCTGCTCTAGCGTACATATCTATCACATCTTCGTGCGACAAGTTGTTAACTATTTATTTCTCTACGTCAGTGTAATCTGTAAAGTGTTGGAAATATATAATTTATAATTCAGTGAATCACAGTGTTATACAAACTCAATCACCCCTATTATCTCAACGGAAATCAGGGGATCGATCAATTCGTGGTGTCGATTGATATAATCGTACGACCCCCGTTGACGTCTCTCCTCGCGGTTACGTCTCCCCGCAATTGGTCGGAATTTACACTTGTATTTTCATCTTCTTTAACTTCGACTTTATCCGATCTCCTAGGTCTGCCTCTATGTTTCGCTTCATCAGTTGCTATTACACCCGTTACTGCATTATCATTTTCTACAGATTTATACCTATCGCTATCACTAGCTGTGTTCGTTAAAAGAACTTGCCTTCGTTGACGAACTTATCAGTTGTTTCGTTTTCACTATCTGAAATTGATTTTTGTTTAACACCTCTTTTTTCTTCTTTGGCAAATTTATTTTCTACATTTTCCGATGCCTTTTGTTTATTAATTATTTCAGACTTGTCTTCGATTAATTTCGTCTTTAAAGCGCTTCGCAAAATTTTATTTGTGTTTGATTGTCTGGTTTGATTATAAACAATTTCTTCAAATTTTGGCGAAGTAGCAGGCTTTGCAGCAACATTATAACGACTGCTCCGTTTACTACTATCTAACATAGATGGAGATGGATTCTTGTCATCTTTATTCTCTAAAGACTTCTCTTGTGTATTAGCATCTAAATTTCTCGACATAAGATCTGCTGAAGTTTTTTATTCTGTAGTGTCACACGCATTTTTCGCTGTCATCATTTGGTCTTCTTCTATAAGCAAATGTTCATTATTGTAAGCATTATCTCTTGCTTTTTGTATGGATTCTAATGATATATTTTGTTCAACGTTGTCTATTGATTTTGTATCATTTTCAGCAGTTGATTTACTAACTGCTTCTAATTCCTTCGTTTCAATTTGGTTTTCTTTATTTGTATCGCCGTCCAAAATATTTCTCATTGAAATATTATCCTTCTTGTTATGATCTTTTTCTGCTTCTCCTAAACTTTTACTTTTTTTGTCGAACCGTTCTTGTAAATTTTGAGTATCTTGTGACGAAGATGGTGACAAATCATTATACAATACTGCAATATCTTCTTTCCTTCGTTTCACAGACTCTTTCTGGTATTCTGTTGAGCTATTGACATCAAACATTAAGTCTGTTTTAATGAAAATATAATCCTGTGAAGCGGTGTCAATTGATACTTTCTTTTCATAAGAATTTTCTACATTAGACTGCAATTCTTTTGAAAATTCTTTCAAAACCATTTCTTCATTTCCTACAGTAACGTCTGTTTTCTCCAAGCTTTTGTTCAAATTATTAGAAACTAAACTACCCTGATAACTCCGACTAGTCGCTGCTTTAATAGTCTCCTTTAACAGTTTTCTTAACTTGATTTCGTTCTGCTTCTGCATAGCGTCTAGTATGGCCCGAATACTTGGATCCACACCAGTAGCCATAGCCAAGCCGGTGAAAATTATCCTTTGTTCCGTGGTATATATAGGGTAAAACGAATGGTAGACCGCAGCATAGTGGTTTCCAACGATCCACACTTGTTCTAATTCCTCACTCAACGTCTTTCGTGTCCATTGACGTAGAAAAAAGTAAGTTATTGTAATATCGGAATATATTAAAGGTGTAATTTTGTCCGATTAATTATAATTTATTAATAATGGATTGAAAATACAGATATTACAGACAGAAAATACAGACAGAGAAACGATGTTTGATTAACAGGAAAACTAAATGCAACGCTCGTATTTACATCAAATAACTTGACAACTATTTGGTAACTCTCTCTCTCTCTCTCTCTCTCTCTCACTAGCAACTCTAACACTCGACAACACTCGCAACTCAATTCTAACGACTCTATGCTTCGACGTCTCGATCAACTCTGAACCTCGCCAATGCATTCCTGCTCGGTCCTGCACGCACACACACGCACACACACACACACACACACACACACACACACACACTCACACACACACACACACACTTTTCGGCTCACATACTCTGGCCTCTCGATTGCCACTCCTTGAAATATGAAACCGTACTTCTGTTTTGACGCTGCTTATCTTTTCTCGCGTCACTGTTACTAGGCGCTCTTGGATGTAAACAAACCACAAAAAGACGGCGTACACGGTGTTTTCTAATTTCAGCCGATCTCCAATCAAAGCTATTCTACGATATTACATTATCGTATAATAATAAGCTTTTAATCGTTTAATAATAACTCGTCAAGTAGAAATTCCACACGAAGCATTGTGAAGAATAATACTTGAAGAAGATCTATGTTCTTACGAGATTGGCTGTCTACAAGAACTTTGTTGGATAGATTGTATCGTTTGACGAAAATTTTATTGTTGAAAGTTAAGAAAGTTGGAAAGAAAACCCACGCTGTCTCGAAGATGTCTTGTTTTTCAGATGCTGTAAATTGACAAATAACTAGATATTAGTATTGACATTATTTGATGTCATATCTGACCTTAAAGTATAAATAAAATCAATCTAGGAATTAATGAAATTTCAAACATTTTTTCTAAGAAAACAGAAGTTTCGTTCCTCCTAATGAGTATCACATGATGCAATAGAAAAATAATTTGACATTGAAAATCGTGTCAAGATCAATTTCGAAGCTATAAAATCGTCTTAAAAAAACGCTGTGATAAAAAATTTTTTGACACCTTGTACAAAGGTGTATATCAACGTAAGTGTACCTGTATGTCTATATTCGAGATTATTTATCTATTCAAGATAGCAAAGTAAAAATACTATATAGAGGATTTAATTAATGTGTGGATCAACGTATGTATCACTATATGTAACAATAATATTGACTGTATATGTACGTGTGTAATAAAAGATTTCCGGTTTACAATGTTTACGATACTGATATAAAAATACCATATAGAGGATTTAATTAACGTGTATATCTACGTATATATCATTATATGTAACAGTAACATTATGTGCATATGCGTATAATATTGGTTAAATGTTAAATGTTAAATGTTAATATTGGTTAAATGCGTTAAAGTGAAATGTTATTTACCTATTCAAGATAGCAAAGTAAACATACCATATAGAGGATTTACTACTGTTAACACTCGGTATTCTCGTATTCAAAGTATTTAACCAAATAATTTGGGAATCCAGCGGACGAGCTTGTATTTAATATGATTATATTTAATATAACAACTTTACTCAATATACGCGTAGCATTTTAAATGTCATGAGGGTTGCAGCGGACTCAATTTTAATGTACCTCGATATCTTAGCTTCTTATAATATCCTAATAAAATGTTATTTATCGATTACAATTGTCCTGTCGTATTTTATAGTGTTTGCTTTATAAATGTGAACTTTATTCAAAAAGAGTTCATCGATGATTATCCATTACAGGTTGTTAATAAACCTGAATTATGCACAAAGGAATTGCCGTTAATAACTTAAGATTCTCTGCCCGTCGTACAGGGTACATATAGTAATTATTCTCGACGATCGTAACGTTTAAGTCCAATTCGAGCTTATAGTCCCATGCGAGTTAAACAACGACAATAGTTTGAATTTCTATTTGTTCGTTTGTCGTCTGTTTATACCCGGAGCACCTGCTGTAAACCAATACAAAATTTATTAGATCTATAAATAACACATATAAAACTTATTAATTTATAATTAATATAAAATAGGAGAGCACGAAACTTCCTATTTTATGGATATGTTAAATCTTTGTAAAAAATACCATATCGTTAGTATCATTTTAATCGTTCTAAAGGATTTAGCCGCATAAAGCTGTGACCCTTGGAAGAATCGATGTTCACGCGTGACAAATTGAAATTGTGCGAAGGTTCCGGTACGAACATCACAAGCCGAACATCGATACCAGGGGCACAGGCACATGTTCTGGGTTCATTATATATTTATAAAGGGCTGACGATTCAGTGGATGGTCCGGGTAAATTTAAATTGTAAATGAACGCATTGCTGGTTTCAAGTAAAAGCCTGGATAAGAGCGGATATGGTATGAGAGTCTGTCGTGGAAAGGGGAACAGGCCGCTTTTATTTGTAAAGTTTGAATCTCCTCGATATTGAAGATGTTGAAGCTGCAAGTATGTATTTCATTTTAATCCATTCGAGACCGAGATTTAATTGTAAAACGATACCTAGGTGTCGGTACGATCTGAATGTTTAGTTAGAATGATTCTGTGTTTTACTCTCTCCAGGGTATCCTTTTCATACTTTGATTTTAAATCGATGACAATCTTAAATAGTATGCCTCATATTTTTAAAATATAAAATTATATACTATGTTATTCTATAATGTATTATGTACAGTCATATATATATATATATAATAATTCTATATTGAAAAAAATATGAAATTAACATGATATATACATTACTACATAAGTTATATATAAAATATGTATACTATACCCTTGCCTACTGACTGATATGAATTTCTTTCGGTCTCGAATGCGTTAAAAGAGAGCGCAAAGAAGACGAAATTACTTATTGTAATTAGTAAAACGACCTGAGAGGCAGACAGGTACAAGAAAGAAGGAATATTATATTAGCGGCATTATCATGTTTTTGCTCTCTTTAAGTCTTTCATCGAGACAGACAATCTACAGGTATTAATCGACCAATTTCTCCAAGCTGATAACTTCGAATTGATGTTTATATATAAGAAGTGTTATGTGTTAATCTGTCTAAATGTTTAAAAGGTGTTATAAATTAAATGTTGTTAAACGATACGTAATTGCCTTTTGATCGTAAATTTTACTATCAAGGGGTCTTTTATGTATGCGTAATCATTGTGAATTATAACAATTTATGTGATCGATATTAAAGGTGTTTAAAAGCATATTATTATTATATATTATTATTCTATTCTCCTATATTATTATCCTATATTATTATAGCATTCCTATATTATTATAATATCCAATTACATGTTGATACACAAGATATATAGATTATTATTTATAACGTTTTGGTTTTCTTAATTGAGTCATTCATTTAGTACAAATGATAAGAAATTAGTAATAATTCGCAAAAAAAGGATATTGTAGTAGAAATATTATAAAAAAACATTTTCT
Organism: Bombus huntii; assembly: GCF_024542735.1. Taxonomy (NCBI): domain Eukaryota; kingdom Metazoa; phylum Arthropoda; class Insecta; order Hymenoptera; family Apidae; genus Bombus; species Bombus huntii. The sequence continues at coordinate 260,164 of NW_026099344.1, read as the reverse complement.
GTTTTAGTGTAGAGTTACTCCTTCTTACAGACAGTGTCGTACAAATCTGTACGTCTCTGAGAAAATGTAGGTATCTGAGCCCTTACTTCCTCAACAACTTTTAGATCTGTTAGAAAAAAGAAACATACGAAGTAATAAGTAATGCTTACTAATAAATTCAACAAATACAGAGGAAGATGGCTAAATCGATAAATTAGCGAGACTAAAAATTAATTACATCATGGATCTCTCGCTTTTAATTTTAAGCTGTAAATTACCGATATCGGTGACTGCCATATTCTCTTGAGTTTCCAAATCGTAAAGAATCTCTCCCCAGGGATTGGTCAACTGTGTATGCCCCCATGCGACGTAACTTGCTGAAGGAACACGAGCCGGTGATATGCAAGCAACGTATAATTGATTATCATTCGCTCTGGAACGCTGAAGTAATGACCAGTGCAGTGGTCCAGTGGTCATATTGAATGCCGCTGGATATATCAGCATTTGGCAACCTAACCCAGAGAAGCAGGAAATATGAAGCCACCGAATACCAATTAACTTCGTAGTTGCACGGTTCACATTCCATCATTTCTGAATATGCGAGGACAGTCCTCTTATTGTGCTTTTAATTCTTTTATTTGTTTCATTTTCAGCAAATATACTGGTTTTTTAAATTAAGCTTCTTTTTATACAGATATTTAATTTTTTGCTAGTTAAGTATTGATCGATTAAGTTACTGTACCTTTGTTCCGATAAATGCGTGCCATTTCCTCGAATCTAATATCATAGCATATGCCAATACCTATTTTGCAGCCCTTCACATCGAACGTCGTTAGGGAGTTACCAGGACTGAGTGAATCACTCTCTCGAAAAGTAATCTTATTAGGAATGTCGATGTCGAATAGATGTACCTAATAACATAAAAATGTAGTCGCTAATTCTATTGCTGCAACTTTTGTAATTTAATATCAAAGTTACCAACTCCTAAACTTTAATTATTTTTTATTTAATAACTGACAGCGTTTTTATCACTTTCTTTTATTAAAAAATCTTATCATTTAATAATGTTTAAAAAGGAGAAAAAATAAGTATTTTCGTATGTGAAAAATTTATATTACACATTACAACAAAAATGGGCGTTTTCCGTATCATAACGTATTTTATAAACCGTAAATTATAGAATTGGTTATAGTATACGTATGTACATATGTATATTCCTAAATTATTCCTAGATAGAGTCACTTTCTTCACCCCAATATTTTCAAATTCAAAGCCATAAAGGAATATATTACTTACCTTTCGGTGTTTTGCTATCAAAGTTCCATCGGGACCCCAAATAGTACAGGTATTGTACAATTTATCGCCCTCTATTTCAGGCATCGTACCACCAACTACATAGATGTTGTTTTCTTTAGCTGCATTCGATAAAGCAACGCTCGTTTCACCATCAGGAATACTCTCGGCGTATTTTCGAAAGTACTCTGCATTGCAATATTTCAATTAATGAAAAATAACTGTCTTTTGTTCCAACCATAAATTAAATTGAAATTTTTGTCAGTTTTTTATTTTTTAAATTATTAAAATAACTAAGTTTTATATCTCGACTTAATTAAATATGCAATTACTTAGCTAACAGTATATATAATAAATTGTTTCTACAGGTTCAAAATGAAAAATGAATATTTAGAAATATTTAATTACGACAATGCTATTTGTGTTAGCATCAGTGGCTTGTTACTCTACGACTTTGCTAGTACTTTTTGAAACATAAAGTTAGTTTTCAATTAACACTTATACTAGAGGCGGAATTATAAATGCAAAATAATTGATAATACCAATTTATAAGTACCTAATTATTAGTATCTTAAAAAATATATTTATACAAAAATCACGATAATCATGAAAATGGGGAAATCCTATATTCTCGACTCAATTCACAATCTTTATGGAAGTATAAACGGTAAGGTAATTTGTCTACTTTTACTTTTTTCTATATAGTTGTTACACACATGGTAAATTATTGAAAAAAAAAAACAAATTATTACGTATTCCATATGGTGAATTAAAGCATTCAGGAAGAGCTATAATATCAGCATTGCGCTCTTTTGCGCTAGAAATGTAGGAAACTGCCCGCTCTACATTTTTGCGTTTTACTTCATTTACTTCAAGTTGTACCAACGCCAAGCGAAATGCTAAAATGTTGGAAAAGTTAAATACATTCGGTTATATATTTCCCATACTTTTTATCTATAAATACTTTTTACATAGTGAATACTTACTCGACATCGTTCGCACTACTTGTTTAGCGATGTTTGTAAGTATCATAATGTTGAGGTTATGTATGGTACTACTCAATATCAACATTACGTAAGCAATACGCAGGGATTTTTAATAATTCTTGGTAAAGTTTAGGACATTAATTTTGATGTAATTGTAAACATTATTTGTTCACAATTTGTCCATTTACTTTGCAACAAAAAGAACGCATCTGCAAGCGTGTTAATCGGATAACGACGAACTTCATTTCGCAAACACCGACACGTGAAACATTTTGAAGTTACGTCGACGCGAGAGTAATTGGTTCCCTTAAATTCCTCAATTTCCATTTCTTTCGCCATGTATATTCGAGTATTGCATTTGAATTGCAGAGCAGTCGAAAGTAGAGGAGCACCTCGCCGATATATCGACAGGAACATGAATTTTTTTTCATAGGGCGAATATTTTTTCCATTGAATTATTAAACCGAGTCAAATTTTCAAACTCAACCACTTAATTTAATCGTTTTACATAAAACATTTCAATCTTTTTTCTTCTAAATACTTTACCTATATTTCATCTGGCTGAATATTCCATATTTTTAAAGCTTGTTGATAATTACAAATACGTAATTATCATTCTGAAGCTAGAAATTTGAAGTAAAATTGCTCTGCGCGAAAGGAAATAATTCAACGTTTTATATATAGCTGTTAAAATGATATAAGTTTCAGTAAAATAGCTTCACTAAAATTTGTGGTTTTTTTCCTTTTCTATTTTTTTTTTTTTTTTTTTTTTTTGGTTTTATGTGTTCAAGGGCGAACGTTCCCTCTCATTTCTTGTATTTTTATGAGGAATTTAGCCTTTTTACACCACGAGAGCCTCAACGTTTTCATTTTCACGCTTACGCTACGCTCGTTAAACACGTTCTAATGAGACCATGTGCTGACATTGCGAGTTTTATTATTTTCGCACAATAATTTATCATTTTAGATTTCAAATATTACATTCATACATTTTTCGTTGTAAATTTCTTTCTCTATTTAAACAATTTACCATTGTTGCTACAATAAATCAATTAATTAAATTAATTGATCAGTTTAAACTTAAAATATCATTTCATAAGTTTTCGTCACTTGAATCTAAAAACAACAGAAAACGGATCATATTCAACGATCACAAAACGATAATAGGATATTGTGTTTCTTCTGAAGGGCATGAAATTGTCAGGAGATTATGCCATAAATGAAATTGGAAGCTGGCTGGTCAAAGGGATTAAACTCGGTTAAACTCAATTGTGCTATATTGCACAAAGACTTGAGAACTGCTACCAAATATCTACTAGCTTAAAGGTGTGCTGATTACACCTTACAAATTGTAATTATATTTCAAATACAATCTCCTAAATAATAAGTAAATTAAATTAATACTTTACCTAGAATCTGTGATACATTAATATAACAAAAATACATTTCTTAAATTATTCATTAATTTGCAATGTAATTAGAATATTATCTTTATTTTCTGGTGTCTTTATTATTCTTAAAAGATACGCTGCTTGTTTGCAAATTTAACACTACGTATGCTATTAATAAATCATTTTATATTTAATTTTGCAACCTTCAATCATTGTTAAAATTGATTGATAATACCGTTGGTTAATAGAAATTTGAAAATGCTCTCGTTTCCACTCGATTAAAAGGTAATTGCACAAACTGTCACAGTGTTGACTACAAATCACGTGTGTCGTTCTATTAAATTTATACACAATAGTATTTATTCTCGTTTTAATTTAAAATGAAATGTGTTATTGTATTTTTTTTTTTTTTATTTATTTGTTGAGATTACAATCAATTCTCGCGTTGAGAATTTTCAGTAATTTTTCTGGCGTGGCGCAGTGACATGGCTGTTTATTTACAATAAGTTAATACTTATTATAGATAGGTATAATTTATAAGTAATATAAGTAAGTGCATATGCTTAATTTGGATAATTAAATGAATCTAACGTTTAGGTCTAGCGGGTAGTGCCTCTTCAGCCTGCGAATCTGGTCCGTCGTATCGAGTAGTCCAGTGATTAGGGGGTTTCGGTGTTTGTTGATTCTTTTGCTATATCTGTCGCTATATTTTGCTATTTCCTCTTTGACGGTGGGTATCTTGAGGTCGCGGTGTATTGTTTCATTGGTTACATACCAAGGTGCGTCAATTAGGGATCTTAGCGTTTTCGATTGAAAGCGTTGGAGTATTTCAATGTTGGAGTTACTTGCTGTTCCCCATAGTTGGATTCCGTAGGTCCAGACAGGTTTTATTACGGTCTTGTAGAGGGTAATTTTATTCTGTATATTTAGTTTGGAGCGTCGGCCCGTGAGCCAATAGAGTTTTTTTAGTTTGTCCTTTAGTTGCTTCCTTTTATCTGAGATGTGTGTCTTCCACGTTAGTCTCCTGTCCATGCCCAGGTATCGGACTGTGTCCCTGCTAGGAACTGTTGCATTGTTGATGGTGACCTGGGGGCAGGTTTGTTTTCGGAGCGTGAAGGTTACATGTGAGGATTTCTTTTCGTTGACTTTGAAGCCCCATTTGTGAAACCACTTTTCCATGGAGTCGAGACTTCGCTGGAGAGTGGATGAGGCTATTACCGGGTCTGCGTGGGTAGCCAATAGCGCTGTGTCGTCTGCAAATGTCGCTATTGTTATATCGTTTGATATAGGTAGGTCGGCAGTGTAGATGGAGTACAGTAGGGGTCCGAGGACACTACCTTGGGGTATGCCGGCTTCTATTGGGAATGTTGCGGAAGTGGCGTCTAGGCATTTAACCATGAATTGTCTATTGGTTAGGTAAGATTTTAGGATGGAGTAGTAGGGGTGGGGTAGGATCTTTTTAAGTTTGTATAGTAGCCCTTCATGCCATACTTTATCGAATGCCTGTTGGATGTCTGGGAAAACCGCTGAGCAATATTTTTTCTTTTCGAGTGTTTGGCTGATCGTATGAGTTAAGCGGTGGATTTGCTCTACTGTAGAATGATGTTTTCGGAAGCCGAATTGGTGATCTGGGAGTGTTTTCAAGTTCTCTAGGATTGGAAGGAGTCGGTTCGTGAGCATCTTCTCGAATAGTTTGGACAGGGTAGGTAAAAGACTGATTGGGCGATAGGAGCAGGTTTCGTATATCGGTTTACCGGGTTTAGGGATGAGGGTAATCAATGAGATTTTCCAAGCCTTAGGATAGTGTTCCAGGCGAAGGATAGCATTAAAAATCGATGTGATGAGTGCTATCCCTTTTGTGGGAAGTTCCTTGATTGCTCTATTGCCTATTAGGTCGTGTCCTGCTGCTTTCTTGGGGTTTAGGCGACTGATTGTTTCTATAGTCTCTGCAGAGGAGAAGGGTTCGATAGGAGGGGACATTTGGAAGGGGGTGTGCAGGTATTCAGTAACGTCCGCGGCGGCTTTGGGGGAATGGGGTTTGAATACTTTTGACAAGTGTTTTGCAAACAGGTCGGCTTTTTCTATAGGGCTTCGCGCCCATCCACCTTGCGGACGGCGGATAGGTGGGATTATTTGTGGGGGGCGTGTGAGTTTCCTGGAGGCCTTCCATAGTGAGTAGTTGGCGTCGGCTGTGGGGGATAAGCTGGCGAGGTATTTATGGAAACAGTCGTTTTTATAGTTTCTTAAGGTTCTGGATAGCTTTCTAGTTGCGTTGTTAAGTTTGCGTTTGTCCTCCGGTGTTCTATGGGTCTGCCATACTCTTCTTAGTCTACGTTTTTCTGCTATTTTTTTTTTAGTATGTATTGGGGATATTCTTGTTTGCTGTTAGATGGCTTTGTCGGTGTGGAAAGGCGGATTGCGTTTATTATGCTCGTGTTTAAGTATTCCGTGGCTGCTTCGATATCTTCCTTTGTTTTTAGTGGGGTGAAGGCTCTGAGGTCGAGTGTGTAAAGACTTCTCTGAAGAGCTGCCAGTTGGTGTGTTGGTTGTGAATGGAGCCATTAGGTGTATTCTCGATGATTGTTGAACTGACTGTTGCTATCACGGGAGAATGATCAGAGGAGAGATCAGCCGAGGAGTTGATCTGGACGTGTCTTGATGGGATATTTTTAGTTATGAAGAAGTCGAGAAGGTCGGGTATTTTGTTGGTGTCAGTGGGCCAGTATGTGGGTTCGTATGTGGTGAGGTAGTTGAGGTTGTTGTTTATTATGCTGTTTAAGAGGTTTTTGCCTCTTGCTGTAACCAGTCTGCTGCCCCATTGGATGTGCTTGGCGTTATAGTCTCCTCCAACTATGAATCTATTGCCCAGGGTGTCCAGGAAGTTATCAAAGTCTTCTTTGGCGATGGAGTGTCTGGGAGGGCAGTATACTGCTGAGGTGGTGATTGAGCCATGACAGTCTTCTATTGCTACGTTTGTTGCTTGGAGGTAGTCTTTCTGGAATGATGGAAGTTCGTAGTGCTTAATACTTGCTTTGATTATTATTCCGGTGCCACCGTGGGCCTTTCCGCTGGGGTGTTGGGTATGGTAGAATTTGTAACCATTTATTTTCAGGTAGCTCTTGTCGGTGAAGTGGGTTTCCGATACGAGCATTACGTCGATTTGCTGGTGTTTTAAGAAGAGTTCTAGTTCAAGTTTGTGTTGCGCTAGACCGTTGGCGTTCCAGAGTGCTATGCGCCTTGGTTTTATTTTGAGTCGGGGCGTGCTAATTTTTCCACGATGAGTGTTAGTAGCGATAGCAAGTGATTTATTTGCTCCGATTGTTTCTCTATTAGCTTTTCAAGCCTTGAGGAGTTGTCTGTGTTAGGTGGGTTGGGGACACTGTTTTGGGGAAGGTTCCTTTGGCTGTTCGGGTTATTTTGGATGCCTTGTACTGCTTGGGCATAGGAGGTTGAGGTGGAGATGAATTTGGAGATGGTAGGACTGGGTGTTTGGTTGGTTGAGGGGGTTGGGGTAGTCGTGAATTTCGGCGGGCTGGGTGTTTGGTTGGATACCTCTTTTGCTCTGAGCTTAGGGTACCTGTTCGTGTATAGTGTTTTATATGCTGGGCAGCCTTTGTAGTTGGCAGGGTGGTCCCCTTGGCAGTGGATGCATTTCGCTGGGGTTTCCGGTGATTTGGCGCACTGGTCAGTGGAGTGAGTGCCTGCGCATTTAACGCAGCGGAAAGTATGGTTGCAGTATTTCTGCGTATGACCGTACCTTTGGCACCTTTTGCACTGCACTATTTCTTTTTTCACGAGCGGTGGTTCGATCTTTACTATCGCGTTCATTAGGCGACTGATGTTGTAGATTTCCTTATTGTTCGGCTTTTGTTTAATGTCTAGGAAGAATAAGGATAACGGGTCTTTCGAGACTCTATGCCTTATATTACTTACGTTGATGACTTCGTGGCCGAGTTTTGAGAGTTCGTATTTTAGTTCGTCTATGTCTGCTGAGTGGTGTATGTTTCGTAGGACCACCCGGAAAGGCCTTTCCTGTTTGAGCTGGTAGGTGTGGAAGTTGGCGTTCAGGGTCCTGAGTGTCTTGGTGAGTTTTCTGTAAGCTTCTGGGTTCGTCGGTAGTATTTTTACTTTGTTGTTGCTTATCTTAAGGTTATATTCCTCCTTGCTGATATCTCTCTCTAGGGACTTGATCATTGTCTGTATGTCAATGACGTCGTCCACAAATATTGGTGGGGGAGGGGGGATTCTCTGTGAGTGTTGGTTTGGTGGCGGTTCTACGATTTCCATGGCGTCGTTTGAGGATTCCAATACGGCGAACCTGTTGTGTGTGTTTATTTGCGTTGCTGTTTCTATTTTCCTTTTCTTTGTAGTGTTAGCGTCGTTAGTGCGGAGAGTTCTGCTACACTTCTGCCACGGGGGGGGGGGGGGGGGGGTAGAACGGGGTAGCTGCGAGTCTGCTCCGGAGAGCCTGGTCGCGGTTGCTGGGCCATCATCGAGCTAGTTAATTCGGAATGAACAACTAGTCGTGAGGCTGTGAGGCTAGTATTCGGGTTGGGGTTAGGTGCGTGGGATTTTCTTCTCCCTAAAGGGTAAGGGACACTTAGCTGTGTTCTCTTTCGACTCAGATTTCTCAGATTTCTTGAACGATAAATGTTTATTCACTCTAATGTCAATGAGTACACTTGATACAGGATTCGCGATTGTATTCGGTTCGCGAATGCGCGGTTATAAGATAGAGCTTGGATAGCTACGATTCGAGATACGCTGCGAGTGCGGACAATGATTGCACGAGATGTCGAGAGCTTAGATAATTATTCGGCTCGAACCGTGTAAGTATAACGATCGTGATATACTGCGGTAACTCGCGGTAATAGACTGACATTTTTGTCGCGATGCTGCTGCGGAGGAAGACTCGTTGGGATGTGTCTAAGGATGCGAAGGCATCGGATTCGTTGAGAAAAGCTTTGAGAGGGTGTTGCTAGCGGGCAGCGTCGTACGTGAGAGATAGCAGATTTCTCGTGTGTCCCCGTGGTAGGTGGTCGACTTCGAGACTGATAAACAAAGACTGTTTGTCTCTTTGGAGGACCTTAGCTAAAATAAATCCTAAGATTTATAGCGGTCCCTTGGCTAGCTGGAAATATTCGGTACGAATGTATCGACATCTGGCAATCATCTTGTCCGCAGGTATAGGGTCTTTGTGTCGTGCGTCACGCGACGTAAACTGTTGGGAAGTTTACTGTCAAGTGCCGCCACATGTTCAAGGAAAATGTATCTGCAGCCGGTTATAGCGGTATTTACGTTACGGATGATCTATGGGAAGATTCACACGAACAAACCTTTATGGACTAACCAAATTTATTTTGTTATTAAAAACGATCTACAGAACCGATCGACGACTGGTGTTCAATTTAAAAATTGCTTCTCTATAAAAGCAAGAAATCTAATTTACATCGTGTTCTTCATCTGTCGCCTCCATATACATCCTGGTGGCAATAAAATTCTGAATTTACGAGAAATCCGTATTTCGACTTAAGCTTATCGATGTTACCGACTGGACAAAGCCTTCGAGAGTTTAAATTAACCGATCGACCCTTCGATGAAAGGGCGAGCAAGTGCCAGGAAACTATCGCGGGAACGCTCGTAAAAGCGCGCAATGGTTCGGCGTGGTAACCTAGGAAGAGGAACAGGTGCGACTGAATCGTAACGGTTGTCGTGGCCCCTTTCAAACGATCCGTGGCCACTCTTCAGTTTCGGCGTCATTAACCCTTCCCTTCTTTCTTCCTGGTTCACTTAGAAACGAAGAAAATTCCGGAGGTAGTTTGCTCTTAGCAGCTGTCATTTTTTTTTTTTTTCTTTGTTTAGTCGACACGAAGCATTTTGGAGAATTTCTGTGATTGCTTCGCGAAGGTACAGAGGATAAGAAAAAGCGCTCTTTGTTCGTTGACGACTTTCTGTCAATTAGAAATAAGAGTAAACGGCATAACAGTTTTCTTCTTTGCCACTGTATACGTAATTTTTGTTAGACTTTAACAACTCGTATTTTTCGTGAGCAAATACTGTCGAGTGGTTATACACTGTATATGTGAAGCTTCGTTTTCTTCGCGCGAAATATCCATGTTGTTCTTTCTATACTTGTGTTCATATATCATGACGTTCAGCCTACACGTGCCCGAGAATGTAATGTAACAGATAATTGGGTTCGAGCTGTAAATCTTTCATTTGCAGCATGACGCGAATCTAACAACACTTCTTTCCTTGTTCAGATCATGAATATTTTTGTCGCGTGCAGGTAGAATCATATGTCTAGAGTATCCACGGGTTTCGTGTTTACTTATTTCTTTAACTAACTTCGGTTTTAACCAACTTCCTATTAACCAGCAAATTAATCAAATACTTTCAGAATCAATGACAAGAATATACCGAAAAGTGTCGAAAGAATTTTAAAGAATTTTACAATCATTTTCCTAAAAGTTATCTTGAGACGTATTGTATCGTTAGTCTCATAGAGTTAATCACTTTTCTCTAGAATAATGCTCGAACACAGCTGTAGCTTTCTATAAATTTCCTCGATATTCGATTGAATTTCCCGAGATCGTTTCCAATGACGAGATCGCAGCAGTTGTTACGAAAAATATCGGAAGAGCGAAGAACGCGTATGTGTGTCTGATCCATCATTCACGATAGTCTCTACGGTCCATGCGTATGATCCATCATCTGCGTAACCGTTTTACAATCCTCACCGTGGAAATGCCGATCCGCGATGCTATTCTCGCGCGCACTCGACCGCTTAAGAGCATCGTCCAGAGACGTTTCCATCATACACAAATAACTTTGTTTTTCTTCTTGCAGTCGGAAGCGTGGAGAATTCGATGTTTCTGGCTGATCTGTTGTTTTATCATTTGCGCGGCATTTTTTCGCGGTTAGAAGAAAGATGAGATTAATATCTTTGTGGTATTTTGATACTTATCGATCTGCCGATAATGTCGGTGCTGGTAGGGGAAAGCGTAGTTGAGAAGAAGCGCGCTTTTTCGATAAATTATGAATTATGGCTAACGGTAATTCACGCAATTTACATAATCTAGATGGAACAGACGCTTTTCAAGATCGCTTGTCGACTCATTTATGTTTATAATTTTCAGGAGAAGAAAATCTAAACCTTGAATATATTCAATTCGAATATGTACTGTAGCCTAAATTCGGGTCTTTTTTCGGCTTTCAACGATATCGATTTTGTCTCGATTGACCTCCTGCCGGTTTACGTGCTTTTATTCTTCCTCCTTCTTCTTCTTCCGGTGTCCAATGATTCCTTTGAAAATCGACGCGGTTCGTACCGAAGCGTACGCTTCCGATGCGGAAAGTACGCGATCGAAGCGCGTGGCTTCTGACCGGAAGCGTAGCCTTGCAAACGCGATTAGATTGCATTAGCTACGAGACTGAAATTAAATCTCGAGTCGGAATTGTATTTAATTTTCTTCGGGAAGTTCGATGCCGGAATCGAAAATTAGACGATTGAATAGGGATTCCTAGTTGATTTTAGACGTCCCTCTTCCTGTAACTCCCACCGAACTTGCATTGGGCGTTGTTCGCAGGCTTGTCGTGCGGCAAACCGTTTCGCAAGAGCTTATTTGCATTTCCTCTAACTGCGGTTCGCATAAGACGCGTCAAAGGAATATTGACTACTATCTATTAGGTCAGATTTTTTCACTATTTTCTGCTTCTCGTAGGATTGTAATGTTACAGTACCGGTAACACGAAGCTTGATCTACGGCAAATAATAAAATATCTTTGAGATTAAAAAATATAAAGATTTGAAAATTAGGACATTTGAAAGTTTGTGCTTACTCGACTGAATTGCTATTAAGTGACGTTTAAAAATTTTAATCACAAGGTTGAAAGTAATATAGTTGGTAATTCTAAGGAACACCTATCCTCAGATAGATTGGTATACACACGCGAGTCGACCGTATTCTCCGGAAATGAAAACAACTACATCCCTGGAACCTGGAACACGTGATTTTCCGCATATCCATTAAAGCAACATCGGTCAGTGACTCGTCTACGGTGCAGTCGCTAGACTCAATTAATGACCACGTTCTGGTCGTAAATATAGAAAAGGCAGCGAGATATTTTAGTTTGTTGGCTAACTGGGCTGAGGTTGGGTCAATGTTTCTGTGGATTTCATTTACCTCTTCCGGCCTCCTTATATTTTCTGAATTCTTACAATTTCCGAGATACCAGTTCATAGCAAATTGATTCTTATTATGGCGTAGGATATAGTAAATCTTATTGTCTAAAAATACAGGAAAAGATTTCATAATTATTATTTTTTTTAACATTTTATTCAAGCGTTTCTTAAGACATTTGTTCAAAGAGATGTCAGGTTATAAAAAATTGAATCAACCTCCCCAAAGCTCCTTAACCTCTTGTTATTTTTGATAAATCAATAGCATTACGCAATATATACCGTGTGATTTCCCTAGACGATCTAGTAGCACTCTTTTTTACAACCTTCTTTCAAAACGAGAAACAAGAAGAGGATTGACCAAATATCATTGTCATCGAAGCGCAGAGACGCTCCGGTGATTCTTATCTCCATTCATCTCTCCGAGTGAAACTATTTGACGTCGCCTTGAATAGGCTCAGACAGTTTTGTCGGGGGTCCGTGTCGTCGCCTGTAGTCAGCTCGCACGATCGTGAATGGAAAGACTCGTATAAAATCAAAGGGCCGACAGACTCTTCCTGCTTAGACGAGATCAACGAGATCTCGTTCAATAGAGAAGTTACCTTCTCGACCGCCGGCGCCGTATTACCCTTCAAAGTCACCGGAAAGTCATATAAGCCAACCGATGCAGCCTAACCTTTATCCTAGCCTAACCTAGATAAAATAGGTTTCTCTTATTCCATCTGAATTTCTAAAGAAACCAAGACTTGATTTCAGTCTGGTTAAAAGCTTCGCTCGATTAAAGCTGTTTTTCAAGCAATAACCTACTTTGTGAATTTCATGCACGCGAATCCAAGTATGTATGCGGCAGAAATGAAGCTTTCGTGCATGTCTAATTGTAAGTTGATGCGAAACAATGCGCATGCGCCGAAATCCCACCACTTTGCGGACCCACATTGTGCCTTTTATCAAGGCGCCTTGTTTGTTTACTCTTCTCGAGCTAATTCTTCACTATTATTATCTACATTATTTTCACTGGCTAACAACTGGTTGGTCTGCAATTGACGAACCAATACAAATTTTTCGTTACGTGCATATATTCGAAAGAATTCGAAATTAAATTATCATGTATTACGGGCAGTTACGATAGAGTGACACAAAGCAATCTGTGTTTGAATGCCTCCACTCGTGGACAATATCGATATAACCTAAATGCGATAAATCGCGAACGTTTGATTCGACTCATGGGAAATTTACGCGTTTTTGAATCGTTCCGAGTCGCACGCGAAATGCAGGTCAGAGAACCGTCTAATATTTATTGTTGAGATCGTGGGCTTGATCTTAATGGCGCGGCGGCACGCGATTCTTTACCAACTATGCTCCTTAACTCCAGCTCTCGACCTTCTTCCCTATTCAACTAGCTCGAGCAGTGAAATTGACTCTGCATGCCTGTGATTTTGGCAGGGAATGGGAGTCGAGTTCGTAGTGAATGCACATTGTGTATACGTGTTTTAGGTGGTTTGTGTGAGTTTGTTGCGGAGATTCGAGACATTTATTTAACCTCTTTATCATATTCGAGCCTGTGCGATATAACCATATCTTAAATGTAATAAGTTTTATTTTTTATTGCAAAGTTCTTGAAATATATAATGCACACAATAAGTGTATAATATTTTATATATATATATATATATATATATAAATTATATTTAAGAAGTTTGGGATAGTTTAAAGATGAAATAAATTGCTTTTTAAGTTTAATCTCTTACTCTCGACGAAATCAAGTTTCTCTGGAATTTGGTGGAGTTTAAGATTTGATATCGGTGTCGTAGGAGTTATGTGACACTTTAAGGTGGAATAAATCTAGCGAGGAGTTTAAGGTGCGGCAAAGGAGCGTGGAATGTTGCAATAGAAATTTATTGCAGTGTTAGTGCATTGGTAGATTGATCAAATTTACGTGTAGCGTGGGTAACCAATGGTAAATATTTTGCAATGTGTATAATTTCTCAGTAATCTGAGGTTTATAAAATCTATCGACAACTAATGGAAATTGTTGATTTAACAGATCAATTTTAAATTCCTCGTTAATCTAAATTTTTTTAATCCTATTTACAGCTAAACCTTACGACGAAAAATTAACGAAGTGGAATAAAAATGGCATTGTGATTCTTCTCGTCGTGTATCGGTGTCACATCAAATTTAAGAGACAGTTTTACTTGCGGATGCTGCGTGTTACGTTGGTGAAGTCGACGAAAGCGTAAAATAGGAGCTCGTCCGAAATACACTAACGCGGAAGGTTAAATTTAACGCAAAAGGCCGAGAAATTAGTCTAGAACTCGAAGTTTCATTGGTACGACGCACTTGAAACGCATTCAAAGAGGTCGGCGACCTCGAAAGGGGATGAACGCAACTGTTTCGTGGGAATTTCTTATTGTGGCTTATTTGGATGAAGCTGCTTTAAAATCAGCGCTGGATTCGTCTGTTTTTTGCCCGGAAATCATAAAATGTTTAGGCCAGGCGACTCCATGTACAGAAAATGTTATGTCCACTTTTTACGTCCGTAGAATTCAACTCTTTACTACTATGCACTTCTTCTCCAAAAAAATATCGCGTTTCAATATTAAAAAAAGTTTCAATAATATACTATCCATTAGAAGAATGATAACATGATAACCTTACAAATTATTAGTATTAACAAATTCTTATTGTCGTATAGAAATGCCAACTATTGCTTCGGTAAAACAAACAAAGGAATTTTACAGGTAAATTTTACAAATTACAAGTCATCTTATAACGCAAAATACGACGTGTAAAATTGTCTCAATTTATTAATAGTATTAATAAATTATTATGATAAAAGATGCAGGAATCTTAGCCTCATGAGAAATTAGAGATGAAAATTAAAGATTAAAGGGAAAAGATTAATCACTGGTCCTCCTAAAAAGATGCAGTCCCATGGATGGATGGTTGTGCGAGTATTAAAGCAGCGCAAAACCGTTCCCCGAATTCTCATCCCGGACGTCGTACGACCAAAGACAAAAACAACTCACTCGAGGGCATTGCGGAGAGACATTCATCGAGGACACAATAGTATTATTCCAGGAAGTGCTAGTTCTTCCTAGATTCCGGTTACAATGTTCTTAACGCGTGGAAATTAGTCTTGACCAGGAAACATCTATAACGGCATGTATTTTCTGCCGTGATTGTAAATCTGTTTGGAACATGCGGTTTGTCCGTTAATCTAGGCGCTGTTGTTCAATTGAGTCAATATTATTTGTTGGTAGATTAGTGTGTGCAAGAGCGCTCTATCCATTATTGACCAATTCGAGCACGTATTGGTAAATTTCACACCGGCAATTACGGTGAAATCGTTCGTGGTCGCTGGAAATTAGCAGTATCGTTTGCGGTCGTGAGCTGATTGACACTGCGTGAGCGGGGAATTATGTGAAGCAGCTTTGCTTTGTCGTTTCATGCATTTAATAGGTTTGCGGCGGTGGACAGAGTTTGTAAAAAATGAAGACAAGGTAGAAAAAGATTATTTTTCATTTTTTACTATTAGATTATTTTCAAAGTGATCATTTCAGTGAAATATGATTGACAAAAAATAAGATCTATAATTGAATCATTATAGAAAATAGAATAATATTGATAATAAAGAAATAAAAATCAATTATAGAATAACATATAATAATAATAATAATAATAATAATAACAACAACAACAACAACAACAACAACAACGACAACGACAACGACAACGACAACGACAACGACAACGACAACGACAACAACAACAACAACAACAACAACAACAACAACAACAACAACAACAATGTGGATAGACTTTATGTTTACTTTTATATGTATAATGATACTGTTTGATCCTTGAATTAAAGTTAAGATTAACGTTGCGATTATGATTATCCTTTGTCTGACTAAATATATTTGAAGTATCAATTACAGTAGAATTTTTGAAAGATTCTTGGCTGTTAAACAAAAAACTGGTTCCTTTATATTTCGCTCAATTATCATAGAATCGTGAAACTGACTTTCACTTCAAATTTTGTCTGTTTCAGGAGTAACAAGTACCTGCAAAAATCATCCATCAGCCGGATATGTGCTGTCGGAGGGTTTTTCATTAGCATTCCCGTCTTTCTAACTGGTAAGAACCAATTCCTTCAATTCTGTCAACTTTAACCTTTTGAAAGATACTAGTACATAAGTTATACGTTTAATTTTTCTTGAATTCAGGCATGAATCTAAAAGATACTGTGAACTATCTCTGAGTGTATGAAATCAGTTTAGAAATCCAATGGAAATAAAGTTAATTTTAACGCCGAATAGTCATTATTTTTCTTAGAAAAATAAAAAATGATCGTCTTTTAGAGAAGTTTTAACAGATTAATTTATAAAGAGCTGAAACAGAATATTCATGTCATGCATGAATACGGCTGGTGGATGGATCGAGATCTAATCTAAAGTTTACGTTGTGTCATGCTAGTTTACACAGCTATCATTCGCTCGATCGATCGTTAAGCTGTTGAACTCGATTCAAGACGGACATTTTGACTCTGTTCAGAAGAAAACTGCGTTTTAATAAATTTGACGGAATAGAAATTATGATAGACTACAATGTTTTTTTAATTATATCATAAAATTTATTTATTTTTTTTTAATGTCATGTTAGAAACTTCAAATACTGTCCAAAACTTCGAACGTAATCGTTTTAGAAATTTGTAAATTACTTAACGACCAAAAATATTGAATTCTCTATTGTCTGAAGATAGATTCTCTATAATTTAAGTAATTTATTCGTCGAGAATTGATATATAAAGACTTAAATAATAAATTAATTGAAAAATAATTTGCAACTAGTATTGAAAATTTCAATTAAAAGCATATGTATATAGTTTACGCTTCGAGAATTATATGTATTGAGAATATGTATTTGCGCCGATTCTTTGTCCCGCTTGTTATGGCATACGTGTTATAATGATCCTCTAACAATGCTTTCAGGTATGATATTGTATACATTCATCCAGTTTCATTCGACGCCGGCAATCGTTACGTCGGTTTTCATAGGCCTTGGCATCGTGTTTTGTGGATGCGCAATGGTCCATAACGTCTTCGTGTGGCAGAGGGTAAGAACATATCGCTATTAAAAAAGAAAACGAACACGTTCAAACACGTCTAAATCATCTTTTATGTGTATTTTACCCGGAAATCATTTTATCGTGAAATTTTGTTTTTCAGAGTTACCATAATTTATCTGGTAGAGTTCATAAAAATTTTTCTGAAATCAATTGCAAGCTTTTAGGAAACCAGGATTTTTCACATTTTTAAGAAGCGTTATAATTATATTGCGGATCTTTATACGTTCGTGCGAAATTGAAAAGTACGCAAATGGCGCAAAATGCATAAAATGCGCTAAAATATACGTATATAAGAAAACAAATCTCTATTAAAATTTTATTTCTTTGATTATGTTCGTAAAACTACAAACTTGTATAAAAATACGCATTCTAGTTATAAATGTTAAAACATTCGATCTAGTCCTTATCACATTCATGAAAACCTCCATTTAACCATTCGTTGTATCAACAAACATTCATATGCAAAACTTACCACCTACCACATCCTCCGCGTATTAATATAATCCCCTTTTATAAATTATACACTTTAGAATGGACTGGTTGGGTCAGAGTCATATAAGCTTACAAGTTCTCGAGGAGTTCTACCGAAGTTACATTTACGTTTGCATAATTTCACCGAAAAAGATACTCTGTAGAATGACAGGTTCGTTTGTTTATGTGATCCGCGATCGCAACTATTTCAAGGGGATTTTATAAATAACCATACACACGATATTCAGTGTATTTTCGTATTCTCGTTTATTTTGGGGAGATTTGTAAAACTGTTGAACAAAATAATTGAGTAACGATTATATTTGCCGAGAAAAAGTCTTTTTCTCTGTACCCCTCCTTCTACTTCAAGCATGTAGTATAATAAGACAATAAGATTGACAATGGCTGAAAGTAATCCAAAAGAGTTTTCACCATGGTTATCGGTAACGAAAAAGATTTGAATCATCTTTAATACTTATTCGTAACTAGAATCATTTCAACTAAAATGTAAATTCTTATATTATAACTTTTTTAATTTGTTATGGCCCCTGACTACAACCTAACCTATCATTCTTATTTCGTAGGAGAAGACGAATGCCGTGAAGGCGTTAGCGCGCGAACAGTGCGAAGCGGCGGTACAGCTGCAGCGTCAGCAGCAGCTGCAACAGCACCAGAACCAGCCCCAGCTACAACAGCAACAACAACTACGTGGCCCGTTAACCATCCACCATGCTGGCTGCCCAACGAAAGTCGGGCCCGTGACGAACCAACTAAATACCAGCCACGCAACGCACGGCCGAGCTGCACAGTACCAACACTATCATCACCATCATCATCATCGACACGTGTCAATGTCCCCACCGCCCTTGTTGCTCTCATCGCCAGCTCCGATCGCGGCGACGCACAATCATCTGAACGTGAGCGGACACAGAAACGTGGTTACGCCACCGGATACACCAGCAGATAGATCGCCACCGAGTCCTGGAAATAAGCTAAATAGATCGCAGCATTTGCCACGGGAAGCAACCGGCAGCGTCAGTCCTGGTCTTCCGGCTGCCACATTGGATCTAAGTAGCGCAGCAACCACCAATAGTCCGCATGAATTGTCCACGTTAGTTTAGAAATTTGGTCCGAACATTATATCTTCACATAGGATTGGAGATTAATAGTTGATAGTTAATTTACACATCGATCTTTTTATTTGTAAATTGGGTCGTGGTTTAGAGTTGGTTTGTAAAAATTCGGTCCTAATTGTTAAATGATGAATATTGATTAAGAATAATAGGCATTGATGTACCAATCTTTTTTTAACTTATATACTTGAGCACACGCATTGGAGATTTCACTTTTATTCAGTGAAACAGCAACTTCATTACTCGCTTATTCAATACGGCAATTGCATATATTTCATGGACATTTTAACAATGTTTTGAATAATTTCTAACGGTACAATTGTGATGAAGTGAAAAAAATCGTGATAAGAAACAGAGAGAAAAGTTGCTCGTTAATGAATATTGACCAGAAATAAAGTAATTTCTAAAGAATATCCCGAAGACGTCGTAGATATTACGAAAGGAATGATTAATTTATACCCGCGTGTATCTTGCCATTACCATACTATTATTATTATTATTATTATTATTAATATTGTTAGTAGTACTCGATTACATTATTATTAATATTAATATTATTGCCTTATTATTATTAATGTTATGGAACCTCTAGTCCTAGGTTACTTTCGCTGCCACGAAAGGATAAGATTTTCGAACTTTTTACTATTACGTGTAATTCAAGTTTTCCTGTTGCGCATGCGCAGTAGAAAGAAAGTTAGCGGAACTCAAATCTCGAACTATAGAGAGTTGAAAAGTAGTAAAAGTAAAAAAGCACGAAGAACATTTGTATTTGTGCTGGATTAAGTTTGATAATTGAAAATTGAGTTTGATGATAACATTTTTTTCGTATTCGCTTCGGTAAATATTAGTTTTATTTAAAATTGAACAAAGCATTTTATGTTTTTCAAATACGGTACATAATCGTAATATCGAATTTTGTAAACTGATAGTAAGAAACTCTATAATTCGAGACTGGAACTTTGATCAAGTTCACATTGAACGTAAACTGACTTAATTTTGTTATTTAAGCGTGTATACTATACGTGTTTGTTCCTTCTTCTCTTGTGCGCAGGCTATAGCTTAATTACTTCCAATAAACGCAGTTATATCGAATCAATGACCGATACAAATTTAGATATTAGGATTATTTAAACAAGAGATTAAAAACTAAAAAGTATTGTTTTTATACTGCATATGTACATATGCAATATGAACGACAGTTTGTGTAATAATATGTACCCCTCTTCTTAGTTTACTTTTGTATATTTTGCGACATTTGATATTAATTTTATGAGCAACGTACTTACACTTTATCTTTGTAATTAAATGTGAAATGAAAGAAAAGAAATGACATGAGAAAAGGAAATTCGATGTACGAGTATATACGAATTGACGGAATTAAAATTTAACGCTATATTTAAATAGAAGACGTGAAATATCTTGTCATCTTAAAATAACTTCCTAATAATCATTCCTATTCTTTTACATAAAAACATTTTTCGACTGTAACTTAAGAAAAATGTCTGCTAACGTGAAACGTGCCAGAAAAAATTAACAACTTCCATTAAATTGGCAAATTTCTCATTAATATCGTAAAACTCGCGTTTACAAAGATCAGATCAGTGTACATAATATACAAAACAAATGCAGAATATATAAATATAGCACATACGTTCTGAATTATATTCGAATTGGGCAGGGTAACCAAGTGAAAATATGTAAATTTCACGATGTGTAATGTACACTTTATCGAACTTGTAAGTAGTGTAGAAATAGAATATTTTACACGTAACAAAATATACAAACGACAATACACAAGTTAAATTATTTGTTAGATCCATGTATAACAAGCATAGTACAAAAGTGTTTTAGCTTTATGTACTGGTAATTATGAGAAATACCAACTTAATAGATGTATTTGGTATGTACCTAGTTAAGAAAACAATAAATTATTCTGAACAGATAAAGCGTTTAGTAGCTTGTAAAGTATGAATTTTCGAAAACGTAAGTATTTTATATCTAAGTAGTTAAGAAACGCGAGCAAGGGAAATCAAACAAAGGAACAAAGTTTTTTTGTTTAAAAATATTTAATTTGTTGTTCTATTATCCGAGGTTAGAAGCGATAATGTACAAAATCTGAATAAATAAGATTCCTCAATATTATTGAATTTTAATTCTAGGGTAAAGTAATATATCCGCATATTTTATTTATATACAATATGTATAAATAATGATGTGATTTGACTAATTTTGTTGAAAGAATATTTGTACTTTTTACGTAAAACTTCAGTCTTTTACAAACTTTCTTGTAATTAATAAACCAGTAAAAACAATATTAATAAAATCTATTAAAATTATAAACAAACTCATAAGTTTTAATTTTAGTCCTTAAAGGTTGAAATATTTTGCCCCAATGTCGAGACACTTGTTTCAATCCAAAACATTACTATACTGAATCGATAATGTTGCATGTGCCACGAAAATGATGATAGTGTCAGATAACTTGTTGTGAAACGAAAAAGCATTGCATGTACATTTCTGTTGTTTTGTTGACCATGAGTTTGATGATCTTTTAAACTTGCCCACAGCTAAGAAATCAAACAGTATATCTAAACGAAATTAATTTCAAATTATTTTTTAGGTTCTAAGCTTTTATCTAATCTTTCAGAAGTTGCAAAATTTATTCCACAAGAGTCTTTTTTATCATAACCAAGTACACATCTTAAAACCATTTAAGTCTTCCTTAGTAATTTCTTCTTATCTTTAATAGTAACGAAAATAATTTAGATGAACGTTTTAAAATTGACACCCTGTATATTAAAAATAAAAGATATATTTTCTTCATAATTGGATAGGCTTTTTACAATGGCAATGTACAAATATCAAAATTGCAATTATACTATATAACATATGTATATATATAAGCTTCACATTTAAACACAAGATTCTTTATTATATTTTTTTAATACCAATATTTTAATAATTATAACAAGGGTTTTTTAACAAGAGATGTATAACATTGTATACAAATTTTCAAAAACCTATAGATAATTTCAGTTATGCTCTTGCATCATTAATTGTTGATGGAACTCTTACCTCAATTCCATCTAGTTCCTTAGACATTACTATTTGACAGCCTAGCCGTGACCTGAAATTAAATATTATATAACTGAATATGTCAATAAATATATTTATTGCTATACAAATTAATACTAATACACAATAAGATTTCTATTTATCCATTTGAAAATCAACATTGTAAATATGCTAATTCCAACATAGATTCGTAATGATTATAGGGTCATAAATAAAAAACTATGAAAATTTATTATAATTTCAGTTTCGTAGTATTCGTAGAGATAGCGATTTGAAATTCTACATTGAGATGCAGATTTCGAAATACCCAATACTAACCTGTTTTTACATAAATTTACAAAGAAAAATTCACTTTATAAAATATTAAAAGGTAATAGAATTAATAATGTGAATGATTTGATACTGATTATTATGAACTCACGTATCTGTTAATTCATATGCTAAATCCAACATGTCTAATTCTTCATCTGTTGGTTTGTCAGGAAGTGCATCATAAACTTCTTTCGAAAATATTAAATGGCACGTACTACAAATTAATGTTCCTTCACAAGCACCTATATCAATTATATTTTAATATTACAACATACTTATATAATAAAGTATCAAAAGTTAAAAATAATAAGAATATTAAACTCGATAAAAATGAAAATTTTCAAATATTTTCTACCTCAAAATTATTTATTTTAAATTAAGTAAATTATGCTTCTTTAAAACATACCATATCCATCTAAATCAATTTCATTATTTACTACTATGTCTAATATAGTATCTCCAACTTTCCCTTTTGCTTTGATTCTCTCTCCACTTGCTTTAACAAACGTTATATTTACTCTGAAAATAATATTTATGAAAGATAAAAATTATCTCAATATAATTATTTTCCTTATTTTTTGTGTTTCTTCAATTAATCTTCTCTTAATTATACCTTAATTATATGTATCACTTATGATAATAGAAATAATTTAAAAATAAGATATACTTGTCTTAATAATACATAAATAAAATTCGTATATCATATATTTATAACAGTGTTATATTTTTAGTTGTTCACTGTCAATGTTGTTCTTATTAATACTATGTTATTTTTCTAGATGTTATACTCCTACAAAGAGAAAAATTTCTTAGACATTATTATTAGCATTATTATTTTGACACCAATTTTATATTGGAAGGTAAGTACTGAAATTCTATTAAAAAAAGAAGGAAAGCACAAGAAAATTTGTATCACTTACTCTTGTTTTTCTGAAAGTGGTTGCGTGGTCGATATTCCTCTTGTTGCCTGCAAAAAGGGTAACGTTGTGTTGCTTGTATATTTTGAATAATTTGATGCAATACCGAGAATTGATCTCGAAAATTTTTGTAATTGATTTACTAACGCCATTCCACTGTCATAAATATCATGAGTATGGGACACCCTGACCGAACATCAGATAAGTATTGCGGAAAATATCAATTGTAGATCAATTGTACTTTGTACAGAAACTTTCACGGCATTCTTCGGCTGCTATACTGCCGACGTTCCTTTACTGTGATAGGTTATAAAACGGTTCCTAACACAAGTGACGTATCTCTACCGGACACGTGCTCTTCGGGCCACACGTTTTATGATACAAGACCAGCAAAATGATCAATATGTAATTTTACATATCTTACATTTTTTCCAAATGAAATATTGTTTTTATTAAACGTTTAAAACCTCAGGCAACATTTATTTCATCTGATTTCAGTTTTACAAATATATATCTATAATACATATCTGTATAAATTACGGTCTGGTTATATCAAACAGGGACCGACACTCGCTAGGGAAAACTGCCCAAAAATTGAATCGTAAAAACCAATATGAAAGACAACAAATTTCTCGTTCTGCGGAACAAATAGAAATGAGCAGAGTATCTTTATCTTTATCTGAGACATTCAAAGCGTATCACGCATACGCTAAACCTGAAGAAAACTTTCTTGTCTTCCATGTTCATTTTTCCCTTTTCATTTCCATATAGAAGAAACCATATAGAGGTTTCTTCTATATTTATTTATATGTTCGTGATTGATGCTATTGACAACATACAACTAAGGGGAAATACGAATAGTAATAAATAGATGTATAATTCATTATGCAATTTTATAGAATTAAATCTTATTTATCTTCAGATATAAAAACTATATTTACCAGCTGAAACACTAACGCATATGCAGTATAATATAATCTACTTAACAATCTCGTTTTAGTTATAATATGTGATTAATTCTTTTGCTATTTCGCTATAAACAGTTTTTTGTGCATACAATATTTTTTTATAGTATTCTAATATATTGTTAGATATTGTAAAGAAAGTAAAATACAGTTATTGAAGTGTGGGAACATTCAATGTTAACCTTGCTTCAAAAAATAATCTTTCGAATGAATGGGGAATAGATTTTTAGTATTATAGTTGGTATAATGTCATCATTGTTTACAATGTGTTAGAGTTAAAGAAATGAGACAAATTAATATTTCAGAAGCAAATTCAATATTTAAATATGATATGAATGATGATGATATGAATGTTCTTTTTATACGAGGAAATGGAAACGTATGTATGGTAATGGAAACGTAATGGTTTTAACATTATTTTAGTACAAGATCTTAGCATAATAGTAATTAACAGTATCCATTACCTTTTAGTCAATTTTTGAAAAATGACATATATGATAATTTGCAATAGTTTGATAATAAAATACTTGTATCGATATTAATAACGTATAATTTGCTATCTCAAAAGGATACAGACACAGCCAATGATAATGTTTGGGACGATAGTGCATTAATAGAAGCATATGATAAAGCAATAAATTTAGCAAAAGAAGAAGTTATCAAGCGAATGGGAATGGATGTTGGAAATTCTCAACCGAAAGAAAACCTACAAAATCTTAAGCAGCCTAAACACGCAAGTAAATTACACAAGGTTGTGATTTTGATAGAATATTACAAATTTGATACAGAATATTATTAAATATATTGATTAGGAAGCAAATTATTTTATTTTGCTATTTACTTATATTTATTTGTATACACATCTTTTCTCTATAGAAATGGATCATAGGAGCACCTTGTCGTGCAATATACTCAGAGGATGGAGAAATTTATGAAGCTATAATATCAAAAATTTACGAAAACAATGGCACGTGTGTTGTAAAATTTGTAGGTAATACCTTTAGCATGATGGTTATGTCAATTAAGAAATGTACTAAAAATACATATATATATATGAAGTAAAGGCTTTCGCATAGTCTATCACAGTGTCATTCAGCAGGTTCTTAACTCGGCAGGAGTACCTGTCAATGTCTATGGAGAGACCCGTGGGATATAGGGTCATGAACCATAAACATGCATGTTACTTATTGTTCATTATTAGCTGCTTGGAATATAATTCTCCTCATTAGACGAGTGATTATTACTACATATATCAAGGCAAACATTTATACATATACATTTATGCATGGGAAATTCTAGTACATTGCCTGTAAGGACAGTAACTGAATGTCACTCAGCCATTCTATTAAATGACAAAAATTTCTTTTACTCTGTGTTTAGGCTATGGTAATACAGAGAAAGTCGAGTTGAGTTCTCTTTTAGAATCAGAAGGTTTGCAAAGTCAAATAGCACAACAAAAGAAAGCTTTGGAAGAGAAATTCAATGAAGAGAACGACGAGACTTGTGAGACTAATTTTTCTACAAATGTAAATTCGAAAAAATATAATGTAGAAAAAATGGATTGTGCACATCACTTCATATCGGGACCATCTTTCAATTCGATGACTGATATAATGCCACCTGCACCTCCTTTACCACCATAATTAATGGCCGAGTAAGTACAATTTAAAAATTCTAATGAAATGCTGAATACTTCTAATATTAATAAGTAATTTGGAATAAGTTTAACATTTTATTTGGAAAAAAAAAAATACGAAATTTTAATAAAATGTACTAGATTACCAGATAATGATACAGACGCACTTTCAAGTATGTTGATGTCATGGTATATTAGTGGTTTTCACACAGGTAATTATTTCATATAAGTATTTTATTGTATATTAAATTTTCAATGGACTATGTTATTTCTTTTGTAGGTTATTATCATGGTTTGAAACAAGCAAGAAACAATCAAGAGAACAGGAAGAAGTGTTGATTATATCAATTTTTTCAATAACAATATAACGATAATATAAGATATAATAAAATATAAAACTCATTGTATTTATTTACTTCAATTATTTGAAATAAAGAACAGCTTTATTTTCATATAAGACTTTATTTTTTTAAAAATAATTACTAAGATAAGAAAAACTAAAAAACATATTTTTGATAAAATACACTCACATATATATGTCGGGTTATCATTAGGATTTAAGGCGCGTAATGATCCTTCGTTTGAATTAGCCATTGTTTTACGAAACAGAGAATATATTTACGCGAATAAACAAGATTTTACAAAATATTATGAATAATGAGTTTAATAAATAATAAGATTAACAAACGATAAGTTTAACTAATAATTAGATTAAAGATTAATAAGTTTAACGAACAATAAGAGGAACGAATAATATGTCTTACGAATAATGAATTTAACGTATAATGAGATTAACGATCGATAGGTTTCACGAATAATGAATTTAATTAACGCTATTAACAATGTTCCGGGGTTCAAACGAATCCACGGTCAACGGGATAACTCTTTACTATGTGTAGAATAATTTTAAACACAGAATACAATTGCTGAGACACTCGGTAAATTGCTCGATGTATCACTTTCCAAGGCGATCACACGAATGAATATCTGATGAAAATCTTTTTCGCTATCCGACTGCATTTGTTTGTTATATGCTCGCTGGAAACATCGAGAAGGTTCCAATCGTTGTTGCTAGGCAATTTCTGTCAAAAGTTTGTTGTATACTCTTTGGAAACATCGAGAAAGATTCAAACGCCGTTACTAGGCAGTTTCTGTCTGGAGATTGATTCCTAATACAACGTGTGTCCCATTATATCGACATCTCTAAAGTACAATTCTATGCGATTTCTAGGGAGAACAATACAACCGATCCACACCTTCGTCAGGCAAAACGTTTATCCCGTGACCGTGGCTACGTTCGGCGACCAGTTGTCACCTCGAACTCACTTTCGCTTTCACAAATATCAAACAATTACAAATGACAATTGCTTAATTACAGTTATGATAAAATCTAGGCTAAAGCATTAGAAGGCTTCCTCAAAATTGCAAAGGGAAGGCTCCGGTTTTCCTTTCATCTCCGACATATATAATACAAGGATATAATACAACCGAACATTTTAAACTTAGCCTATAGCGTGTGCGCGCACACACACGCACACACACATGACACACACGACACACATGCGCGCACACACATGCGCGCATACACACATGCACACACATGCGAATGATTTCTCGAACGATAATCCATTTATTTATATTTTTCAATATCTGTCATTACGATTGCGTATTTATTTGTTCCGCGTATCATATTTATCTATTTGCATAACTGTAGGTGACATTTTTTTTAACAATTTTGCTAATATTTCATAACTTTTTAATTCATATTTCAAAGTGGTAACAGGTGTTTCTTTCTTTTCAAGTCTCCTCCATATCGGGCTTATTTCTAGTAGCCACGCTTGCTTACAAAGCAATTTTATATCTGCACAAGAATATCTTTCAGTACATTTTACTATGTGGTTTACAATATCTGTATTTTCTAATAAGTGGTTGCTAAGGTATAATTTGAATATACCAAGTCGAGCAACTTCATTGGGTAATGATACGTATATTTGCTTTTCGAGACGCCTGAGTAAAGCTGCATCAATGCCCCTAATAACATATTTACAATAAATATTATCGTTCTATTATACTAATAATAATGAAGGAATACTTCAAACAACACAATAACATATTTGGAATTTGGAGAAATATTACGATATTTTCTACTTAGAAAACATTGAAATAACGTGATATACGTACCAAGGGGAATTAGTTGTAGCCAGAAGAACTACATTAGAATTCTCATTAGACACTAATCCATCCAATCTAGAAAGAAGTTCTGATCTGAATCTCTTTGCAGGTTCAGACAATATACAGTCTCCTTTATTTGTGGCGATCCAGTCAATCTCGTCGATAAAAATAATTGTAGGCGAATGACTATAGGCAAGTTCAAATAAAACCTGTTCAGTTTAACAAATGTATTATTCATTAAATATTATATTCGAAATTCCTTAAATTCATTGCCTCATCGCGAATATGATATCATTTCGTTTTCCAAACAACTATTCTATTTATATATAAATGACGAAAAATAAAAATTTTATACCTAGAATCTCTCCTTCATAGACAAAGGAACAAAGAAACTTACATAGACAAAGCAACTTACACGTATATACTTCTCGGAATCGCCTCTCCATTTGCTGACCAATCAGCTGGCAGTTATGTTAAAAAAGGTGCAATGGCATTCTGTCGCGACTGCCTTCGCTAACTTCGTTTTCCCTGTTTTGTATATTTCTTGTAAACACGTACAGAAATGAAAAGAATACGAGTATCTTACCTGTATCAGGTGGGCCGTACAGCAAAATACCTTTCCATGGGGAAAACGGGCCATCAAAAGAGATAGGATACTTAAGGGGATACACAACGGCCTCCTTAACAGCGGTTTTACATTCTTCTAGGCCTATAACGTCATCCCAATGTACATTTAATTTGTTTACTACGATCTCCTGTGACGATACAAAGATATACAAAGATAAAATGGCGTCTTCTCTATATTAAGTAAGCGTTACGTAATTTGATATTTGAAGCGTTACCGAAATCACGTCATCGTCGATATACGTTGGACGATTTATCGACGGGAATTTTATCGTTTAAAAGCTTTACGATACGTATATTAATCGAAAATAACTTACGCATGAGACGTCCTCAGCAATCTTTCGTAATTCCGTATTATCTGAATAAAGCTTTTCAATGCATTTCAATATCTTCGATTGCATGGATTGTTCCATTGGGACGTTAAATAGCTCTTCTGATGAACGTCCATCACTCTCATTGGGGAATATTGACGTCACTGTCATTGCGAGATTAATATGATTCGTATTGTCATCAGTTATCTTCTGCTGTAGATTCGTCTCTTTCACAGGCTCACTTCTCGCTTGTTTACTAAAAGATTTGGCTTTTGTCTCAATACTTCTACAAACACTGGATCATATTGTAATACGATACGTTGAATTTGATACGTTGAATACGATACCGTTGAATAGGATACACGTTGAATACCGTTTAAGTTTAATATCGTTAAATAATTTAAATTCTTACGTTTTGCTTGCATTTGTCACTTCCCTCGTCATTTCCCTTCCAGTTATTTTCTTACACAATATGGGATATTTTTGAAATTTCATCTTGTAATAATTTTCATACTCTGCAACGATAATTTCCAAATCGATGTTGTCGCAGACCCGATGTTCGGGAGACAGACGAGCTTCCCGGAATAATACATCGCTAATGTCTATATACCTAAAAAAATGTAGTTTTTAATTAATTATAGTTTTTAACTGATTAAAAATATTTTTCGCAATGACTGAACACTATAAGATAACCATCAAACAACTGTTTTATCTCTAGGTAAGACGGGCAAAAGAATGTATTTACTATATAAATCCTCGAAGATAATTTCTTGTCTTCTGCTCTTTAATTTCCAATTTTTAGATGGATAAGAATAATTTGAATTTATATTTCATATATTTGTTTATAACTAGTTAATCTACATTATCGATTGAGTTATTCTTAACTACTGAATTACCGATGTCGAATTTTCAAATTTGGTTTCGCCTTCTCTTTCCACGATGTCCACTGATTTCTATTTCGATTGGTCACTGACACTATTCAAGAGAATTGGAACTAGGAATATATTTTAATTATAATATACTCACCCATTGTGTTCCAAATAATCACATACAAGGTATAATATGTTGCGATGACGTTCCGAAATACGACTCTCCTCCTAATATAATTATTTTTTCATTACAATAATATAAGTTTTTTCATGTAATTTTTTGTTACATTTGCGAATTCAACGAGTTACACATGATTTTTCATGAAACACGAACGTTAAAAATATTTGATACAGCCTAATTATAAAAATTGTTAGAAGCAAAAGTCATAGATACTATGTGCGAGTATCGCATGAAACGAACAGCTATTAAGAGAACTGCAGCAATATTACAAATCAAATAACAAAACACACACGTCTGTGACGTGGAAATTCTAAAATCTAAAATCTAAAATCTAGAATATTCCTTACCTTTTTTCGCAGATTATAAAATATCTTATTCATACTACCTTGCATCGATAAATCACCGTTCATAGTGACACTTTCAAATCGCCTATCGTTTCTCAATGGATACGAGAATTTCCGTTTATTACTTTAAAAACAACCCGTCCATTACGTTTCTCTTAAAAAATTCTTTCAACTCCGTTGAAAACCGTGCATCAAACAAGAGACAAACGATTTGTTGCCATGGAAATGTTTGGTTCACACATAAGCAACGCACAAATATAATGATAGAATAGCTGAGTGTGTGTACTGTATAGTAAGATGGATGCAACATGGAAATAGAAAGAGAACACCATGTATAGATACTTCCTGTCCTTGTTTAATCAGGCATGCACACTAGTGGACACTGACGCTGCTCGTATACCGCTGTTACATATTTCCTGTACAAGCGCGCGTCATTAGACAAGGACGGAACATCCTCTCTCTACTTCTCTATCGCGTTTTTAGTTCGCTCACGCGCTCTGTACTTATATCTATTACATTTCCACCATAAGCAGCGGCCGTGCAGTGACTTACAAAAGTTCCGAACGGTTCCATCCTGGGCGGACGGTTAATTGCGTTCGATACTTCGAGACAGGAAGGTGAGTACAGAATCGCTCCTCTTAGTACTCTTATTAGAAGTGTTATCATCGAATATAAGTTTTTTCAATAAATTCTTATCGTTTTACAATCTTTCTAGAATACAATGACGTCAGCAATCGATCATTTTCGCGAATTTATTGTAAATTAATTGGGGGAATATCTGGAGTTCTTTATCGGTTTCGACTGTAAAATCAGCAACTATTCGAATTTTTCATTCATAATTGTGACGTTTTCGACTCTTCCGTTGCCAAGACCCCCTTGAGAGATTTTTGGCACGTTCCATCACCCTTGTTAAACGAGTGCACATTGGTGGATATATTGATTTTAAAAACCAATACGTGAACGAGGTTTATTATCTCACTGGAACAAAGAAATCCGTTTTATTCGCGAATTTTCCGTGTTTCTTCTTAATTTTCGTGAGTGTCTGGTGCGGAGCATTATTTGAATGAACTTTTCATCGTTCAGATTATATTTCGTTTAAAAAGATTGAAATTGATGTCGAGAAGAAATGAAACAAGGTGCTCGGGCATTCCATCGTTTCCCGGGGAAAGAGAAATATGAAAAAAACGGTCGTTCTTCCTTCTGCCATTTTCGTCCATTACCAAAATGGTATGACCCAAATGTCCCGGGCCGTGAATCAATCAAGCGAATTTTGAATAATTTTTGAATAATATCCAGTTAATAATTTGTGAAACAAATTAATTTCATTTTATTGTTGGAAACAAATTAGTTGGATTTTTCTTTCTTTAGCAGTTTTCGCCGGAGTTGACCTGACGTGCTACTTCAGTTTCCATCTTCGCTTCTCGAAACTTCCAACGTCCTTGGTGTTGGAGTCTCCTTGTCCAGGTGAGTACATAGCTTCTAGATACTCGTCGCTGTTCATCCTTACGAGCCTCTCGAGCTTTAGTTGTCAATTGTTATCGTTAAAGGAAGAGAAGCTCGCGACAGATGTTATCGAACAAATCGTTTCTTCTCGAAAAGTTCGAACTTGTTCGTTGCGTTTGAATATATATGGACGGACGCCATTTTTCATGACATCTTCATGATTTGTCATGTCGTGAGTATAGCTTCTGACTACCACATGTTTGTGATTTAACCACTTGTGAAATTTGACCACTATACCGTGATAGAAAAATATTTCCAATGAATTATAAATATTTTACATTGTGAATTATAAATATTTGTTACAAATTATATCGTACTTGAGGTGAAAATGAACCATATATCTGCTTATGGAATACGAGGTAGTAAATCATTCGAAACATAATAACGATTAATTAAGCACATATACAATAACGTTTACGAATGAATATTGCGAATTATTGTATGGCTTTAATGCGGTATTTAATGTTTTGATTGCGGTCTTTGAAATGGTATCATAGGTGCTGATATAATATCGCGCGAAAAAGGAAAGACCAGTGGTTAATATTGCAGGTGCACCAGTGCGTTGCGCTCGTCGGGGGTGGTTTTGACGCCGGTGCCGAGGAGAGACGCAGAACGTGTTCGATCGACCCGCGAACGTAGCCCGTGCTCATACTGCGACAGAGTTCGTTTCAGTTAGGCTCAGTCGCTGTTTGTCCGTCGACAGCGTATAGTCGCGTCGGCCTACGATTCCTTTTTTCTTCTTGTTTCTTGCGAACTCTCTCGCAACAGCCGTTCTATACGTACGCCGCCAGTATATCGCGTGATCATCGTTCCCGTTGCTTCCCTTACCCTCTCACGTCCTTCGAAGAAGACCACCCTTTGGTTTTTCCTTGTTTGGAGGGAATTCATCGCTCGGACACATGGACTGCGAAGCACGAGGGTTGATCGAGGCATCAGCGTGATGTACTTTTCAGGTTTCATATTTTCTCTATGATACTTTCTAAGGAGAATTTGAAAGATATACATTTTTAGGAAATAAAGGTTTTTATGGAGTCATCGATAGGTTAGAATTTAATTAACTCTCTTATAACAGGTATTCCAATTTTTTAATATATAAATTTAGTTTCCTCTATGGTGTTAGAGAACACAATGCGGGCATTTTATGATATAACGAATATATTCGTATATATTTTAGTTTATTCATTCGTCAAATTTCCCTAGTAGGCCGGCCTGCAGCTCACATGCAGCACTTAGTAAAAATTTGTTTTGTTAGAGGTTGGCTATTCTTCTTGCTATAAGAATATCGTGAAGTCGTATCATATGATAAAGCACCTTCTGAAAGCTAGATGCTCGATAACGAGCCTAATGATTCTCGGTAGTTTGTAATGTCAAGCTTTGAATTGGCGAGATCGCTCTGCTGTCAAACGGCCGTCCAGCGGCGACCACATTCTTTAACCACGTTCAAGGGGTATATCACGCTACAGAAACCATCAAAGGGTTTGCAAGTTAGTTGCCTTTTAGAAGTGGGGCAGTTGGTTGTTACATGTAATCCGTAGTTGCTGGCTGTTCTCCTTAGTCGCCATACATCATAGAGACGACAGTTATAGTCGCCAGTTGTCCTTGCTAATGGTTGCTTGTTGTCGCTAGTTAGTTCTCGTTATCGTTATGTATTCCATCAATCACGCGAAATTTAACGTATGGGAATTTATTCTTCTTTATTCTTTCTGTAGGGAGATTTTTTAAGACGAGGAAAATATAGAATATTTTAAGACGACGGTAAGGTTTGAATTTAAGTAACTGTTTTATGATACAACAAAGTGGAAAGACGATTTAATTTTATAAAGTTTAGGGTAATTTTTTAAAAAACTTCGAATTTAAAAGATTCAAATAGATATCTTAAACGTAATTAAACCCTCCATATCGTAAGAAATTAAATGAAACTGCGCAACAAAGTTGATACATTTAATGTATTATTTTAAACATTTATTTAAAAACATTTATTTAAAATTTAAGTGTAGGCGTCGACGCGCGCGCGCCATTCGAAGCATTTGTCAGTTCGTTACATCTGCGGTAAAAGTTGTAACTACGAAGAAGCTTAACATATGGTGCGTCTCAAGACGACAGTAAAAAGTATTAAGAGATTTTTCGAGATTTTTTCTTTTAAGTTTCCAAGTACTTTTTCTATTTAACTTCTTTTTTTTTTTGTTGCATTTTCTAACAATATTCGATAAATAGAGACGAAATATGACAGTTCTTAGTTCGGGGATTTATTGGTTCGAAAGTTACTTGAAAAGTGTTTCTGGAGTTCGTGCGGTTAATACTTTTAAACTTTTACCGAGTACGACTTATTCCGTATGGCTGGACAAATCTTTGTTGATACTGTAAGCGTAACTGTAAGCGTCCGGATATTGTCTTGTGGAGATAGAAAAATACACGAAGTATTGATTGAACTACATATTTTTTTAATTCTTTTTTAATTCTTTTAGTTCTTCATATATTGATAATAAAACGATATTCCGCTACTTTGAGCACAATATAGTAATGTTTAAATAAATAATAAAATTTACGCATTTCGTCTTCATGCGTCGATAAGAAAATGCAAAAAAAGTTAAAGAAAGATGATGCGCAGACGCGAAGTTTAGTCAGCAATAATATTTAAAACCTCTAAAATATATTGTACACATTTATTTGCAAATAAGCTCAATGAAATTGAACTGTAACTGTGTTTCCAATAATGTCTTCGATGTATTGCTCGCCATTATGTCGGATTAACAGCTCTAAGTGATCGACCTTAATCACTAAATGTCGGCCGTGATTCAGTGGTATAGCTTTACATATGACGGACATCGCAGGCGCTTGTAAGACGTCCATTGTGAAACGTTTCCAATAGCACCGTTTATGCACCGTTTATGTGATGGTGAAATCTGAATATATATATCGCTGAAATATATATCGCTTATCACTTGAGTCTGACACGATCGTTTTTAAATAGAATCACAATTTTTTATTCTTTACAAAATCAGTCTTTAAAGATTATGTGCAAATAAAATAGATAAATAGATAAATGGTTGTAGAAACTTATAAAACAGATATTACAAGTATATCTAAATAAATGATATATTTATAAATTGTAATATTTGATCTAAAGTTTAAATAAATAAAAGAGATACTCGTGACTTACAATAAACGTATTTTTTTTTTCAATTTTTAAACAAAGCAAAAGTGGATAACAATTTTTCAAAATGTAAAAATCAACACAATGGTTGGTTTCTTTAATTAATCAATAACGTTTAAAGTTAATTAATGTCCAGAGTGGTTTGTACATTTTGTATTTCGCCGTATTTCAACGTTCGATGTGTAAATAGAACTTGATGCCTGAAATATCGAAAAAATAATTAAATCCGATCGTTCCGTCGAATTTGCAAATTGTATACTCGTGTAAAATCGAGTGCGCTTGTGTATGCTGATACGAAAAGTGGTAGTATATTTTTCTTTTTTCGATTATCGTTATCACTTTTTGTGTGGAAAAATTAATTCCGTGAAATGGAAGTGCAATCAATACGGCTTATCACGAAATAATAGCACAACGACGGTACATATTGGTATTGACGTCAGCTTCACAAAATTTCCCGAGTATCGCGGTCGACTATTTGGGTTAAGAATTCATTTTCAAGGTTCTACAAGCACGAGTATCTTATGGATATGAAATTTTCAGTGTACATTTTAATAACCATATTCCATATTGCATGCTGCGGTCCAAGAAAAATCCGCAGTTAATATTCTGCTAATCCCTGCTGCTTTTAAAGACCATAAGTAGTCGTCCGTAAGGTTTAAAAGATTTCGAGTAGATTTGTATTACGTATTTTATCTTCTAATTTTTAAAGAGAGGATCGTGTTTAATTAATTGAAAATGACGAAACTGTAATGGGACATTATTATCAAATATTAAACGTGGTTCCATTGGGTACTTTTATGGTCTTTGCGAGATATATATGCATTATACGTTGCTATTGGCAACGCGTAGCGATGAACGATGGAGAGCAATACCTTCGTTATCTCGTCTCGGTTGTGTACATATCAGTAATGCACAGTACTCGTACTAAATATCTTACAAATTCCATACAGATTTTCAGATTAGTTTCGAATAATACCAACACGACCATGATAGTCACAGTACAGTATTAAATGGTGCCACTATGCATAATACACTCCTAAAATGTTTCTACAAATATATTTGTCCGAATATTTTTGTCAGCTACTATATCCTAACCACGATTTATTAAACAATATATAGATTTAAAAAAGAATATATAACGACATTACTTGTTTAGGCTAGATTGGTTTAACTTGTATAGTTTTAGTAACTGTGTAAGATCAAACAAGAACTTATCGTTAGTTTGGCGAGATTTGATTACACGAAGCAACATAATTGCTTTGAAACTCAGGACAGAAAACAATGTCAACCGGTAGACGCGTTTGTCTGGTGAACGTGTAACGCGTGAATAATAGATAGCGACAATCACGCGAACGCTAGTTACAGCTGACTTGGCTTACATTGTAGCATTCAAACTAGAGTATACGAGCCGTAAGCACTATTGAAAGTTCAAAGGCCGACTAGTGAGCTTCATCCTATCTCATTTTTTAATCAGGCGATGGATCGACGAATCGTATTGATTTCGAGGATTATTAT
Source organism: Bombus huntii (assembly GCF_024542735.1). NCBI lineage: Eukaryota > Metazoa > Arthropoda > Insecta > Hymenoptera > Apidae > Bombus > Bombus huntii. Next base: position 224,020 of record NW_026099344.1, on the reverse strand, counting down.
AGTTCTGTGGAAATTTTAAAGCGCGGTTTGTCTAATCTTGTCTCGTTAGCTACAGACTCTTTGGCGAGCAGCCTGAAACTTGATCCAGTTTCGAGAAAATGAAAAATTCGTTTCTTCTCTTTGCTTCCCTGTTCCTTCTTTCCTCCTTTTTCCCTTTTTACATCGCGTTAAGACCCGTTAAATAATATTGACTGCCGTGGACGCTGGCTGAGAAGTGCACTTTATAACTAGCTTTAAAATCACTGACGTCGATGAGGACAAAGGTAAGTTAGAGGGTCATTTATCTGAGCTGGTGTTATTCGACCTGAACTCTGCAGCTTTTCACAGTTTCTTTCGTTTTTCTTTTAAGAGCAGAGATGTTAACTGGTCTCTTGTTACGTGTAAGAAAGTACGTGTATGTACTAAAGCTTATTTATCACCAATTGGTTGCTCAAAGTCGAGATATACATACCTATATTATATTAATACGTTACAGAAGATTACGCGTTAGTTAGCTTATGAGAATTTATAGTGTGTCACAGATCACAAAAGCAGAATGACTACTTTTTCATAAACGATATATGTATATGAATTGAAAGTTTAACTATTACGTCACATACTTCTCTCGATAAACGTCGTCGAGTGCATATTGTTAAAGAATATTAGCCATTTGAATTCAATAGTTTCGAAGATACTAATGCTTCTGTGAAGTTTTTGCAGGCTGTTAATTTTTTATTCAGATACTACAAATTTTAAATAACTTCGATTAGAAATAAAAATCACATTACATTAACGCGTAGAATGTAACGTAACGTAGATAATGTAAATATAAATTATATTACAAGGAAACAATACGGTAATTGTAGGTAATGTGAAACATTCTGGTTAAAATTGCATCCTTTGAAGGCTAGGACACACAGTACTTACGAAGTAGATTAAGTAGCAAATGGGGTACTTAAGAAAATTCATGTTGTCATTGTTTAATAAACATCTTCAGCTAATAGCTTTCTGCAAAAGCTGGTTTAAGTTATGCTAGCTTATTCCTTATTAATTGCAATTATATTGTTCGTATCTCCTAGAGGATTAACAATCCATTTTTATAATGGATAATAAAAGTAAATTCCTATTAGGTTGTCCCAAGTTTCTTTCGCTTTATAAAGAAATGACAGTTATGTTATTCTATATTATTTTATATTAAATTGGAAAAGTGCTAAAATATTTGATAAAAATGTTAAGAAATTCTGATATTGATTTAAGCGTATCGATTTATCTGCTCTTCATATTTGATCAAACAGAAATTGTTAATTATGATTTCCACTTAAAAGCGGATTGCATATTATGAGGATAAATTATCAAATTCATCTCTAATATACACATTAGAGAATCATTCATAGCCGTAATCCTGTTTACCGCTAACATTCCTGGTACTCAATCATTCATTAGGAGACTGCTCTAGCCGCACAGAATACACCTGTAAATAATTAATCGCCATTAATATTCCATCGACTTTTGAAAATCCCTCATGTGATCTATTTCATGCGATGAGAATATGTATAAATTGAGATTGTGATCGACCATCCTCAGTCGGATAAATCGAGTGATTCAAATTATAACACAAAAAAAAGTTAAAACTAGTTACATTATCTTTTTCAACTTTTATGTATTATTTGGCGGAAGAAACTTTGGTAATTAGTAAGTAAAGTTCACCTCCTTAATGTTAATGATTTTAATATGTTATTAAGCTCAAAGTTCTAAGGAATTTTCTATATATATATACATATACATAACTGTGTGCGTATATATATAATATACGTATAACAGCCAAAGTTCAGCTCTCAAGTGTACGCAAAACTTTTATGTTCATTTTACGCTATACCAGTATGTTTCATGAATTTGTTTGCTAACAGTATCGAAACAAATAACAAGCAGAGGACGAGCTATTCATGAATTGTTTTGCCAGCGTGTACGCTCCCAATATTTTCTATTTGAGAAAACATACTTGTTGCTATTGCAACTACAAATATTTTTACAGTCGACGCTTTTGCCGTGAATCATTGGCTAACATGTAAAATCGAGAAAAAACATGGTTTATTGTGATGGAAATGTGGAAAACCGCAAAACCGATATAGAAGGGAAAATAAAGGAAAGGAAGGTAGGGATAAGTAGAAGCTTGGGGCCAAGTTTAATTCACTGAAACCGAGCTGCTTGTATTATCACAAAACAAAATTGCCAGTACGTCATTTCCGTACTCTCGTCCTCGCGAAAATGGTTTTGCTCGTGAAGAAAAAAACGAAGAGACAGGGAAGAGAGGAAAAAGCAAACGGAGAGCGCTTTTAAAAAGCTGGCGAACCGTGTGTTACCACAACGAGACACGCGGTGCTATTTGTCGCTTTAAATTGTGTCGCAACTCGTTTTTGAGATCTTTGCCAGGGATGCGTTAAAACACGCTGCAAATATATTTCTGGCTTTTCTGGGGTTTAACTGAAATATGACAAATAACGTTGTAAAACATATGTACTTATGACTTACAGAGTAATTGAGTGTACAAAATATAATAGCCAGCGATTTAGGGCTTTAAAAGATCAAAAGAAAAGAAAAGAAAAGAAAAGAAAAGAAAAGAAAAGAAAAGAAAAGAAAAGAAAAGAAAAGAAAAGAAAAGAAAAGAAAAGAAAAGAAAAGAAAAGAAAAGAAAAGAAAAGAAAAGAAAAGAAAAGAAAAGAAAAGAAAAGAAAAGAAAAGAAAAGAAAAGAAAAGAAAAGAAAAGAAAAGAAAAGAAAAGAAAAGAAAAGAAAAGAAAAGAAAAGAAAAGAAAAGAAAAGAAAAGAAAAGAAAAGAAAAGAAAAGAAAAGAAAAGAAAAGAAAAGAAAAGAAAAGAAAAGAAAAGAAAAGAAAAGAAAAGAAAAGAAAAGAAAAGAAAAGAAAAGAAAAGAAAAGAAAAGAAAAGAAAAGAAAAGAAAAGAAAAGAAAAGAAAAGAAAAGAAAAGAAAAGAAAAGAAAAGAAAAGAAAAGAAAAGAAAAGAAAAGAAGAAAGATAATATGTTGCGGCAGTTTAAGTCGATCTAAGAAAATAGATAACGGGAGGGGGGGGGGGGGGAGGGCAAAGCTAGTTAATCTGGAAAGAATCCAAGCGTCAATTTCAAGCATTTACAGAGAATCAAGCGGGCTGGTTAAGGTCGTGAGTTGAGCAATTATCCCGCGTTAGGTTCAATCAGGTTAGTCCCACGCGAAATTGATCCAACCATGCGAAAACGAGTGTATTCTGATTTCTGTTGCAGATACTTTTGGATTGTTCATTTGTTTCCGCTTGTCATCGAAATTTTTTACCAACAATGAACGTGTACGTGAAAGCACTCATAATTGCGGCAATCATAATAGTGTCGGTTCTTCTTTATATTTTCCAGTTTGTAAAGATTGGTAAGTTGATACTGATTAATTATGCGATCGAAATCCTATATAATGGCTACAAAAAATATTTGCATCATTATTCTCGTTTCCTAATGAATCGCTGTTTTAATCAAGTTTTATATTGCATCAAATTTCTGTAGTTACACGAAAGTACTAAATTATAGAAAACTTGATATACACGGATTTAATTAATTGATAAATTAGCCAATATATAGGCATTATTATTTATTATATTATATATTATAGGCATTATATATTAGTAATGTATATATACACTTTTGAATTTTAGCCTTCTTAGCCTTCTATTCTTATATCCTTTAAACGTGATTTCAAGCTACAAGCTACTTTAACTCAAATAGCTCGATTTCAAGTTCTAACGTATACTGTAAAGCACACTTGCGAAGTGAAACAGTAAACACGATATGAAAACTCTCTCCCCAGTAAGAAATCGAATATCCAATTTCAATCGTGCTTCATCGATGAAGCATCAATGCTACGTAAAAGCATCGTGGCAGCCGCAATGCGGATCCGTTGAACAAAAATTTCCTGGCGCGATCGTTTTCGTAACGCTATTAGCCGTTTCAGTATCAGGGATGTTTTAAAAATCCGTATCGGATTGTACCATGAAGCGCAATAGCGCTTCGTTTATTTATTTACGAGAAGTGCCGATCAACTCGATTGCACTGCTCTTTTTTTTTTGTCGAAACATACCGTTCAACGCGTTCACGCTTCACTTCATCAGCTATATCAGAAACGTTACACTAAAGAGTCAAAAGGTTGCCAAATATTCGTGCTTTACCTTTTGTTTGTGTGACGTTCTGTAATTGGTTTTCCAATTCAAGAGGTAATTTATACATTAGTTTTTTCTTTATTTGGTTTACGATTATTTGAAAGAAAAGTAATTACGAGAGGAAACTCTGATAGACTAGCGGCAAGCTACGTTCGGAACCGAGCGCGTTGTGAATTGACAATCGTAACCAAACATCGCGACACAGTTCACCACACTACGTGTACAGCATGATCACGCTGAGTGGCGTTGAAACGGTTAACGTAACTGCGCGTACGACCGCCGAATGGCAAAGATATTGAAGCTGAGAATCGTTTTCAGATGTTACAAACAGCTGTGTTGACTTTCAAGGAGAAACCATTCGACATGATCTTACGTTTGAGCCGGGACCTTCGGTTTGCAGTTTCTGCACCTGCTATAATTCGAGGCTGAAGTGGTGCCAGTCGATCGTATGCGACCCGCCCGTAGTGAGTATATGCTCATTACTTAAACACTTAACACAACCAGAGAGAAACTAAAGCACACCGTTAACGCTTGCACGCTGGTCGTTAAAGCACATGCTACGCGAATAGGGTACACAACGATTCATCTAACTTGCCTTGAATTACTTTTACAAAGAGAAACATGGACAGGAATAATTTTTTGTTACGAGTCGTTTAATTTATTCGTTCGTTAGAACGATTGGTCTGACAAATTCAAAGTCTTGTTCCGTATAAATATTTTTAAACAAGTACGTCATAAGCTTTGTATATTTTTTTTATCGCAACGAAACTGTTCAGAGAAATGTTGAAATTATTAATTACAAAAGAAGACATTTACGTTGTAAAAATGTTAGCGAAAACATTTGTGAAAAAGTTACTTTGTTATAAATTCTACAAAAAGAAATATTGAAAATCACGCGCCATTTATTCAGTTGCACGTATGAAAAGTATTTTGCATTCGCGCAAAAGAATCCCTTAAGGATACATATTTTATAATAATTGGAGTGTCAAAGTTATTACGCGGATTGGCGTATACGTGCCTTTTAATGAAACTAGGTTATTCATTTGTTATTCGTTCCTAACTTTCAACTTTATGATTTTTGCGGAATAAAATTTTATATTCCGGTTCAGTTTATAAATGATTCATTTTGAATTTAATAAAATTAGAGTTACAGCAGTGCAATTTAATAAAGAACAAATAATCATTTGTACTTTATTAAAATGTTCTTTTAGCGTCTCGTTTTAATATTTCTCTAATAATATTTTGTTAACCGTTATATTTAAATGAAGGTTTTCAAAGCAGAGACGTACTTTAACGTAGGAAATGGACGTACATTTATAATGAGAGTTCAGAAGCAAAAATATTTCATACAAAAATAAATATTCCCCATGTAAATAGGTGTAAATAGCTACGTTATGACTTTTATATGTATCTAACGTTTTTCCATGCAAGCTAACGTATATTTGCTTCTTCGCTTCTTCGCTTCTGAGTAGTAAAACCTGGCATTCATGCGGTTGATAGGTAGTTACGCGCTGACAACGAAAAACATAAAATGAATAAAAAGCATGAGCCATCCTATAAAAAAAATAAAGCTGCTTTTATCTTTCATTATATATTCGTCAGAATATTGTTAATAAATATTTAAGTTCAGATTTCAGCTTAAATAAATGCATAGGATTGGACATTTATTTATATATGTATCTGTGAACGCTTTTTGACATAAAATTTTTATAACGACTAAAATGACATATTCCGATATTAAATTAATTTGATGAGAATAAAAACTGAATTTTTTAAACGAGATTTTGTATGAAGTTACATTTATTGGGAAAAATTCATTCTTTTATAATATGATAAAACGAGACTCATAGTCTGTATAAATCATTTCATGGAATATTATGTGTATGTACATGTGTTCTACGCTTTTATTATAAAAATGCTAAATGAACATAACGATCAAACGCATCGACAAATGCATTGAACATATCGATTGTTATTTTGAAAAATTGATTATCTTTTATTTGTTTCGAACTACAAATTGATTGAGACATTCGTGTTTGCTAAATTGCGAATTTAACGCAATGAAGTCGTCTGAATCCCTTGCGAGCATGTAAATATAGCGTCGAATTAACAGGTCAATTACTTGAGGTTGGAACTGAAAGAAAGAGAAAGATGGAGGAGGTCTTGCCTTTGAATGCTGGACACTTCTAAAGCCCACAGTTCGCTGAAATTGCCAGAGAATTCAATTAAATGGCAAATTAAACCATTGAACTGAATTTGTTTCCAATCGTGAGCTTGGAGGTTCTACCCTTTGAATTTTTAAACCAGTCACCCTTCTTTTGTACGTATGGTAACGAATATAATTCATAAACTAATGAAGTGTGTAATTCAATTGAAAGCTCTTTTCACTGAATCCAGTTTAGACTAAGAAAAATGATATAATAACGAAATTATCAATTTACAATTTATAGAGCGTATACTTTATTCGAAAGTGAAGTTTATTACTGCAAATATTAGTTGGCTATTTATAGCCTGTTTGAAAAGGTGATTTAATTTCGATTGATTTTCGATAAGTTTTTGTTGGTTTACTCAGGTTAATTAATCTCCAATAAAATAGAAATACCAATCCGGTAGTATAATTGCTTTCTTGCTTATTACCTTTTTACTAATTAGCGATGCACGATTCCAGACCAGTAAATATTTTTCCATCGGGAGAAGTCAGGTCGAGAGATGCAAGATTTATACGCTCGTTCTGTCAGTTATCCCAGTGTCTGTTACGCGATAGAAAATGAACGAACTGAATAATAAATGCATTATCGGCATGAAGATTGCTTGATGTAGGCCACCGCTTTTTTTTCTATCCTTCCGATACCATTTTTCTTTTTTTTTTTTTTTTTTGCGAAACACTTTGCTAGTCGTGAGAAGCAGCAATTCCCTTCTGCGAATCAATTACGGTTCACGAGAAATTGTATTATAGCCTGGAACGTATTCAAATTATCTTCAATTATTCTCGGCTGTTTCCATTTCCATTCGTCTCTTACGTAAGTACTCGTTTGATGTACGTACATAGTGAGACAATAATCGTTAACACCTTTAATGTCTTCAGTATTATAGAATAAGACGCGAAAATACCTGAAACCTGACTTTTAGATTCGCGAGACTCTATAAGGCTTCGAAAGTCTCTTGTTTCAGGCCGAATAAAAAATTGTAGATGAAGAATTACATTGCGAGGTCTGTTAAGGAAAATTTTAAATCGTATCGTTGTAATAGGATTATTTCAGCGAGGGAAATTACGTGTTGCGTGCGAAGCCACGAGCTTTCTTTCAGGCTAATATACATAATTGTCCTATCGAACTTTCCATCTAAACCGTTGCGCTCACACGTGGATTTTGCATTTCAATTTTCTTACTTACAGTCCAGTCCAGTGAGACCAAGTTAAATTTTTCAGCCCTCCGAGGTAGAATATGTTTTATAGAGAGACGTACAACGCCATGAAGGGGAGACAGATCAATAAATTGGGTTATCTTTAAATTACTGACAATCATTTCATCGACGCGGTTTCACCGACACCGAGTCCCCCGGCAACGTCTGTCAAAGCTTATTTACCGATACACTGAAATCAACCACAATCATTTTACCGACCTCTTCCTTTGCTGACAGTTATTATACTCGCTGTCATATGTTATCGTTGATTATACATCTTTATTTACAAATTCGTTCCTGTGTATAACGAAACAAAGGAAGAAACGAAAATGATACGTTTCATGACGCATTGTTAAATTATTAATTAACGAGAGTTACATATCTACATGAATGCTTTGAAATGTCAGTTATAATTCATGAAAATGGATACAAGCCATTTTACTATACATAAATAGAATTATAAAGACATGTTACGTACTAATGCTTTTACGAAATATATTTCTGTATACGTTTGACGTTTCTGTATTATTCCTTATGTGCTTTCTGCTCTTGTGTTTAGCTCGTCGGAAGTAAAAATACGTTAAGCGAATCAGCTAATCTATTCGAGCGTTTCAACGGCTCAGTCTTCTCTTATGCAACTACCAAAAGAGAAGATAAGTCTTTGGTTATACAACATTTCATAACGTCCAAAGTAACGGGGCACTAATTAGTTGAAACTTTAAGACAGACCAGATATCAGTCATCGTCCGTAAATACATTTATTACGATCGTTTAAAGTTTAAAGAAACACCGTTATAAAATCGTAATACGAGACAAAGCGATTCAGAACTCGAATTCATTTGTTGGAACGACGCCATGGGCAAAAGTAGATAATGGAAAACTTTCTTCCAAAGACCATTTGATAGCGCCGACGTAATCAAGAGTGTGACGATATTGCCAGAGACGTTTCTGCAAATAGAAGACTAACTTATTTACGAATTGCCGTAACACGATTGCCGCTGGTAGTATGGTTAGTAATCGCTTTATTGAATTTTCGCTTGATGTGACATCGTCGAGAGTTTCTAGCGAAATTCTTCTCCCTGTAAAACTATGTTTCTACAGCAATGGCTGTAATTTTCGAGTTACCGTTTGCGAAGAAATCTTTTTCTTTGTTACGTGTAATAGATTATTTTTAAGTTTTAAGTTTTAAATTACATTGGTAACCTTCTATAATTTATTACTCGAAGGTGGTAATTTTTTCTTAAATAGTTTGTTTTTCCTATAATTTATTATAATATATTTTACTACAGAATCCTCAAAAACATGATGTATGTATATATATCCTGAAATATTATCAGTCTATTGTCGAGTTATAGAACATTATGGAAATTGCCAATTAAAGTCATAAAAAACAAAAAATAAGGAAGTTCGTTAAAATATGTGATTTTCCAATCAAGATATAGAATTTATTCGAGTAATATAGATTACGGTAGAGATGGTGACGGTAACAATGAGTGGACTGATTCTTCGTGCGAAAACAAATTGGAAGCGCAGAGGGATGTATTGTTTCAGCGAATATCGATTTTAAAGCACGGTTTTAAAGTACGTGTGCGTTTGACTAGGTGTGTTAATTAATATTGCTGTCTGATTTTCGATATGTAAATACAATATCTACATATCTTTAAACTTATGATAATTGAACTAACAATTTTTTTAAATTTAAATTAAACATGATAATTGAACTAACAATTTTTTTAAATTTAAATTAATATTTATCCTTTTAAATGCAACAATTTTTTTTAATAATAACTTCACGCGTAAGTCAGCTGCGCACATATTTGATCGTTCTTTAAAGCTTGAATCTCTGCGAAGAGAAAAAATCTTTCAACCAACAAGAACTGGTTCTACGTTTTCTATCCATTTCCTTCCAGATAAATCTCTCTCTATCTAAAATCCTTATTTCCGTATTTCCTTGAAAAGGTTAAAGTCGTTTTGTATAAAATCCAACGTAGAGAAGAAGGAAAATCCGCAAAAGATTCTTTCAGCTTTCCCTATGTTTGAGCTCGAATCAAAGCAATCCTATTCCCAATAGGGTGACTATGCGTTTAACTTCTCATAGAATCTCTCTGATTCCGTGTGATACCTTCGGTGTTTTTGAAGTATGTAATTGATGTCGTAACGTCGACGCTTTGCAGTGCGAATTCAATTTTGAGTTGCAATTTCCCTGTTTGCGTGGCAAAAGCATAAAATCGATAAACACGTTTTCTTTGCCGATGGCGCACTGTAAATATAAATATTTGAATAAATATCGCGAATTTCATGTTGCTAAAAGATTTATACTATTTATTCGTAAATAACTGTTGGATATGTTTAAGTTGAAACCACTGCATTAGGTCTTTTTTCTTGTTTAAAATTATTTGTATTGGTAAATTGAATGAAAGTTCTAACATGTAATTTGTTCTTCTCTTATAAATAGTTTACGGAGGATAAAGCGTGGGTAACTCACGACTGTCGCGATCATGACACTATACATACCTATGTATAGCACGTATACTAAGCTAACTAAAATAGCAAGTCAGAGAAATGGAAACTTAGGAAAATCTAAAGGAAGATAAAACGTTCGAGCCTTGCCAGGAATATAAGATGCTAAGTAATCTTCCTAAGTAATCTCCTCCAGCTTTTTCTAGTTTGATCAATAATTATTAGTACATGTTAGGAAAATAAATAGAATTTTTGTTCTCAAGCGAGGTATAATTTAAATTTTGTATGTACACAAAAATGTTAAATATCTGTAATAAACATGGTATAATCAATTTTTTTACATAAAATTATATTGTATAGGCTATTGTTATTTAAACATTTTAAATTGGATGAAGGAAAAAAATGACGCAAATAAAACGTAGGACATTTTAATTAAAGAGACTAATATAGAGATTTATCTACTTAACTGTGATTAAATCATCTCCACTTAACGCTCTACCTCTTCTATTAATTATGCTTCGTTAAACTATGATTACAGAGGATGGGTTTTTTGATAAAATGACATTCTGACAAATATATATAGATCGATATATATATAGATATAGATAGACAAATATATAGATTCTTACAACAGTAGTTATGAATGAACAGTAGTTATTGTATCAATTTCGTTCTTCAGAAGCTTCATTTGTGAAAAGACAATTCGCCAGAATATGGATTCACTGTAGTTATAGCTGTAGGATTTCAATCTAGTTGACAGACTTGCTTTACGTAGAGAATATCTGTCTCTTGTTCTACCTTATCGCGATTCTCTCCTCATCTTATACGCTTTGTCGAGCAAAGTAATATTGGCATATATCTCGGCTCTGGTTACAATCATTAGTTTCCGCCTAAACGGTTAGAATCACATAGCTCGCGCTCTACTCTCGTTTATTCAACATTCAGGCCATATGGTCGCATGCGACGAGTTTTATGTTAATTCCGACCGATTACAATACCTTTCTTTCGTTTACAAGGAACGACGAGACTGGCAGTTGCGTGATTTCCAATGCAAAAGCCGCGATATCTGCACGATAACCTAACCTCAACCGATTTTGTTGTACTATTCTTATGTGGACTTCGTTTGTACCACAACTTCGTCGTAACAAAAATAGAATACGTAGAACACGGCATTCCGTTATGCGATATTGTCGATTCCTAACATCCGAAAAATCAGAGATAATTTTTTCCCTACAGTTGTACATTTGTGTGAAAAATTACGAACGTAAAGTTGTTTGGTGCATGCACAGTCCTCCCCTCCCCTGCATTTGCGTGGACATGCTAGAAAGATTCACTTTTCCACGGTGAAACTGTATGAAATGTATTATAATTTCATTTTTACAAAGGTCGAACATCCTACTATGCATAAATTTAATATTAATATAAGCAGGTTTCGTGTTAAGTATTACATCTGACGTATAAGCACACGTGTGTACGAGCCTTGGTTTTAAATGTCTTATAGTAGACACCGAAAAGATTATTGAGTTGGATATCTGACTCAACATCAATATTTTACTAGGAGATAACATGTTAAGAACACGTTGGTGGATGGCATGGGAGATGATGAATGAAGACATACTTCTGTGAGATACATAAAATAGTAGTCAGAACGTATTTTGGCGCTTGGGGACAGCAACAGCTGGTGATACTGTCATACACCTCCATTTATAAACTTTCGAAAATCGATGTGACCTTCAAACTTTAGTGTATTCTGTTTCACAGCACAAAATGTTTCCGAAACGTACGTTTATTGTTACAATGAACTTGACTAATGGCTCTGAAATACTATCCTTGAAAAAACAATGGGGGAATTGGAGCAAAAAAAAGAAGGAAATAAACAAAGACCTTGTTGGTTCGTAAAAATAAAATATGCTACAGGAAAAACTTTTTCCAACGGATTGAGATGCGACGAGCTTTAAAAGCTATGACGCGAATCGAGCGTTTGTCTACAAGAGCGCATTTTCGGTGGATATATAGATATACATGTATATGTGACGAAATATACTAAAGCAATATTGACCCTTTGTCGCTGAAAGTATCAAACTACAAAACTTCCTTTCAAATTTTCAGAATAAGGAAATCAGGATCATGATAAATAATTGGAACATAATTAAAAATAATATATCTTCTCTATAAGATAATGAATACATTGGTTCATTTAATTTTTATGGATATTCAAACGCTTCTGTGAAATAAAACGTCAAGATTATACAGTATAAAATTCATAGCTATGAAATAACTAAAACTCTGATGTATTATTAAAAATATACGTTAGGTTGTATGTAGTGATACATACAAAGATTACATGTACAAACCCATAATTAACACAATGCTACCGCAACCATTCTGCAATCTACCTTGCCCAAAACACTCTTCCAGTCACCTCCAAACTCTTCAATTCTCTCCACCTAATCACCCACAAACCATTCACAAACATGCAATTCTCGACAAAAGAAGAACTTATCGTCAGTTGTCCTTAACATCTCGTTCATTCATTTGGTCCCTATCCCCCTATTTCCTCCCACCGTGATGATCGCACTACATTTTTCCACATTTTCTACATTTTTCTCTATTCTATTCTCTGGATGACCTGAATTCTCGAGCAGTCGAGTGACGATTGATCTGTACAATTGATCGATTTCTTTTTACTACAGCCATGCAGAAAATTTCGCCTTGGAAAAGAATGTTGTGATTTCGAATGCCTGGATCACCTGAAGAACGTTACCGGAAGTGGTAAAATTTATGTCCTTGAGTATAAGAAATCCTCCAGCTCCTCGACTCAGCGACAAACGCTACTCTGGGTGATGAGCGTAATGGTGCTATTGCGGCTTGTTTAATTTTTCAACAAGGATCCAGATGGCGCCGTTGACGGAATTCTTTCGCTATAAACGTCAACGATCAACATCAGCCATCAGGCAATTTCATATTTGTGACTTATTTCTTCTGTGTTATTTCTTCTAATTTTATTGTTAGTTCTTCAATTTGTATTCCAAAAGATTGAACTCTTTTTACGTGCGTGTGTGTTTTTCTTTTTTTTGTAACTCGTCGAGTTGCAATTCTAATTTTTGCACTTCCTCCTTCATGTCCTCTATGTGTTTCTCGAACTCTTGTGTCGTCCTGTCTTTGTCGGAACATTCTACTTGAAGATCAGCGAGTTGATGCTCGGGATCGTAATTCAATTTTTGGTCGTTAGCAGTAATAAGCTCACGTAACTTCACTTTTGAACTTGATCTTGTTTGGTCTTGATTGTGTTTTCGTGGTGCTTGTGGTGTTCTAAAAGTAATCGTCACGTTGCTTGCATTTTTAGTGCACATTGATACACTGCACTCTGCAGTTCTCCTATTTTCAAACTTGCTTCATTTAAGGTAACTTTATGAATTTCCGATTGATGCTTTAACATTTGATGTAAGCCTTCTATTGCTGTTTCACGTTCTTTCAACTGTTCATTAAATTCGTTGTTTAGCATATCCACTCGAGAAATTCCGAGTTCTTGAGCATCGTTTCTTCTTTTAGAAATTTGGCCTATTTTCTCTCGCCTGCTGCTACATGTTGCTGTCATTTTATCAACTTCTTTCTTCTTTTTTTTCTTTTTTTTTTTTTTCTTGAACTTAAAATCTTGATTTAAGGTTTGTGTTTCACTATATGATTTATTATTATTAACTAGTTCAACATTATTTTCAGTAGATTTTTTTTTCGCGTGATTTTTATACTTATTTAAATAGTTTTACACGAACAAATGCATCGTACGTCAGATATACCATTTTTAATAAATTGTCACCTTTACAACTCGAGTTACCTCTGAACGAGTCGCATGATTGATCAATAAGCCATGAGTAATTATGCAAATTCAGTTTTTTTTTCATCTATCTATCTGAATATTATAACAAAGACTTTACATTGAATATTTTATTAAAATTGTAAGTTTTTCATAAACGCTTCAAAATCCACAGTCTATTGATCAACTCCTCTATCCTTTCTCTTTCTCCTCACTAAAATAGATAAATTCCTAATGTAGTTTGTGGATAATATTTTTTTTTTTTTTTTTTTTTTTTCTAAAGCAAATCACATTTATCATCTGATATATTTTTTGAAATAATTTCTGTCTGTACATTTTCTTCTTTTCCCTTACTCCTCTTTCTCTTTCTAATGAATTCTTTTTATTCCGTAAAATAGTTTTTGTATATTCAATTTTGTTAAGTGCAATCCTTATTTCTGATAACTTACTTTTATTAGATAATTCTTGTGAATCTTCTACTACATCTTCCATATCATTTTGAGTTCGGCTTCTACCTTCAGTAAATTTAATATCTTGAACCGTATCATTAATTTCAATAGCTCTTTCGGTATCAAGTTTTTTTTTTTTTTTTTTATTTATTTGTTGAAATTACAATCAATTCTCGCGTTGGGAATTTTCAGTAATTTTTCTGGCGTGGCGCAGTGACATGGCTGTTTATTTACAATAAGTTAATACTTATTATAGATAGGTATAATTTATAAGTATTATAAGTTCGGTATCAAGTAAATCGCACTTATTATTTAATATACCTTTTGAATTGACTTCTGTCTCTGTAGTTTCTTCTTCTGTATCTTCTTCGAGTTTTCTTCGTTCTTCTAATCCACCCTTCTCATTTTCTAGGATCTTCCTTGGTGTTACGCCGCCTAAAACATCTGCACGCCAGCCCGCGCCAGCTCGCACCACCGGACAACAACCAGCCTGCGTAACGTCACTTCGACCCTCAATAAACCTAAGGACCCACCATAACTTTCACTTCCCTGTAGTGTTTCGCCATGTGTCTTCAATCCGTTTGTCTTGAAGAATTTCTAAAGCTTAAAAATATTCTCGAAACACAGTCGGTTTTTAGAGAGGTCCTTGGGTTTATTAGACGTACTTAAAACACGGAGAAAGCGGGTATGCACCCATTAGGAAAATCCGAATAGCCCTCTAATAAAACAAGCTATGTTTTCCTCACGCACACAGTCATCTATCCACCACGATGGTAGGAGACTTCCTACTCATCCCTTCGAGCAGTAGTGCAGGTCATGACCAATCGACACCGCGGTTCGTTACCCTCACTTTTCCTAACGAAAGTGGGGACAACGAATCCGCGTTCTTTAGGCACAGGGGCATACCCACACCGAACTTTTCTTCTGTATTAGAAAAAGAGCGACAGTCAGTCTAAAAACTAACGCCTAACGCGGCAGTCTACACATAGCGCGAGAGTCGCATACTTTACGAAAATCTTTTGTCGGTTCTCGGTGTTGTCGAACATACATCTTCTCTCCTAAATATATTATAGTGCTAAGTACATTAATACATTAATCTCCATTATAAGAGCCCTGCTCTAGCGTACATATCTATCACATCTTCGTGCGACAAGTTGTTAACTATTTATTTCTCTACGTCAGTGTAATCTGTAAAGTGTTGGAAATATATAATTTATAATTCAGTGAATCACAGTGTTATACAAACTCAATCACCCCTATTATCTCAACGGAAATCAGGGGATCGATCAATTCGTGGTGTCGATTGATATAATCGTACGACCCCCGTTGACGTCTCTCCTCGCGGTTACGTCTCCCCGCAATTGGTCGGAATTTACACTTGTATTTTCATCTTCTTTAACTTCGACTTTATCCGATCTCCTAGGTCTGCCTCTATGTTTCGCTTCATCAGTTGCTATTACACCCGTTACTGCATTATCATTTTCTACAGATTTATACCTATCGCTATCACTAGCTGTGTTCGTTAAAAGAACTTGCCTTCGTTGACGAACTTATCAGTTGTTTCGTTTTCACTATCTGAAATTGATTTTTGTTTAACACCTCTTTTTTCTTCTTTGGCAAATTTATTTTCTACATTTTCCGATGCCTTTTGTTTATTAATTATTTCAGACTTGTCTTCGATTAATTTCGTCTTTAAAGCGCTTCGCAAAATTTTATTTGTGTTTGATTGTCTGGTTTGATTATAAACAATTTCTTCAAATTTTGGCGAAGTAGCAGGCTTTGCAGCAACATTATAACGACTGCTCCGTTTACTACTATCTAACATAGATGGAGATGGATTCTTGTCATCTTTATTCTCTAAAGACTTCTCTTGTGTATTAGCATCTAAATTTCTCGACATAAGATCTGCTGAAGTTTTTTATTCTGTAGTGTCACACGCATTTTTCGCTGTCATCATTTGGTCTTCTTCTATAAGCAAATGTTCATTATTGTAAGCATTATCTCTTGCTTTTTGTATGGATTCTAATGATATATTTTGTTCAACGTTGTCTATTGATTTTGTATCATTTTCAGCAGTTGATTTACTAACTGCTTCTAATTCCTTCGTTTCAATTTGGTTTTCTTTATTTGTATCGCCGTCCAAAATATTTCTCATTGAAATATTATCCTTCTTGTTATGATCTTTTTCTGCTTCTCCTAAACTTTTACTTTTTTTGTCGAACCGTTCTTGTAAATTTTGAGTATCTTGTGACGAAGATGGTGACAAATCATTATACAATACTGCAATATCTTCTTTCCTTCGTTTCACAGACTCTTTCTGGTATTCTGTTGAGCTATTGACATCAAACATTAAGTCTGTTTTAATGAAAATATAATCCTGTGAAGCGGTGTCAATTGATACTTTCTTTTCATAAGAATTTTCTACATTAGACTGCAATTCTTTTGAAAATTCTTTCAAAACCATTTCTTCATTTCCTACAGTAACGTCTGTTTTCTCCAAGCTTTTGTTCAAATTATTAGAAACTAAACTACCCTGATAACTCCGACTAGTCGCTGCTTTAATAGTCTCCTTTAACAGTTTTCTTAACTTGATTTCGTTCTGCTTCTGCATAGCGTCTAGTATGGCCCGAATACTTGGATCCACACCAGTAGCCATAGCCAAGCCGGTGAAAATTATCCTTTGTTCCGTGGTATATATAGGGTAAAACGAATGGTAGACCGCAGCATAGTGGTTTCCAACGATCCACACTTGTTCTAATTCCTCACTCAACGTCTTTCGTGTCCATTGACGTAGAAAAAAGTAAGTTATTGTAATATCGGAATATATTAAAGGTGTAATTTTGTCCGATTAATTATAATTTATTAATAATGGATTGAAAATACAGATATTACAGACAGAAAATACAGACAGAGAAACGATGTTTGATTAACAGGAAAACTAAATGCAACGCTCGTATTTACATCAAATAACTTGACAACTATTTGGTAACTCTCTCTCTCTCTCTCTCTCTCTCTCTCTCACTAGCAACTCTAACACTCGACAACACTCGCAACTCAATTCTAACGACTCTATGCTTCGACGTCTCGATCAACTCTGAACCTCGCCAATGCATTCCTGCTCGGTCCTGCACGCACACACACGCACACACACACACACACACACACACACACACACACACACACACACACACACACACACACACACACACTCACACACACACACACACACTTTTCGGCTCACATACTCTGGCCTCTCGATTGCCACTCCTTGAAATATGAAACCGTACTTCTGTTTTGACGCTGCTTATCTTTTCTCGCGTCACTGTTACTAGGCGCTCTTGGATGTAAACAAACCACAAAAAGACGGCGTACACGGTGTTTTCTAATTTCAGCCGATCTCCAATCAAAGCTATTCTACGATATTACATTATCGTATAATAATAAGCTTTTAATCGTTTAATAATAACTCGTCAAGTAGAAATTCCACACGAAGCATTGTGAAGAATAATACTTGAAGAAGATCTATGTTCTTACGAGATTGGCTGTCTACAAGAACTTTGTTGGATAGATTGTATCGTTTGACGAAAATTTTATTGTTGAAAGTTAAGAAAGTTGGAAAGAAAACCCACGCTGTCTCGAAGATGTCTTGTTTTTCAGATGCTGTAAATTGACAAATAACTAGATATTAGTATTGACATTATTTGATGTCATATCTGACCTTAAAGTATAAATAAAATCAATCTAGGAATTAATGAAATTTCAAACATTTTTTCTAAGAAAACAGAAGTTTCGTTCCTCCTAATGAGTATCACATGATGCAATAGAAAAATAATTTGACATTGAAAATCGTGTCAAGATCAATTTCGAAGCTATAAAATCGTCTTAAAAAAACGCTGTGATAAAAAATTTTTTGACACCTTGTACAAAGGTGTATATCAACGTAAGTGTACCTGTATGTCTATATTCGAGATTATTTATCTATTCAAGATAGCAAAGTAAAAATACTATATAGAGGATTTAATTAATGTGTGGATCAACGTATGTATCACTATATGTAACAATAATATTGACTGTATATGTACGTGTGTAATAAAAGATTTCCGGTTTACAATGTTTACGATACTGATATAAAAATACCATATAGAGGATTTAATTAACGTGTATATCTACGTATATATCATTATATGTAACAGTAACATTATGTGCATATGCGTATAATATTGGTTAAATGTTAAATGTTAAATGTTAATATTGGTTAAATGCGTTAAAGTGAAATGTTATTTACCTATTCAAGATAGCAAAGTAAACATACCATATAGAGGATTTACTACTGTTAACACTCGGTATTCTCGTATTCAAAGTATTTAACCAAATAATTTGGGAATCCAGCGGACGAGCTTGTATTTAATATGATTATATTTAATATAACAACTTTACTCAATATACGCGTAGCATTTTAAATGTCATGAGGGTTGCAGCGGACTCAATTTTAATGTACCTCGATATCTTAGCTTCTTATAATATCCTAATAAAATGTTATTTATCGATTACAATTGTCCTGTCGTATTTTATAGTGTTTGCTTTATAAATGTGAACTTTATTCAAAAAGAGTTCATCGATGATTATCCATTACAGGTTGTTAATAAACCTGAATTATGCACAAAGGAATTGCCGTTAATAACTTAAGATTCTCTGCCCGTCGTACAGGGTACATATAGTAATTATTCTCGACGATCGTAACGTTTAAGTCCAATTCGAGCTTATAGTCCCATGCGAGTTAAACAACGACAATAGTTTGAATTTCTATTTGTTCGTTTGTCGTCTGTTTATACCCGGAGCACCTGCTGTAAACCAATACAAAATTTATTAGATCTATAAATAACACATATAAAACTTATTAATTTATAATTAATATAAAATAGGAGAGCACGAAACTTCCTATTTTATGGATATGTTAAATCTTTGTAAAAAATACCATATCATTAGTATCATTTTAATCGTTCTAAAGGATTTAGCCGCATAAAGCTGTGACCCTTGGAAGAATCGATGTTCACGCGTGACAAATTGAAATTGTGCGAAGGTTCCGGTACGAACATCACAAGCCGAACATCGATACCAGGGGCACAGGCACATGTTCTGGGTTCATTATATATTTATAAAGGGCTGACGATTCAGTGGATGGTCCGGGTAAATTTAAATTGTAAATGAACGCATTGCTGGTTTCAAGTAAAAGCCTGGATAAGAGCGGATATGGTATGAGAGTCTGTCGTGGAAAGGGGAACAGGCCGCTTTTATTTGTAAAGTTTGAATCTCCTCGATATTGAAGATGTTGAAGCTGCAAGTATGTATTTCATTTTAATCCATTCGAGACCGAGATTTAATTGTAAAACGATACCTAGGTGTCGGTACGATCTGAATGTTTAGTTAGAATGATTCTGTGTTTTACTCTCTCCAGGGTATCCTTTTCATACTTTGATTTTAAATCGATGACAATCTTAAATAGTATGCCTCATATTTTTAAAATATAAAATTATATACTATGTTATTCTATAATGTATTATGTACAGTCATATATATATATATATAATAATTCTATATTGAAAAAAATATGAAATTAACATGATATATACATTACTACATAAGTTATATATAAAATATGTATACTATACCCTTGCCTACTGACTGATATGAATTTCTTTCGGTCTCGAATGCGTTAAAAGAGAGCGCAAAGAAGACGAAATTACTTATTGTAATTAGTAAAACGACCTGAGAGGCAGACAGGTACAAGAAAGAAGGAATATTATATTAGCGGCATTATCATGTTTTTGCTCTCTTTAAGTCTTTCATCGAGACAGACAATCTACAGGTATTAATCGACCAATTTCTCCAAGCTGATAACTTCGAATTGATGTTTATATATAAGAAGTGTTATGTGTTAATCTGTCTAAATGTTTAAAAGGTGTTATAAATTAAATGTTGTTAAACGATACGTAATTGCCTTTTGATCGTAAATTTTACTATCAAGGGGTCTTTTATGTATGCGTAATCATTGTGAATTATAACAATTTATGTGATCGATATTAAAGGTGTTTAAAAGCATATTATTATTATATATTATTATTCTATTCTCCTATATTATTATCCTATATTATTATAGCATTCCTATATTATTATAATATCCAATTACATGTTGATACACAAGATATATAGATTATTATTTATAACGTTTTGGTTTTCTTAATTGAGTCATTCATTTAGTACAAATGATAAGAAATTAGTAATAATTCGCAAAAAAAGGATATTGTAGTAGAAATATTATAAAAAAACATTTTCTGTTTTAGTGTAGAGTTACTCCTTCTTACAGACAGTGTCGTACAAATCTGTACGTCTCTGAGAAAATGTAGGTATCTGAGCCCTTACTTCCTCAACAACTTTTAGATCTGTTAGAAAAAAGAAACATACGAAGTAATAAGTAATGCTTACTAATAAATTCAACAAATACAGAGGAAGATGGCTAAATCGATAAATTAGCGAGACTAAAAATTAATTACATCATGGATCTCTCGCTTTTAATTTTAAGCTGTAAATTACCGATATCGGTGACTGCCATATTCTCTTGAGTTTCCAAATCGTAAAGAATCTCTCCCCAGGGATTGGTCAACTGTGTATGCCCCCATGCGACGTAACTTGCTGAAGGAACACGAGCCGGTGATATGCAAGCAACGTATAATTGATTATCATTCGCTCTGGAACGCTGAAGTAATGACCAGTGCAGTGGTCCAGTGGTCATATTGAATGCCGCTGGATATATCAGCATTTGGCAACCTAACCCAGAGAAGCAGGAAATATGAAGCCACCGAATACCAATTAACTTCGTAGTTGCACGGTTCACATTCCATCATTTCTGAATATGCGAGGACAGTCCTCTTATTGTGCTTTTAATTCTTTTATTTGTTTCATTTTCAGCAAATATACTGGTTTTTTAAATTAAGCTTCTTTTTATACAGATATTTAATTTTTTGCTAGTTAAGTATTGATCGATTAAGTTACTGTACCTTTGTTCCGATAAATGCGTGCCATTTCCTCGAATCTAATATCATAGCATATGCCAATACCTATTTTGCAGCCCTTCACATCGAACGTCGTTAGGGAGTTACCAGGACTGAGTGAATCACTCTCTCGAAAAGTAATCTTATTAGGAATGTCGATGTCGAATAGATGTACCTAATAACATAAAAATGTAGTCGCTAATTCTATTGCTGCAACTTTTGTAATTTAATATCAAAGTTACCAACTCCTAAACTTTAATTATTTTTTATTTAATAACTGACAGCGTTTTTATCACTTTCTTTTATTAAAAAATCTTATCATTTAATAATGTTTAAAAAGGAGAAAAAATAAGTATTTTCGTATGTGAAAAATTTATATTACACATTACAACAAAAATGGGCGTTTTCCGTATCATAACGTATTTTATAAACCGTAAATTATAGAATTGGTTATAGTATACGTATGTACATATGTATATTCCTAAATTATTCCTAGATAGAGTCACTTTCTTCACCCCAATATTTTCAAATTCAAAGCCATAAAGGAATATATTACTTACCTTTCGGTGTTTTGCTATCAAAGTTCCATCGGGACCCCAAATAGTACAGGTATTGTACAATTTATCGCCCTCTATTTCAGGCATCGTACCACCAACTACATAGATGTTGTTTTCTTTAGCTGCATTCGATAAAGCAACGCTCGTTTCACCATCAGGAATACTCTCGGCGTATTTTCGAAAGTACTCTGCATTGCAATATTTCAATTAATGAAAAATAACTGTCTTTTGTTCCAACCATAAATTAAATTGAAATTTTTGTCAGTTTTTTATTTTTTAAATTATTAAAATAACTAAGTTTTATATCTCGACTTAATTAAATATGCAATTACTTAGCTAACAGTATATATAATAAATTGTTTCTACAGGTTCAAAATGAAAAATGAATATTTAGAAATATTTAATTACGACAATGCTATTTGTGTTAGCATCAGTGGCTTGTTACTCTACGACTTTGCTAGTACTTTTTGAAACATAAAGTTAGTTTTCAATTAACACTTATACTAGAGGCGGAATTATAAATGCAAAATAATTGATAATACCAATTTATAAGTACCTAATTATTAGTATCTTAAAAAATATATTTATACAAAAATCACGATAATCATGAAAATGGGGAAATCCTATATTCTCGACTCAATTCACAATCTTTATGGAAGTATAAACGGTAAGGTAATTTGTCTACTTTTACTTTTTTCTATATAGTTGTTACACACATGGTAAATTATTGAAAAAAAAAAACAAATTATTACGTATTCCATATGGTGAATTAAAGCATTCAGGAAGAGCTATAATATCAGCATTGCGCTCTTTTGCGCTAGAAATGTAGGAAACTGCCCGCTCTACATTTTTGCGTTTTACTTCATTTACTTCAAGTTGTACCAACGCCAAGCGAAATGCTAAAATGTTGGAAAAGTTAAATACATTCGGTTATATATTTCCCATACTTTTTATCTATAAATACTTTTTACATAGTGAATACTTACTCGACATCGTTCGCACTACTTGTTTAGCGATGTTTGTAAGTATCATAATGTTGAGGTTATGTATGGTACTACTCAATATCAACATTACGTAAGCAATACGCAGGGATTTTTAATAATTCTTGGTAAAGTTTAGGACATTAATTTTGATGTAATTGTAAACATTATTTGTTCACAATTTGTCCATTTACTTTGCAACAAAAAGAACGCATCTGCAAGCGTGTTAATCGGATAACGACGAACTTCATTTCGCAAACACCGACACGTGAAACATTTTGAAGTTACGTCGACGCGAGAGTAATTGGTTCCCTTAAATTCCTCAATTTCCATTTCTTTCGCCATGTATATTCGAGTATTGCATTTGAATTGCAGAGCAGTCGAAAGTAGAGGAGCACCTCGCCGATATATCGACAGGAACATGAATTTTTTTTCATAGGGCGAATATTTTTTCCATTGAATTATTAAACCGAGTCAAATTTTCAAACTCAACCACTTAATTTAATCGTTTTACATAAAACATTTCAATCTTTTTTCTTCTAAATACTTTACCTATATTTCATCTGGCTGAATATTCCATATTTTTAAAGCTTGTTGATAATTACAAATACGTAATTATCATTCTGAAGCTAGAAATTTGAAGTAAAATTGCTCTGCGCGAAAGGAAATAATTCAACGTTTTATATATAGCTGTTAAAATGATATAAGTTTCAGTAAAATAGCTTCACTAAAATTTGTGGTTTTTTTCCTTTTCTATTTTTTTTTTTTTTTTTTTTTTTTTTTTGGTTTTATGTGTTCAAGGGCGAACGTTCCCTCTCATTTCTTGTATTTTTATGAGGAATTTAGCCTTTTTACACCACGAGAGCCTCAACGTTTTCATTTTCACGCTTACGCTACGCTCGTTAAACACGTTCTAATGAGACCATGTGCTGACATTGCGAGTTTTATTATTTTCGCACAATAATTTATCATTTTAGATTTCAAATATTACATTCATACATTTTTCGTTGTAAATTTCTTTCTCTATTTAAACAATTTACCATTGTTGCTACAATAAATCAATTAATTAAATTAATTGATCAGTTTAAACTTAAAATATCATTTCATAAGTTTTCGTCACTTGAATCTAAAAACAACAGAAAACGGATCATATTCAACGATCACAAAACGATAATAGGATATTGTGTTTCTTCTGAAGGGCATGAAATTGTCAGGAGATTATGCCATAAATGAAATTGGAAGCTGGCTGGTCAAAGGGATTAAACTCGGTTAAACTCAATTGTGCTATATTGCACAAAGACTTGAGAACTGCTACCAAATATCTACTAGCTTAAAGGTGTGCTGATTACACCTTACAAATTGTAATTATATTTCAAATACAATCTCCTAAGTAATAAGTAAATTAAATTAATACTTTACCTAGAATCTGTGATACATTAATATAACAAAAATACATTTCTTAAATTATTCATTAATTTGCAATGTAATTAGAATATTATCTTTATTTTCTGGTGTCTTTATTATTCTTAAAAGATACGCTGCTTGTTTGCAAATTTAACACTACGTATGCTATTAATAAATCATTTTATATTTAATTTTGCAACCTTCAATCATTGTTAAAATTGATTGATAATACCGTTGGTTAATAGAAATTTGAAAATGCTCTCGTTTCCACTCGATTAAAAGGTAATTGCACAAACTGTCACAGTGTTGACTACAAATCACGTGTGTCGTTCTATTAAATTTATACACAATAGTATTTATTCTCGTTTTAATTTAAAATGAAATGTGTTATTGTATTTTTTTTTTTTTATTTATTTGTTGAGATTACAATCAATTCTCGCGTTGAGAATTTTCAGTAATTTTTCTGGCGTGGCGCAGTGACATGGCTGTTTATTTACAATAAGTTAATACTTATTATAGATAGGTATAATTTATAAGTAATATAAGTAAGTGCATATGCTTAATTTGGATAATTAAATGAATCTAACGTTTAGGTCTAGCGGGTAGTGCCTCTTCAGCCTGCGAATCTGGTCCGTCGTATCGAGTAGTCCAGTGATTAGGGGGTTTCGGTGTTTGTTGATTCTTTTGCTATATCTGTCGCTATATTTTGCTATTTCCTCTTTGACGGTGGGTATCTTGAGGTCGCGGTGTATTGTTTCATTGGTTACATACCAAGGTGCGTCAATTAGGGATCTTAGCGTTTTCGATTGAAAGCGTTGGAGTATTTCAATGTTGGAGTTACTTGCTGTTCCCCATAGTTGGATTCCGTAGGTCCAGACAGGTTTTATTACGGTCTTGTAGAGGGTAATTTTATTCTGTATATTTAGTTTGGAGCGTCGGCCCGTGAGCCAATAGAGTTTTTTTAGTTTGTCCTTTAGTTGCTTCCTTTTATCTGAGATGTGTGTCTTCCACGTTAGTCTCCTGTCCATGCCCAGGTATCGGACTGTGTCCCTGCTAGGAACTGTTGCATTGTTGATGGTGACCTGGGGGCAGGTTTGTTTTCGGAGCGTGAAGGTTACATGTGAGGATTTCTTTTCGTTGACTTTGAAGCCCCATTTGTGAAACCACTTTTCCATGGAGTCGAGACTTCGCTGGAGAGTGGATGAGGCTATTACCGGGTCTGCGTGGGTAGCCAATAGCGCTGTGTCGTCTGCAAATGTCGCTATTGTTATATCGTTTGATATAGGTAGGTCGGCAGTGTAGATGGAGTACAGTAGGGGTCCGAGGACACTACCTTGGGGTATGCCGGCTTCTATTGGGAATGTTGCGGAAGTGGCGTCTAGGCATTTAACCATGAATTGTCTATTGGTTAGGTAAGATTTTAGGATGGAGTAGTAGGGGTGGGGTAGGATCTTTTTAAGTTTGTATAGTAGCCCTTCATGCCATACTTTATCGAATGCCTGTTGGATGTCTGGGAAAACCGCTGAGCAATATTTTTTCTTTTCGAGTGTTTGGCTGATCGTATGAGTTAAGCGGTGGATTTGCTCTACTGTAGAATGATGTTTTCGGAAGCCGAATTGGTGATCTGGGAGTGTTTTCAAGTTCTCTAGGATTGGAAGGAGTCGGTTCGTGAGCATCTTCTCGAATAGTTTGGACAGGGTAGGTAAAAGACTGATTGGGCGATAGGAGCAGGTTTCGTATATCGGTTTACCGGGTTTAGGGATGAGGGTAATCAATGAGATTTTCCAAGCCTTAGGATAGTGTTCCAGGCGAAGGATAGCATTAAAAATCGATGTGATGAGTGCTATCCCTTTTGTGGGAAGTTCCTTGATTGCTCTATTGCCTATTAGGTCGTGTCCTGCTGCTTTCTTGGGGTTTAGGCGACTGATTGTTTCTATAGTCTCTGCAGAGGAGAAGGGTTCGATAGGAGGGGACATTTGGAAGGGGGTGTGCAGGTATTCAGTAACGTCCGCGGCGGCTTTGGGGGAATGGGGTTTGAATACTTTTGACAAGTGTTTTGCAAACAGGTCGGCTTTTTCTATAGGGCTTCGCGCCCATCCACCTTGCGGACGGCGGATAGGTGGGATTATTTGTGGGGGGCGTGTGAGTTTCCTGGAGGCCTTCCATAGTGAGTAGTTGGCGTCGGCTGTGGGGGATAAGCTGGCGAGGTATTTATGGAAACAGTCGTTTTTATAGTTTCTTAAGGTTCTGGATAGCTTTCTAGTTGCGTTGTTAAGTTTGCGTTTGTCCTCCGGTGTTCTATGGGTCTGCCATACTCTTCTTAGTCTACGTTTTTCTGCTATTTTTTTTTTAGTATGTATTGGGGATATTCTTGTTTGCTGTTAGATGGCTTTGTCGGTGTGGAAAGGCGGATTGCGTTTATTATGCTCGTGTTTAAGTATTCCGTGGCTGCTTCGATATCTTCCTTTGTTTTTAGTGGGGTGAAGGCTCTGAGGTCGAGTGTGTAAAGACTTCTCTGAAGAGCTGCCAGTTGGTGTGTTGGTTGTGAATGGAGCCATTAGGTGTATTCTCGATGATTGTTGAACTGACTGTTGCTATCACGGGAGAATGATCAGAGGAGAGATCAGCCGAGGAGTTGATCTGGACGTGTCTTGATGGGATATTTTTAGTTATGAAGAAGTCGAGAAGGTCGGGTATTTTGTTGGTGTCAGTGGGCCAGTATGTGGGTTCGTATGTGGTGAGGTAGTTGAGGTTGTTGTTTATTATGCTGTTTAAGAGGTTTTTGCCTCTTGCTGTAACCAGTCTGCTGCCCCATTGGATGTGCTTGGCGTTATAGTCTCCTCCAACTATGAATCTATTGCCCAGGGTGTCCAGGAAGTTATCAAAGTCTTCTTTGGCGATGGAGTGTCTGGGAGGGCAGTATACTGCTGAGGTGGTGATTGAGCCATGACAGTCTTCTATTGCTACGTTTGTTGCTTGGAGGTAGTCTTTCTGGAATGATGGAAGTTCGTAGTGCTTAATACTTGCTTTGATTATTATTCCGGTGCCACCGTGGGCCTTTCCGCTGGGGTGTTGGGTATGGTAGAATTTGTAACCATTTATTTTCAGGTAGCTCTTGTCGGTGAAGTGGGTTTCCGATACGAGCATTACGTCGATTTGCTGGTGTTTTAAGAAGAGTTCTAGTTCAAGTTTGTGTTGCGCTAGACCGTTGGCGTTCCAGAGTGCTATGCGCCTTGGTTTTATTTTGAGTCGGGGCGTGCTAATTTTTCCACGATGAGTGTTAGTAGCGATAGCAAGTGATTTATTTGCTCCGATTGTTTCTCTATTAGCTTTTCAAGCCTTGAGGAGTTGTCTGTGTTAGGTGGGTTGGGGACACTGTTTTGGGGAAGGTTCCTTTGGCTGTTCGGGTTATTTTGGATGCCTTGTACTGCTTGGGCATAGGAGGTTGAGGTGGAGATGAATTTGGAGATGGTAGGACTGGGTGTTTGGTTGGTTGAGGGGGTTGGGGTAGTCGTGAATTTCGGCGGGCTGGGTGTTTGGTTGGATACCTCTTTTGCTCTGAGCTTAGGGTACCTGTTCGTGTATAGTGTTTTATATGCTGGGCAGCCTTTGTAGTTGGCAGGGTGGTCCCCTTGGCAGTGGATGCATTTCGCTGGGGTTTCCGGTGATTTGGCGCACTGGTCAGTGGAGTGAGTGCCTGCGCATTTAACGCAGCGGAAAGTATGGTTGCAGTATTTCTGCGTATGACCGTACCTTTAGCACCTTTTGCATTGCACTATTTCTTTTTTCACGAGCGGTGGTTCGATCTTTACTATCGCGTTCATTAGGCGACTGATGTTGTAGATTTCTTTATTGTTCGGCTTTTGTTTAATGTCTAGGAAGAATAAGGATAACGGGTCTTTCGAGACTCTATGCCTTATATTACTTACATTGATGACTTCGTGGCCGAGTTTTGAGAGTTCGTATTTGAGTTCGTCTATGTCTGCTGAGTGGTGTATGTTTCGTAGGACCACCCGGAAAGGCCTTTCCTGTTTGAGTTGGTAGGTGTGGAAGTTGGCGTTCAGGGTCCTGAGTGTCTTGGTGAGTTTTCTGTAAGCTTCTGGGTTCGTCGGCAGTATTTTTACTTTATTGTTGCTTATCTTAAGGTTATATTCCTCCTTGCTGATATCTCTCTCTCTAGGGACTTGATCATTGTCTGTATGTCAATGACGTCGTCCACAAATATTGGTGGGGGAGGGGGGATTCTCTGTGAGTGTTGGTTTGGTGGCGGTTCTACGATTTCCATGGCGTCGTTTGAGGATTCCAATACGGCGAACCTGTTGTGTGTGTTTATTTGCGTTGCTGTTTCTATTTTCCTTTTCTTTGTAGTGTTAGCGTCGTTAGTGCGGAGAGTTCTGCTACACTTCTGCCACGGGGGGGGGGGGGGGGGGTAGAACGGGGTAGCTGCGAGTCTGCTCCGGAGAGCCTGGTCGCGGTTGCTGGGCCATCATCGAGCTAGTTAATTCGGAATGAACAACTAGTCGTGAGGCTGTGAGGCTAGTATTCGGGTTGGGGTTAGGTGCGTGGGATTTTCTTCTCCCTAAAGGGTAAGGGACACTTAGCTGTGTTCTCTTTCGACTCAGATTTCTCAGATTTCTTGAACGATAAATGTTTATTCACTCTAATGTCAATGAGTACACTTGATACAGGATTCGCGATTGTATTCGGTTCGCGAATGCGCGGTTATAAGATAGAGCTTGGATAGCTACGATTCGAGATACGCTGCGAGTGCGGACAATGATTGCACGAGATGTCGAGAGCTTAGATAATTATTCGGCTCGAACCGTGTAAGTATAACGATCGTGATATACTGCGGTAACTCGCGGTAATAGACTGACATTTTTGTCGCGATGCTGCTGCGGAGGAAGACTCGTTGGGATGTGTCTAAGGATGCGAAGGCATCGGATTCGTTGAGAAAAGCTTTGAGAGGGTGTTGCTAGCGGGCAGCGTCGTACGTGAGAGATAGCAGATTTCTCGTGTGTCCCCGTGGTAGGTGGTCGACTTCGAGACTGATAAACAAAGACTGTTTGTCTCTTTGGAGGACCTTAGCTAAAATAAATCCTAAGATTTATAGCGGTCCCTTGGCTAGCTGGAAATATTCGGTACGAATGTATCGACATCTGGCAATCATCTTGTCCGCAGGTATAGGGTCTTTGTGTCGTGCGTCACGCGACGTAAACTGTTGGGAAGTTTACTGTCAAGTGCCGCCACATGTTCAAGGAAAATGTATCTGCAGCCGGTTATAGCGGTATTTACGTTACGGATGATCTATGGGAAGATTCACACGAACAAACCTTTATGGACTAACCAAATTTATTTTGTTATTAAAAACGATCTACAGAACCGATCGACGACTGGTGTTCAATTTAAAAATTGCTTCTCTATAAAAGCAAGAAATCTAATTTACATCGTGTTCTTCATCTGTCGCCTCCATATACATCCTGGTGGCAATAAAATTCTGAATTTACGAGAAATCCGTATTTCGACTTAAGCTTATCGATGTTACCGACTGGACAAAGCCTTCGAGAGTTTAAATTAACCGATCGACCCTTCGATGAAAGGGCGAGCAAGTGCCAGGAAACTATCGCGGGAACGCTCGTAAAAGCGCGCAATGGTTCGGCGTGGTAACCTAGGAAGAGGAACAGGTGCGACTGAATCGTAACGGTTGTCGTGGCCCCTTTCAAACGATCCGTGGCCACTCTTCAGTTTCGGCGTCATTAACCCTTCCCTTCTTTCTTCCTGGTTCACTTAGAAACGAAGAAAATTCCGGAGGTAGTTTGCTCTTAGCAGCTGTCATTTTTTTTTTTCTTTGTTTAGTCGACACGAAGCATTTTGGAGAATTTCTGTGATTGCTTCGCGAAGGTACAGAGGATAAGAAAAAGCGCTCTTTGTTCGTTGACGACTTTCTGTCAATTAGAAATAAGAGTAAACGGCATAACAGTTTTCTTCTTTGCCACTGTATACGTAATTTTTGTTAGACTTTAACAACTCGTATTTTTCGTGAGCAAATACTGTCGAGTGGTTATACACTGTATATGTGAAGCTTCGTTTTCTTCGCGCGAAATATCCATGTTGTTCTTTCTATACTTGTGTTCATATATCATGACGTTCAGCCTACACGTGCCCGAGAATGTAATGTAACAGATAATTGGGTTCGAGCTGTAAATCTTTCATTTGCAGCATGACGCGAATCTAACAACACTTCTTTCCTTGTTCAGATCATGAATATTTTTGTCGCGTGCAGGTAGAATCATATGTCTAGAGTATCCACGGGTTTCGTGTTTACTTATTTCTTTAACTAACTTCGGTTTTAACCAACTTCCTATTAACCAGCAAATTAACCAAATACTTTCAGAATCAATGACAAGAATATACCGAAAAGTGTCGAAAGAATTTTAAAGAATTTTACAATCATTTTCCTAAAAGTTATCTTGAGACGTATTGTATCGTTAGTCTCATAGAGTTAATCACTTTTCTCTAGAATAATGCTCGAACACAGCTGTAGCTTTCTATAAATTTCCTCGATATTCGATTGAATTTCCCGAGATCGTTTCCAATGACGAGATCGCAGCAGTTGTTACGAAAAATATCGGAAGAGCGAAGAACGCGTATGTGTGTCTGATCCATCATTCACGATAGTCTCTACGGTCCATGCGTATGATCCATCATCTGCGTAACCGTTTTACAATCCTCACCGTGGAAATGCCGATCCGCGATGCTATTCTCGCGCGCACTCGACCGCTTAAGAGCATCGTCCAGAGACGTTTCCATCATACACAAATAACTTTGTTTTTCTTCTTGCAGTCGGAAGCGTGGAGAATTCGATGTTTCTGGCTGATCTGTTGTTTTATCATTTGCGCGGCATTTTTTCGCGGTTAGAAGAAAGATGAGATTAATATCTTTGTGGTATTTTGATACTTATCGATCTGCCGATAATGTCGGTGCTGGTAGGGGAAAGCGTAGTTGAGAAGAAGCGCGCTTTTTCGATAAATTATGAATTATGGCTAACGGTAATTCACGCAATTTACATAATCTAGATGGAACAGACGCTTTTCAAGATCGCTTGTCGACTCATTTATGTTTATAATTTTCAGGAGAAGAAAATCTAAACCTTGAATATATTCAATTCGAATATGTACTGTAGCCTAAATTCGGGTCTTTTTTCGGCTTTCAACGATATCGATTTTGTCTCGATTGACCTCCTGCCGGTTTACGTGCTTTTATTCTTCCTCC
This sequence comes from Bombus huntii, assembly GCF_024542735.1. NCBI lineage: Eukaryota > Metazoa > Arthropoda > Insecta > Hymenoptera > Apidae > Bombus > Bombus huntii. Next base: position 192,459 of record NW_026099344.1, on the reverse strand, counting down.
TTCTTCTTCTTCCGGTGTCCAATGATTCCTTTGAAAATCGACGCGGTTCGTACCGAAGCGTACGCTTCCGATGCGGAAAGTACGCGATCGAAGCGCGTGGCTTCTGACCGGAAGCGTAGCCTTGCAAACGCGATTAGATTGCATTAGCTACGAGACTGAAATTAAATCTCGAGTCGGAATTGTATTTAATTTTCTTCGGGAAGTTCGATGCCGGAATCGAAAATTAGACGATTGAATAGGGATTCCTAGTTGATTTTAGACGTCCCTCTTCCTGTAACTCCCACCGAACTTGCATTGGGCGTTGTTCGCAGGCTTGTCGTGCGGCAAACCGTTTCGCAAGAGCTTATTTGCATTTCCTCTAACTGCGGTTCGCATAAGACGCGTCAAAGGAATATTGACTACTATCTATTAGGTCAGATTTTTTCACTATTTTCTGCTTCTCGTAGGATTGTAATGTTACAGTACCGGTAACACGAAGCTTGATCTACGGCAAATAATAAAATATCTTTGAGATTAAAAAATATAAAGATTTGAAAATTAGGACATTTGAAAGTTTGTGCTTACTCGACTGAATTGCTATTAAGTGACGTTTAAAAATTTTAATCACAAGGTTGAAAGTAATATAGTTGGTAATTCTAAGGAACACCTATCCTCAGATAGATTGGTATACACACGCGAGTCGACCGTATTCTCCGGAAATGAAAACAACTACATCCCTGGAACCTGGAACACGTGATTTTCCGCATATCCATTAAAGCAACATCGGTCAGTGACTCGTCTACGGTGCAGTCGCTAGACTCAATTAATGACCACGTTCTGGTCGTAAATATAGAAAAGGCAGCGAGATATTTTAGTTTGTTGGCTAACTGGGCTGAGGTTGGGTCAATGTTTCTGTGGATTTCATTTACCTCTTCCGGCCTCCTTATATTTTCTGAATTCTTACAATTTCCGAGATACCAGTTCATAGCAAATTGATTCTTATTATGGCGTAGGATATAGTAAATCTTATTGTCTAAAAATACAGGAAAAGATTTCATAATTATTATTTTTTTTAACATTTTATTCAAGCGTTTCTTAAGACATTTGTTCAAAGAGATGTCAGGTTATAAAAAATTGAATCAACCTCCCCAAAGCTCCTTAACCTCTTGTTATTTTTGATAAATCAATAGCATTACGCAATATATACCGTGTGATTTCCCTAGACGATCTAGTAGCACTCTTTTTTACAACCTTCTTTCAAAACGAGAAACAAGAAGAGGATTGACCAAATATCATTGTCATCGAAGCGCAGAGACGCTCCGGTGATTCTTATCTCCATTCATCTCTCCGAGTGAAACTATTTGACGTCGCCTTGAATAGGCTCAGACAGTTTTGTCGGGGGTCCGTGTCGTCGCCTGTAGTCAGCTCGCACGATCGTGAATGGAAAGACTCGTATAAAATCAAAGGGCCGACAGACTCTTCCTGCTTAGACGAGATCAACGAGATCTCGTTCAATAGAGAAGTTACCTTCTCGACCGCCGGCGCCGTATTACCCTTCAAAGTCACCGGAAAGTCATATAAGCCAACCGATGCAGCCTAACCTTTATCCTAGCCTAACCTAGATAAAATAGGTTTCTCTTATTCCATCTGAATTTCTAAAGAAACCAAGACTTGATTTCAGTCTGGTTAAAAGCTTCGCTCGATTAAAGCTGTTTTTCAAGCAATAACCTACTTTGTGAATTTCATGCACGCGAATCCAAGTATGTATGCGGCAGAAATGAAGCTTTCGTGCATGTCTAATTGTAAGTTGATGCGAAACAATGCGCATGCGCCGAAATCCCACCACTTTGCGGACCCACATTGTGCCTTTTATCAAGGCGCCTTGTTTGTTTACTCTTCTCGAGCTAATTCTTCACTATTATTATCTACATTATTTTCACTGGCTAACAACTGGTTGGTCTGCAATTGACGAACCAATACAAATTTTTCGTTACGTGCATATATTCGAAAGAATTCGAAATTAAATTATCATGTATTACGGGCAGTTACGATAGAGTGACACAAAGCAATCTGTGTTTGAATGCCTCCACTCGTGGACAATATCGATATAACCTAAATGCGATAAATCGCGAACGTTTGATTCGACTCATGGGAAATTTACGCGTTTTTGAATCGTTCCGAGTCGCACGCGAAATGCAGGTCAGAGAACCGTCTAATATTTATTGTTGAGATCGTGGGCTTGATCTTAATGGCGCGGCGGCACGCGATTCTTTACCAACTATGCTCCTTAACTCCAGCTCTCGACCTTCTTCCCTATTCAACTAGCTCGAGCAGTGAAATTGACTCTGCATGCCTGTGATTTTGGCAGGGAATGGGAGTCGAGTTCGTAGTGAATGCACATTGTGTATACGTGTTTTAGGTGGTTTGTGTGAGTTTGTTGCGGAGATTCGAGACATTTATTTAACCTCTTTATCATATTCGAGCCTGTGCGATATAACCATATCTTAAATGTAATAAGTTTTATTTTTTATTGCAAAGTTCTTGAAATATATAATGCACACAATAAGTGTATAATATTTTATATATATATATATATATATATATATATAAATTATATTTAAGAAGTTTGGGATAGTTTAAAGATGAAATAAATTGCTTTTTAAGTTTAATCTCTTACTCTCGACGAAATCAAGTTTCTCTGGAATTTGGTGGAGTTTAAGATTTGATATCGGTGTCGTAGGAGTTATGTGACACTTTAAGGTGGAATAAATCTAGCGAGGAGTTTAAGGTGCGGCAAAGGAGCGTGGAATGTTGCAATAGAAATTTATTGCAGTGTTAGTGCATTGGTAGATTGATCAAATTTACGTGTAGCGTGGGTAACCAATGGTAAATATTTTGCAATGTGTATAATTTCTCAGTAATCTGAGGTTTATAAAATCTATCGACAACTAATGGAAATTGTTGATTTAACAGATCAATTTTAAATTCCTCGTTAATCTAAATTTTTTTAATCCTATTTACAGCTAAACCTTACGACGAAAAATTAACGAAGTGGAATAAAAATGGCATTGTGATTCTTCTCGTCGTGTATCGGTGTCACATCAAATTTAAGAGACAGTTTTACTTGCGGATGCTGCGTGTTACGTTGGTGAAGTCGACGAAAGCGTAAAATAGGAGCTCGTCCGAAATACACTAACGCGGAAGGTTAAATTTAACGCAAAAGGCCGAGAAATTAGTCTAGAACTCGAAGTTTCATTGGTACGACGCACTTGAAACGCATTCAAAGAGGTCGGCGACCTCGAAAGGGGATGAACGCAACTGTTTCGTGGGAATTTCTTATTGTGGCTTATTTGGATGAAGCTGCTTTAAAATCAGCGCTGGATTCGTCTGTTTTTTGCCCGGAAATCATAAAATGTTTAGGCCAGGCGACTCCATGTACAGAAAATGTTATGTCCACTTTTTACGTCCGTAGAATTCAACTCTTTACTACTATGCACTTCTTCTCCAAAAAAATATCGCGTTTCAATATTAAAAAAAGTTTCAATAATATACTATCCATTAGAAGAATGATAACATGATAACCTTACAAATTATTAGTATTAACAAATTCTTATTGTCGTATAGAAATGCCAACTATTGCTTCGGTAAAACAAACAAAGGAATTTTACAGGTAAATTTTACAAATTACAAGTCATCTTATAACGCAAAATACGACGTGTAAAATTGTCTCAATTTATTAATAGTATTAATAAATTATTATGATAAAAGATGCAGGAATCTTAGCCTCATGAGAAATTAGAGATGAAAATTAAAGATTAAAGGGAAAAGATTAATCACTGGTCCTCCTAAAAAGATGCAGTCCCATGGATGGATGGTTGTGCGAGTATTAAAGCAGCGCAAAACCGTTCCCCGAATTCTCATCCCGGACGTCGTACGACCAAAGACAAAAACAACTCACTCGAGGGCATTGCGGAGAGACATTCATCGAGGACACAATAGTATTATTCCAGGAAGTGCTAGTTCTTCCTAGATTCCGGTTACAATGTTCTTAACGCGTGGAAATTAGTCTTGACCAGGAAACATCTATAACGGCATGTATTTTCTGCCGTGATTGTAAATCTGTTTGGAACATGCGGTTTGTCCGTTAATCTAGGCGCTATTGTTCAATTGAGTCAATATTATTTGTTGGTAGATTAGTGTGTGCAAGAGCGCTCTATCCATTATTGACCAATTCGAGCACGTATTGGTAAATTTCACACCGGCAATTACGGTGAAATCGTTCGTGGTCGCTGGAAATTAGCAGTATCGTTTGCGGTCGTGAGCTGATTGACACTGCGTGAGCGGGGAATTATGTGAAGCAGCTTTGCTTTGTCGTTTCATGCATTTAATAGGTTTGCGGCGGTGGACAGAGTTTGTAAAAAATGAAGACAAGGTAGAAAAAGATTATTTTTCATTTTTTACTATTAGATTATTTTCAAAGTGATCATTTCAGTGAAATATGATTGACAAAAAATAAGATCTATAATTGAATCATTATAGAAAATAGAATAATATTGATAATAAAGAAATAAAAATCAATTATAGAATAACATATAATAATAATAATAATAATAATAATAACAACAACAACAACAACAACAACGACAACGACAACGACAACGACAACGACAACGACAACGACAACGACAACGACAACGACAACGACAACGACAACGACAACGACAACGACAACGACAACGACAACGACAACGACAACGACAACGACAACGACAACGACAACGACAACGACAACGACAACGACAACGACAACGACAACGACAACGACAACGACAACAACAACAACAACAACAACAACAACAACAATGTGGATAGACTTTATGTTTACTTTTATATGTATAATGATACTGTTTGATCCTTGAATTAAAGTTAAGATTAACGTTGCGATTATGATTATCCTTTGTCTGACTAAATATATTTGAAGTATCAATTACAGTAGAATTTTTGAAAGATTCTTGGCTGTTAAACAAAAAACTGGTTCCTTTATATTTCGCTCAATTATCATAGAATCGTGAAACTGACTTTCACTTCAAATTTTGTCTGTTTCAGGAGTAACAAGTACCTGCAAAAATCATCCATCAGCCGGATATGTGCTGTCGGAGGGTTTTTCATTAGCATTCCCGTCTTTCTAACTGGTAAGAACCAATTCCTTCAATTCTGTCAACTTTAACCTTTTGAAAGATACTAGTACATAAGTTATACGTTTAATTTTTCTTGAATTCAGGCATGAATCTAAAAGATACTGTGAACTATCTCTGAGTGTATGAAATCAGTTTAGAAATCCAATGGAAATAAAGTTAATTTTAACGCCGAATAGTCATTATTTTTCTTAGAAAAATAAAAAATGATCGTCTTTTAGAGAAGTTTTAACAGATTAATTTATAAAGAGCTGAAACAGAATATTCATGTCATGCATGAATACGGCTGGTGGATGGATCGAGATCTAATCTAAAGTTTACGTTGTGTCATGCTAGTCATCAAATTTCTGTAGTTACACGAAAGTACTAAATTATAGAAAACTTGATATACACGGATTTAATTAATTGATAAATTAGCCAATATATAGGCATTATTATTTATTATATTATATATTATAGGCATTATATATTAGTAATGTATATATACACTTTTGAATTTTAGCCTTCTTAGCCTTCTATTCTTATATCCTTTAAACGTGATTTCAAGCTACAAGCTACTTTAACTCAAATAGCTCGATTTCAAGTTCTAACGTATACTGTAAAGCACACTTGCGAAGTGAAACAGTAAACACGATATGAAAACTCTCTCCCCAGTAAGAAATCGAATATCCAATTTCAATCGTGCTTCATCGATGAAGCATCAATGCTACGTAAAAGCATCGTGGCAGCCGCAATGCGGATCCGTTGAACAAAAATTTCCTGGCGCGATCGTTTTCGTAACGCTATTAGCCGTTTCAGTATCAGGGATGTTTTAAAAATCCGTATCGGATTGTACCATGAAGCGCAATAGCGCTTCGTTTATTTATTTACGAGAAGTGCCGATCAACTCGATTGCACTGCTCTTTTTTTTTTGTCGAAACATACCGTTCAACGCGTTCACGCTTCACTTCATCAGCTATATCAGAAACGTTACACTAAAGAGTCAAAAGGTTGCCAAATATTCGTGCTTTACCTTTTGTTTGTGTGACGTTCTGTAATTGGTTTTCCAATTCAAGAGGTAATTTATACATTAGTTTTTTCTTTATTTGGTTTACGATTATTTGAAAGAAAAGTAATTACGAGAGGAAACTCTGATAGACTAGCGGCAAGCTACGTTCGGAACCGAGCGCGTTGTGAATTGACAATCGTAACCAAACATCGCGACACAGTTCACCACACTACGTGTACAGCATGATCACGCTGAGTGGCGTTGAAACGGTTAACGTAACTGCGCGTACGACCGTCGAATGGCAAAGATATTCAAGCTGAGAATCGTTTTCAGATGTTACAAACAGCTGTGTTGACTTTCAAGGAGAAACCATTCGACATGATCTTACGTTTGAGCCGGGACCTTCGGTTTGCAGTTTCTGCACCTGCTATAATTCGAGGCTGAAGTGGTGCCAGTCGATCGTATGCGACCCGCCCGTAGTGAGTATATGCTCATTACTTAAACACTTAACACAACCAGAGAGAAACTAAAGCACACCGTTAACGCTTGCACGCTGGTCGTTAAAGCACATGCTACGCGAATAGGGTACACAACGATTCATCTAACTTGCCTTGAATTACTTTTACAAAGAGAAACATGGACAGGAATAATTTTTTGTTACGAGTCGTTTAATTTATTCGTTCGTTAGAACGATTGGTCTGACAAATTCAAAGTCTTGTTCCGTATAAATATTTTTAAACAAGTACGTCATAAGCTTTGTATATTTTTTTTATCGCAACGAAACTGTTCAGAGAAATGTTGAAATTATTAATTACAAAAGAAGACATTTACGTTGTAAAAATGTTAGCGAAAACATTTGTGAAAAAGTTACTTTGTTATAAATTCTACAAAAAGAAATATTGAAAATCACGCGCCATTTATTCAGTTGCACGTATGAAAAGTATTTTGCATTCGCGCAAAAGAATCCCTTAAGGATACATATTTTATAATAATTGGAGTGTCAAAGTTATTACGCGGATTGGCGTATACGTGCCTTTTAATGAAACTAGGTTATTCATTTGTTATTCGTTCCTAACTTTCAACTTTATGATTTTTGCGGAATAAAATTTTATATTCCGGTTCAGTTTATAAATGATTCATTTTGAATTTAATAAAATTAGAGTTACAGCAGTGCAATTTAATAAAGAACAAATAATCATTTGTACTTTATTAAAATGTTCTTTTAGCGTCTCGTTTTAATATTTCTCTAATAATATTTTGTTAACCGTTATATTTAAATGAAGGTTTTCAAAGCAGAGACGTACTTTAACGTAGGAAATGGACGTACATTTATAATGAGAATTCAGAAGCAAAAATATTTCATACAAAAATAAATATTCCCCATGTAAATAGGTGTAAATAGCTACGTTATGACTTTTATATGTATCTAACGTTTTTCCATGCAAGCTAACGTATATTTGCTTCTTCGCTTCTTCGCTTCTGAGTAGTAAAACCTGGCATTCATGCGGCTGATAGGTAGTTACGCGCTGACAACGAAAAACATAAAATGAATAAAAAGCATGAGCCATCCTATAAAAAAAAATAAAGCTGCTTTTATCTTTCATTATATATTCGTCAGAATATTGTTAATAAATATTTAAGTTCAGATTTCAGCTTAAATAAATGCATAGGATTGGACATTTATTTATATATGTATCTGTGAACGCTTTTTGACATAAAATTTTTATAACGACTAAAATGACATATTCCGATATTAAATTAATTTGATGAGAATAAAAACTGAATTTTTTAAACGAGATTTTGTATGAAGTTACATTTATTGGGAAAAATTCATTCTTTTATAATATGATAAAACGAGACTCATAGTCTGTATAAATCATTTCATGGAATATTATGTGTATGTACATGTGTTCTACGCTTTTATTATAAAAATGCTAAATGAACATAACGATCAAACGCATCGACAAATGCATTGAACATATCGATTGTTATTTTGAAAAATTGATTATCTTTTATTTGTTTCGAACTACAAATTGATTGAGACATTCGTGTTTGCTAAATTGCGAATTTAACGCAATGAAGTCGTCTGAATCCCTTGCGAGCATGTAAATATAGCGTCGAATTAACAGGTCAATTACTTGAGGTTGGAACTGAAAGAAAGAGAAAGATGGAGGAGGTCTTGCCTTTGAATGCTGGACACTTCTAAAGCCCACAGTTCGCTGAAATTGCCAGAGAATTCAATTAAATGGCAAATTAAACCATTGAACTGAATCTGTTTCCAATCGTGAGCTTGGAGGTTCTACCCTTTGAATTTTTAAACCAGTCACCCTTCTTTTGTACGTATGGTAACGAATATAATTCATAAACTAATGAAGTGTGTAATTCAATTGAAAGCTCTTTTCACTGAATCCAGTTTAGACTAAGAAAAATGATATAATAACGAAATTATCAATTTACAATTTATAGAGCGTATACTTTATTCGAAAGTGAAGTTTATTACTGCAAATATTAGTTGGCTATTTATAGCCTGTTTGAAAAGGTGATTTAATTTCGATTGATTTTCGATAAGTTTTTGTTGGTTTACTCAGGTTAATTAATCTCCAATAAAATAGAAATACCAATCCGGTAGTATAATTGCTTTCTTGCTTATTACCTTTTTACTAATTAGCGATGCACGATTCCAGACCAGTAAATATTTTTCCATCGGGAGAAGTCAGGTCGAGAGATGCAAGATTTATACGCTCGTTCTGTCAGTTATCCCAGTGTCTGTTACGCGATAGAAAATGAACGAACTGAATAATAAATGCATTATCGGCATGAAGATTGCTTGATGTAGGCCACCGCTTTTTTTTCTATCCTTCCGATACCATTTTTCTTTTTTTTTTTTTTTTTTGCGAAACACTTTGCTAGTCGTGAGAAGCAGCAATTCCCTTCTGCGAATCAATTACGGTTCACGAGAAATTGTATTATAGCCTGGAACGTATTCAAATTATCTTCAATTATTCTCGGCTGTTTCCATTTCCATTCGTCTCTTACGTAAGTACTCGTTTGATGTACGTACATAGTGAGACAATAATCGTTAACACCTTTAATGTCTTCAGTATTATAGAATAAGACGCGAAAATACCTGAAACCTGACTTTTAGATTCGCGAGACTCTATAAGGCTTCGAAAGTCTCTTGTTTCAGGCCGAATAAAAAATTGTAGATGAAGAATTACATTGCGAGGTCTGTTAAGGAAAATTTTAAATCGTATCGTTGTAATAGGATTATTTCAGCGAGGGAAATTACGTGTTGCGTGCGAAGCCACGAGCTTTCTTTCAGGCTAATATACATAATTGTCCTATCGAACTTTCCATCTAAACCGTTGCGCTCACACGTGGATTTTGCATTTCAATTTTCTTACTTACAGTCCAGTCCAGTGAGACCAAGTTAAATTTTTCAGCCCTCCGAGGTAGAATATGTTTTATAGAGAGACGTACAACGCCATGAAGGGGAGACAGATCAATAAATTGGGTTATCTTTAAATTACTGACAATCATTTCATCGACGCGGTTTCACCGACACCGAGTCCCCCGGCAACGTCTGTCAAAGCTTATTTACCGATACACTGAAATCAACCACAATCATTTTACCGACCTCTTCCTTTGCTGACAGTTATTATACTCGCTGTCATATGTTATCGTTGATTATACATCTTTATTTACAAATTCGTTCCTGTGTATAACGAAACAAAGGAAGAAACGAAAATGATACGTTTCATGACGCATTGTTAAATTATTAATTAACGAGAGTTACATATCTACATGAATGCTTTGAAATGTCAGTTATAATTCATGAAAATGGATACAAGCCATTTTACTATACATAAATAGAATTATAAAGACATGTTACGTACTAATGCTTTTACGAAATATATTTCTGTATACGTTTGACGTTTCTGTATTATTCCTTATGTGCTTTCTGCTCTTGTGTTTAGCTCGTCGGAAGTAAAAATACGTTAAGCGAATCAGCTAATCTATTCGAGCGTTTCAACGGCTCAGTCTTCTCTTATGCAACTACCAAAAGAGAAGATAAGTCTTTGGTTATACAACATTTCATAACGTCCAAAGTAACGGGGCACTAATTAGTTGAAACTTTAAGACAGACCAGATATCAGTCATCGTCCGTAAATACATTTATTACGATCGTTTAAAGTTTAAAGAAACACCGTTATAAAATCGTAATACGAGACAAAGCGATTCAGAACTCGAATTCATTTGTTGGAACGACGCCATGGGCAAAAGTAGATAATGGAAAACTTTCTTCCAAAGACCATTTGATAGCGCCGACGTAATCAAGAGTGTGACGATATTGCCAGAGACGTTTCTGCAAATAGAAGACTAACTTATTTACGAATTGCCGTAACACGATTGCCGCTGGTAGTATGGTTAGTAATCGCTTTATTGAATTTTCGCTTGATGTGACATCGTCGAGAGTTTCTAGCGAAATTCTTCTCCCTGTAAAACTATGTTTCTACAGCAATGGCTGTAATTTTCGAGTTACCGTTTGCGAAGAAATCTTTTTCTTTGTTACGTGTAATAGATTATTTTTAAGTTTTAAGTTTTAAATTACATTGGTAACCTTCTATAATTTATTACTCGAAGGTGGTAATTTTTTCTTAAATAGTTTGTTTTTCCTATAATTATTTTACTACAGAATCCTCAAAAACATGATGTTTGTATATATATCCTGAAATATTATCAGTCTATTGTCAAGTTATAAAACATTATGGAAATTGCCAATTAAAGTCATAAAAAACAAAAAATAAGGAAGTTCGTTAAAATATGTGATTTTCCAATCAAGATATAGAATTTATTCGAGTAATATAGATTACGGTAGAGATGGTGACGGTAACAATGAGTGGACTGATTCTTCGTGCGAAAACAAATTGGAAGCGCAGAGCGATGTATTGTTTCAGCGAATATCGATTTTAAAGCACGGTTTTAAAGTACGTGTGCGTTTGACTAGGTGTGTTAATTAATATTGCTGTCTGATTTTCGATATGTAAATACAATATCTACATATCTTTAAACTTATGATAATTGAACTAACAATTTTTTTAAATTTAAATTAAACATGATAATTGAACTAACAATTTTTTTAAATTTAAATTAATATTTATCCTTTTAAATGCAACAATTTTTTTTAATAATAATTTCACGCGTAAGTCAGCTGCGCACATATTTGATCGTTCTTTAAAGCTTGAATCTCTGCGAAGAGAAAAAATCTTTCAACCAACAAGAACTGGTTCTACGTTTTCTATCCATTTCCTTCCAGATAAATCTCTCTCTATCTAAAATCCTTATTTCCGTATTTCCTTGAAAAGGTTAAAGTCGTTTTGTATAAAATCCAACGTAGAGAAGAAGGAAAATCCGCAAAAGATTCTTTCAGCTTTCCCTATGTTTGAGCTCGAATCAAAGCAATCCTATTCCCAATAGGGTGACTATGCGTTTAACTTCTCATAGAATCTCTCTGATTCCGTGTGATACCTTCGGTGTTTTTGAAGTATGTAATTGATGTCGTAACGTCGACGCTTTGCAGTGCGAATTCAATTTTGAGTTGCAATTTCCCTGTTTGCGTGGCAAAAGCATAAAATCGATAAACACGTTTTCTTTGCCGATGGCGCACTGTAAATATAAATATTTGAATAAATATCGCGAATTTCATGTTGCTAAAAGATTTATACTATTTATTCGTAAATAACTGTTGGATATGTTTAAGTTGAAACCACTGCATTAGGTCTTTTTTCTTGTTTAAAATTATTTGTATTGGTAAATTGAATGAAAGTTCTAACATGTAATTTGTTCTTCTCTTATAAATAGTTTACGGAGGATAAAGCGTGGGTAACTCACGACTGTCGCGATCATGACACTATACATACCTATGTATAGCACGTATACTAAGCTAACTAAAATAGCAAGTCAGAGAAATGGAAACTTAGGAAAATCTAAAGGAAGATAAAACGTTCGAGCCTTGCCAGGAATATAAGATGCTAAGTAATCTTCCTAAGTAATCTCCTCCAGCTTTTTCTAGTTTGATCAATAATTATTAGTACATGTTAGGAAAATAAATAGAATTTTTGTTCTCAAGCGAGGTATAATTTAAATTTTGTATGTACACAAAAATGTTAAATATCTGTAATAAACATGGTATAATCAATTTTTTTACATAAAATTATATTGTATAGGCTATTGTTATTTAAACATTTTAAATTGGATGAAGGAAAAAAATGACGCAAATAAAACGTAGGACATTTTAATTAAAGAGACTAATATAGAGATTTATCTACTTAACTGTGATTAAATCATCTCCACTTAACGCTCTACCTCTTCTATTAATTATGCTTCGTTAAACTATGATTACAGAGGATGGGTTTTTTGATAAAATGACATTCTGACAAATATATATAGATCGATATATATATAGATATAGATAGACAAATATATAGATTCTTACAACAGTAGTTATGAATGAACAGTAGTTATTGTATCAATTTCGTTCTTCAGAAGCTTCATTTGTGAAAAGACAATTCGCCAGAATATGGATTCACTGTAGTTATAGCTGTAGGATTTCAATCTAGTTGACAGACTTGCTTTACGTAGAGAATATCTGTCTCTTGTTCTACCTTATCGCGATTCTCTCCTCATCTTATACGCTTTGTCGAGCAAAGTAATATTGGCATATATCTCGGCTCTGGTTACAATCATTAGTTTCCGCCTAAACGGTTAGAATCACATAGCTCGCGCTCTACTCTCGTTTATTCAACATTCAGGCCATATGGTCGCATGCGACGAGTTTTATGTTAATTCCGACCGATTACAATACCTTTCTTTCGTTTACAAGGAACGACGAGACTGGCAGTTGCGTGATTTCCAATGCAAAAGCCGCGATATCTGCACGATAACCTAACCTCAACCGATTTTGTTGTACTATTCTTATGTGGACTTCGTTTGTACCACAACTTCGTCGTAACAAAAATAGAATACGTAGAACACGGCATTCCGTTATGCGATATTGTCGATTCCTAACATCCGAAAAATCAGAGATAATTTTTTCCCTACAGTTGTACATTTGTGTGAAAAATTACGAACGTAAAGTTGTTTGGTGCATGCACAGTCCTCCCCTCCCCTGCATTTGCGTGGACATGCTAGAAAGATTCACTTTTCCACGGTGAAACTGTATGAAATGTATTATAATTTCATTTTTACAAAGGTCGAACATCCTACTATGCATAAATTTAATATTAATATAAGCAGGTTTCGTGTTAAGTATTACATCTGACGTATAAGCACACGTGTGTACGAGCCTTGGTTTTAAATGTCTTATAGTAGACACCGAAAAGATTATTGAGTTGGATATCTGACTCAACATCAATATTTTACTAGGAGATAACATGTTAAGAACACGTTGGTGGATGGCATGGGAGATGATGAATGAAGACATACTTCTGTGAGATACATAAAATAGTAGTCAGAACGTATTTTGGCGCTTGGGGACAGCAACAGCTGGTGATACTGTCATACACCTCCATTTATAAACTTTCGAAAATCGATGTGACCTTCAAACTTTAGTGTATTCTGTTTCACAGCACAAAATGTTTCCGAAACGTACGTTTATTGTTACAATGAACTTGACTAATGGCTCTGAAATACTATCCTTGAAAAAACAATGGGGGAATTGGAGCAAAAAAAAGAAGGAAATAAACAAAGACCTTGTTGGTTCGTAAAAATAAAATATGCTACAGGAAAAACTTTTTCCAACGGATTGAGATGCGACGAGCTTTAAAAGCTATGACGCGAATCGAGCGTTTGTCTACAAGAGCGCATTTTCGGTGGATATATAGATATACATGTATATGTGACGAAATATACTAAAGCAATATTGACCCTTTGTCGCTGAAAGTATCAAACTACAAAACTTCCTTTCAAATTTTCAGAATAAGGAAATCAGGATCATGATAAATAATTGGAACATAATTAAAAATAATATATCTTCTCTATAAGATAATGAATACATTGGTTCATTTAATTTTTATGGATATTCAAACGCTTCTGTGAAATAAAACGTCAAGATTATACAGTATAAAATTCATAGCTATGAAATAACTAAAACTCTGATGTATTATTAAAAATATACGTTAGGTTGTATGTAGTGATACATACAAAGATTACATGTACAAACCCATAATTAACACAATGCTACCGCAACCATTCTGCAATCTACCTTGCCCAAAACACTCTTCCAGTCACCTCCAAACTCTTCAATTCTCTCCACCTAATCACCCACAAACCATTCACAAACATGCAATTCTCGACAAAAGAAGAACTTATCGTCAGTTGTCCTTAACATCTCGTTCATTCATTTGGTCCCTATCCCCCTATTTCCTCCCACCGTGATGATCGCACTACATTTTTCCACATTTTCTACATTTTTCTCTATTCTATTCTCTGGATGACCTGAATTCTCGAGCAGTCGAGTGACGATTGATCTGTACAATTGATCGATTTCTTTTTACTACAGCCATGCAGAAAATTTCGCCTTGGAAAAGAATGTTGTGATTTCGAATGCCTGGATCACCTGAAGAACGTTACCGGAAGTGGTAAAATTTATGTCCTTGATTATGATGAATCCTCCAGCTCCTCGACTCAGCGACAAACGCTACTCTGGGTGATGAGCGTAATGGTGCTATTGCGGCTTGTTTAATTTTTCAACAAGGATCCAGATGGCGCCGTTGACGGAATTCTTTCGCTATAAACGTCAACGATCAACATCAGCCATCAGGCAATTTCATATTTGTGACTTATTTCTTCTGTGTTATTTCTTCTAATTTTATTGTTAGTTCTTCAATTTGTATTCCAAAAGATTGAACTCTTTTTACGTGCGTGTGTGTTTTTCTTTTTTTTGTAACTCGTCGAGTTGCAATTCTAATTTTTGCACTTCCTCCTTCATGTCCTCTATGTGTTTCTCGAACTCTTGTGTCGTCCTGTCTTTGTCGGAACATTCTACTTGAAGATCAGCGAGTTGATGCTCGGGATCGTAATTCAATTTTTGGTCGTTAGCAGTAATAAGCTCACGTAACTTCACTTTTGAACTTGATCTTGTTTGGTCTTGATTGTGTTTTCGTGGTGCTTGTGGTGTTCTAAAAGTAATCGTCACGTTGCTTGCATTTTTAGTGCACATTGATACACTGCACTCTGCAGTTCTCCTATTTTCAAACTTGCTTCATTTAAGGTAACTTTATGAATTTCCGATTGATGCTTTAACATTTGATGTAAGCCTTCTATTGCTGTTTCACGTTCTTTCAACTGTTCATTAAATTCGTTGTTTAGCATATCCACTCGAGAAATTCCGAGTTCTTGAGCATCGTTTCTTCTTTTAGAAATTTGGCCTATTTTCTCTCGCCTGCTGCTACATGTTGCTGTCATTTTATCAACTTCTTTCTTCTTTTTTTTCTTTTTTTTTTTTTTCTTGAACTTAAAATCTTGATTTAAGGTTTGTGTTTCACTATATGATTTATTATTATTAACTAGTTCAACATTATTTTCAGTAGATTTTTTTTTCGCGTGATTTTTATACTTATTTAAATAGTTTTACACGAACAAATGCATCGTACGTCAGATATACCATTTTTAATAAATTGTCACCTTTACAACTCGAGTTACCTCTGAACGAGTCGCATGATTGATCAATAAGCCATGAGTAATTATGCAAATTCAGTTTTTTTTTCATCTATCTATCTGAATATTATAACAAAGACTTTACATTGAATATTTTATTAAAATTGTAACGCTATTAGCCGTTTCAGTATCAGGGATGTTTTAAAAATCCGTATCGGATTGTACCATGATTTTTATACTTATTTAAATAGTTTAACACGAGCAAATGCATCGTACGTCAGATATACCATTTTTAATAAATTGTCGCCTTTACAACTCGAGTTACCTCTGAACGAGACGCATGATTGATCAATAAGCCATGAGTAATTATGCAAATTCAGTTTTTTTTTCATCTATCTATCTGAATATTATAACAAAGACTTTACATTGAATATTTTATTAAAATTGTAAGTTTTTCATAAACGCTTCAAAATCCACAGTCTATTGATCAACTCCTCTATCCTTTCTCTTTCTCCTCACTAAAATAGATAAATTCCTAATGTAGTTTGTGGATAATATTTCTTTTTTTTTTTTTTCTAAAGCAAATCACATTTATCATCTGATATATTTTTTTAAATAATTTCTGTCTGTACATTTTCTTCTTTTCCCTTACTCCTCTTTCTCTTTCTAATGAATTCTTTTTATTCTGTAAAATAGTTTTTGTATATTCAATTTTGTTAAGTGCAATCCTTATTTCTGATAACTTACTTTTATTAGATAATTCTTGTGAATCTTCTACTACATCTTCCATATCATTTTGAGTGCGGCTTCTACCTTCAGTAAATTTAATATCTTGAACCGTATCATTAATTTCAATAGCTCTTTCGGTATCAAGTAAATCGCACTTATTATTTAATATACCTTTTGAATTGACTTCTGTCTCTGTAGTTTCTTCTTCTGTATCTTCTTCGAAGTTTTCTTCGTTCTTCTAATCCACCTTTCTCATTTTCTAGGATCTTCCTTGTTGTTACGCCGCCTAAAACATCTGCACGCCAGCCCGCGCCAGCTCGCGCCAGCTCGCGCCACCGGACAACAACCGGCCTGCGTAACGTCACTTCGACCCTCAATAAACCTAAGGACCCACCATAACTTTCACTTCCCTGTATTGTTTCGCCATGTGTCTTCAATCCGTTTGTCTTGAAGAATTTCTAAAGCTTAAAAATATTCTCGAAACACAGTCGGTTTTTAGAGAGGTCCTTGGGTTTATTAGGCGTACTTAAAACACGGAGAAAGCGGGTATGCACCCATTAGGAAAATCCGAATAGCCCTCTAATAAAACAAGCTATATTTTCCTCACGCACACAGTCATCTATCCACCACGATGGTAGGAGACTTCCTACTCATCCCTTCGAGCAGTAGTGCAGGTCATGACCAATCGACACCGCGGTTCGTTACCCTCACTTTTCCTAACGAAAGTGGGGACAACGAATCCGCGTTCTTTAGGCACAGGGGCACACCCACACCGAACTTTTCTTCTGTATTAGAAAAAGAGCGACAGTCAGTCTAAAAACTAACGCCTAACGCGGCAGTCTACACATAGCGCGAGAGTCGCATACTTCACGAAAATCTTTTGTCGGTTCTCGATGTTGTCGAACATACATCTTCTCTCCTAAATATATTATAGTGCTAAGTACATTAATACATTAATCTTCATTATAAGAGCCCTGCTTTAGCGTACATATCTATCACATCTTCGTGCGACAAGTTGTTAACTATTTATTTCTCTACGTCAGTGTAATCTAAGTGTTGGAAATATATAATTTATAATTCAGTGAATCACAGTGTTATACAAACTCAATCACCCCTATTATCTCAACGGAAATCAGGGGATCGATCAATTCGTGGTGTCGATTGATATAATCGTACGACCCCCGTTGACGTCTCTCCTCGCGGTTACGTCTCCCCGCAATTGGTCGGAATTTACACTTGTATTTTCATCTTCTTTAACTTCGACTTTATCCGATCTCCTAGGTCTGCCTCTATGTTTCGCTTCATCAGTTGCTACTACACCCGTTACTGCATTATCATTTTCTACAGATTTATACCTATCGCTATCGCTAGCTGTGTTCGTTAAAAGAACTTCCCTTCGTTGACGAACTTATCAGTTGTTTCGTTTTCACTATCTGAAATTGATTTTTGTTTAACACCTCTTTTTTTTTCTTTGGTAAATTTATTTTCTACATTTTCCGATGCCTTTTGTTTATTAATTATTTCAGACTTGTCTTCGATTAATTTCGTCTTTAAAGCGCTTCGCAAAATTTTATTTGTGTTTGATTGTCTGGTTTGATTATAAACAATTTCTTCAAATTTTGGCGAAGTAGCAGGCTTTGCAGCAACATTATAACGACTGCTCCGTTTACTACTATCTAACATAGATGGAGATGGATTCTTGTCATCTTTATTCTCTAAAGACTTCTCTTGTGTATTAGCATCTAAATTTCTCGACATAAGATCTGCTGAAGTTTTTGATTCTGTAGTGTCACACGCATTTTTCGCTGTCATCATTTGGTCTTCTTCTATAAGCAAATGTTCATTATTGTAAGCATTATCTCTTGCTTTTTGTATGGATTCTAATGATATATTTTGTTCAACGTTGTCTATTGATTTTGTATCATTTTCAGCAGTTGATTTACTAACTGCTTCTAATTCCTTCGTTTCAATTTGGTTTTCTTTATTTGTATCGCCGTCCAAAATATTTCTCATTGAAATATTATCCTTCTTGTTATGATCTTTTTCTGCTTCTCCTAAACTTTTACTTTTTTTGTCGAACCGTTCTTGTAAATTTTGAGTATCTTGTGACGAAGATGGTGACAAATCATTATACAATACTGCAATATCTTCTTTCCTTCGTTTCACAGACTCTTTCTGGTATTCTGTTGAGCTATTGACATCAAACATTAAGTCTGTTTTAATGAAAATATAATCCTGTGAAGCGGTGTCAATTGATACTTTCTTTTCATAAGAATTTTCTACATTAGACTGCAATTCTTTTGAAAATTCTTTCAAAACCATTTCTTCATTTCCTACAGTAACGTCTGTTTTCTCCAAGCTTTTGTTCAAATTATTAGAAACTAAACTACCCTGATAACTCCGACTAGTCGCTGCTTTAATAGTCTCCTTTAACAGTTTTCTTAACTTGATTTCGTTCTGCTTCTGCATAGCGTCTAGTATGGCCCGAATACTTGGATCCACACCAGTAGCCATAGGGCTAACAGAAGATGTGTCTTCTGATTTTTTGCTCATAGTGGTTATTGTACTGTTATTGGAGTCTGTACTAGCGAAGCTATTGCGACGAGTACGATAATATTTAAAAGAATCCAGTTCTTTACCTGAATATTCTTCTTTTCGTGACCAGTTTCAATTTTGGTGATGACCGTAGTCCGCTTTCCGTAGAAGTCGTTTTCACGCAAAGTGAGCTGATCTGCAGAGGTCCGCTGATCCCTCAATCTTCAATGATGCACGTATGCCGAAATGCGTAATTTCGCTTTCTTGAAGTTGATGGATCCTGGCACGGATCGCCAAAATGTCACGTAAAGTTGGTACTTGGGTGGTAGTAAGAAGGCTGCGTCGTAACCCAACTACTTATTTTCCTTTATAAAACTTTATTATAAACACAAAATAACACCGAATCGGAGAATAGGGGTTGTATGAGCACAGCAACTAGAAGAGGAACAAGAACTGTCCAAGCTGGGTGAAGTCTCGGTTTATATACGTTTTGGTTTTAGGATGTTGAGGGGCTAGGTGTAGGTTATGATAGTCGGTCGCCTCGATCGCCTCGCGCTCGTCGCAGGCTTCGATGGCGTCCAGGGGTAAGAGGAGGAGAATAGCAGCAACAACCCCGGAGGTGTCCGAAGAGTTGGAGGCGCAGATGAGGACGAGCTCCCCGGCGGACATCAGCGCGAGCCTGACGATGCACGTGTCCGAGATAATGCACGTCGCGACGACGTCGTCAAACCTCAAGGGGACCTACATCAGATCCCTGAAGAACGCGGCGAGCTACATCACCGCCGCCTGGAACACGGAATCCTCGAGGAGGACGAGGCCAGCGCGAGACACCGACACGAGGCTGTCCGTGCTGGAAGAGGAGAACGCAGCCCTCCGCCAGGAACTGAGGAGACTGGCTGCACGCGTCCACGAGTGCCCGCGATGCACCGACGCGACGCCCGAATACGTCCGTCCTCCGCGGGAAGGGGGAAACGACAGGACGCGTCTAGACGCCCTGGAAAGAGTAGTCCGAGAACTAGGACCTTCCATTCTCAGGATCGTGGAGGAACGATTCGGGGGCACGCGATTGCAACACACCCCCGAAGCACGACCGAGCAAGGACCGCTCCGTCGATCCCCGCGCTGCCCAAACAACGTCGCCCCCAAGGGAGCATGTAGTCTGGTTCTTGGTGTCGGGTACTTTCCTGAGATTTAGTATCGTATACAGCACCCGGGCAACCCTAGAAGCCATCGGAGTTGGGATACGCCCAACCAGCGCACTCGGTACACAGTACCGGTTACCTCAAATAATCGCCCGCAGGAGGCACTCTCGTCTCAGGTCGAACGGGGCCCTTTCCAAGCCCTTCCGTCTGCCGGGACGGTATCCGGAGCAGGTGGGACGCTGCTCACACGCCGAAGGCCACTCGGAGGACTTTGTCCCCCTTAAACCAGCCCTCTTGCCAGCACTTGGCCACAACCACTGCCACCACGAGTCCATACCCATAATTGGTCGAGCCGAGGGTTCGCTACGCCCTCAGGGCTAACACTCGACCGCCCGTGGTACCGTTCATATGTCAACGGTGGGACCGCGCGTGTGGATGTACCGCCACGTCTCTGCTGCACGGTTTACCTGCACACCGTGCAGTCAGACCCAGATGAGACTCACGTAAGCGGGAGTTGAGGAAACGTACCTCGGCGGCTCTCCCGACGGTCTCACCCTTGGCTTCAGGATCGTGGGTGCGCTACTACCCAAGGCTCCGTGGGGAAGATCTTTGTCTTACACCACAGCAACCTTCCTTGCGGTGTACATAGAGGACTCACGTAAGCGGGACGCTTGTCCCGACGGTCCTCCCTGGCTGCGGGACCGTGGGTTTGCCAGCCCCCATAGACTCGCAAAAGCGAATCCTCCCTGCGGAGTCCCCCAAGGGAGTAGGAGGACGGGGGATGGGAACTGGCAGAGACGAAGAAGAAAAGAAGGAGAAGGGGGAAGAAGACGAACGGGACGAAGACAGCAGCCGCCGCCGTCGGAGGAGAGGCGGCGAGGAAAGGATCGACCGCGCCACCACCGACGCGAGCACAACGGCAGCAGCCCCAGCCCGGCAGGACTACAGGCGCACCGAAAGCGAGCGCCCCCGCAACGCAGAAAGGACCACCGCGGACACCCAAGGCGGTCACGCCCCCTCGCGCACCGCGAACATCCGCGGTGACCCTGACGTTGAACGAGGGAGCGAGAATGTCGTACGCCGACGTCCTGGAAGCAGCCAGAACGAGGATCCCGCTATCGGAGCTCGGCATGGAGCGCTTAGAGATGAAGAAGGCGATGACGGGTGCCATCATAATCCAAGTCCCCGGAAACAAGGACAGGGGAAATGCGACGCTACTGGCGACGCGTCTGGCCGAGACGCTGGACCCGACGGCGGTGAGAATCGCCACACCGACCAGGATGGTGGAGCTACGCGTGACCGGTATAGACATCTCGGTCAAGAAGGAGGAGTTGCGAAGAGCATTGGCCTCAGCGGCAGGATGCGGCAGCGCGGAGGTGCAGGTGGGCGAGATCGGCGCCACCAGAGGCGGCCTCGGGTCGGCATGGATCAAGTGTCCGGCAGCAGGAGCCCGCAAGCTGGCCCAGGCGGAGAAGATAGCCCTGGGCTGGTCAACCGCGAGGATAAGGGCCATCCCGAAGCGGCCGTTGCAGTGCTTCAGGTGCCTGGAACTGGGGCACGTACGCGCCACCTGCGTATCCGGCGAAGACCGAGGACACCTGTGCTACAGGTGCGGCGGGAGCGGACACCGCGCCAGAGACTGTCCCGCGTCCGCTCCCAAGTGCCCCCTGTGCGAGTCGCTCGGAGCGCCCGCGAATCACAGGATGGGCGGAGAGGCATGCACCCCCCCCCCCCCCCCAAAGTCAAGAGGAAGAGACCGATCCGCCAACCAGCAGCAGCAGCAGCCGCGGAAGGGACGCCAGGAAGCGCCGCCGAACCAGCAGCGGCGGATGGCCGGGAGGAGGCCATGAAGGTGACCGCATAATTCAAGCGCCTGCTGCAATGCAACTTCGGTAGGTCGAGAAGAGCGCAAGATCTGCTCCTCCAGACCATCCGGGAGAACGAGGTCACCCTGGCGGCGGTGGCCGAACCGCATCGCATTCCCGACTCGCCCAACTGGATCGGGGACCTGGACGGATCCGCGGGGATAACGTGGACGTCAGCCTCGGGCGTCCTGCTGGACCGTGGCAGCGGCTTCGTCTCGGTCGAGTGGCGGGGAGCAGCGGTGGTGGCGGTATACGTCTCCCCGAACATCGACCTGGCCGCGTACGGGGACTTCCTGGATCGAGTCGGCGAGTGCATCGGAAGATGCCTCCCCCGCCAGGTACTCGTCCTCGGGGACTTCAACGCCCACTCGACGCAATGGGGAAATCCCAGGACCAACTCCCGAGGAAGGATGCTCACCGATTGGGCAGCGGGTCTGGGGTTCCTGCTGGCGAACAGGGGCTCGGCGAGCACCTGCGTGGCGTGGAGAGGATCCTCGGTAGTGGACATCACGTGGGCTACCCCGGAGCTGCTCAGGCGAATTCACGCCTGGAGAGTGGCCGAGGGGGTGGAAACGCTGTCCGATCACCTCTACATACTGATGGAGGTGACCCTGGGGGCCGAAGACGACGCCGGGAGACGACGACGACCGGGAGAAAACCGTCGCCGCCCGCCACCGCGATGGCGTCTCAAGGAGAGGGACAAGGAGATGCTACGGGCGGCCACGATCGTGTCCGCCTGGAGCTGGGACGCCCGACGGACGACCGAGTAGGGAAGCATCGACGAGGAGGCGGAGGAGCTCCGAAGATACATGACCGCGGCGTGCGACGCCTCGATGCCACGCTCCGTCCCGGGGGGTGGACGCGACCAGGGAACGTACTGGTGGACTCCGGAGATCGCGGAGATGCGAGAGAACTGCGTTCGGGCCCGCAGAAGATTCCTAAGGGCCCGTCGTCGCAGACTGACGCGCGACGAGGAAGAGATCTCCAGCTGCTGCGAGGAGTACAGAGAGACGAGACGCACGCTTCAGCGGGACATCAAGACCGCGAAAGCTCGGTGCTGGACGGAACTGATCGAGGAGGTCGAATCCGACCCGTGGGGACGGCCCTACAAAATAGTCACGAAGAAGCTACGACCTTCGGCGCCCCCGCTGACCTCGGACATGGATCCGGCGTTGTTGGACAACGTCATCGGGACGTTGTTCCCGCCGGAAGACACGGACGCGAGCCAACCGGCGCCACCCTCCCCCTCCGTCAACGACGACGACCGTAACGGGATGGAGCGAAGAACTGCGAGTGACCGACGAAGAACTCTTCGAAGCAGCCAGGAGGACGGCATCCCGCGACGTGGCGCCGGGCCCCGACGGAATACCTGGCAGGGCGTGGGTGGAGTCGATCGTCACCATGGCTCCCCGCCTGCGACACCTGTTCACCAGATGCCTGGAGGAGGACGCCTACCCCCGGACATGGCGGACGACCAGGTTGGTCCTGCTGCGGAAAGAGGGCCGCCCGCCGGACTCGCCGTCCGCGTACAGGCCGATATGCCTGCTGGACGAGGTGGGCAAGATGCTCGAAAGGATCATCGCCGCCCGGCTGGAGGCCCACATGACCGAGAGGACGCCCGGATGGCACGACAGCCAATACGGATTCCGCCGCGGCCGCTCGACCGTGGACGCGGTGAAGAGGCTGAAGACCATGGCCGAGGACAAAGTCTCCCGAGAAGGGGTGGCGGTGGCGGTATCGCTCGACGTCACCAACGCCTTCAACTCGATCCCCTGAGCCAGGATCGTGGAAGCCCTGCGACACTTCAAGGTCCCGGCGTACCTAGTAGGGATCATACGAGCGTACCTGACCGACAGATACATCGTTTACGCCGGGAAGTACGGGGAGGAAAGAAGACGGATCGAGCGCGGCGTTCCGCAGGGGTCGGTGTTGGGACCGATACTCTGGATCACGGCCTACGACTCCGTCCTCCGATGTCCGATGCCCCCGGGAGCAGGCATGGTGTGCTATGCCGACGATACCCTGGTCCTGGCCGGGGGACGGTGGTGGCACGACGCGGCGAATCGCACGGAGGACGCCGTGGCATGCGCGGTGGGCGCCATTCGGAGGCTCGGCCTGACGGTGTCGCCGGCCAAATGCGAGGCACTGTGGTTCTTCGACCAGCGACGAAGAGGAACATCTCCTCCCGGACTGTCGGTGAACATCGGCGGAGAAGAGGCGGACCTTCGTCCCGAAGGCGACGGCCGCAGCCAACGCCTTGTGCGGCCTCCAAACGAACATCGGCGGAGCAGGATCGAGAGTCCGCCGACTCTACGAAGGAGTAGTTCGGTCCCGAGTCCTCTACGGGGCACCCGTCTGGGCCAGAAGCTTGACGGCCAGTCGCCGCAGCCTGACACTGCTGCGGAGGCTGCAGAGGACGACCGCCATCCGCATAGCGAGAGGCTACAGGACGACGTCGTACGCGTCGGCGACCGTGCTGGCGGCGTCCCCTCCGTTCGAGCTGCAAGCCCTGGCGCTCGAACGCGTATACGAACACCAGAGGAGCCCGACGCCATCCACCGCCAGCCAGCCGGCCCCGAACATCCGGGAGGAAGCGAGGAAGGAGACATGGGAACGATGGCGCTCGCAGCTGATCCAGGAGGACGCCGTGCGGCCGCACCGGGCCGTTCGCGCCGTGCTTCCCAACTGGGAGGCCTGGAGGGATCGAGGCGGAGCGCCACTGACCTTCAGGATGACGCAGGTGCTCACCGGCCACGGAGTATTCGGCGAGTACCTGCTAAGGATTCGGCGAGAGGCGACGTCCATCTGTCACCACTGCGAGGAAGAGGAGGACACGGCGCAACACACGCTGGAGTTCTGTCCGGCGTGGGCGGAACCACGACGCGTCCTACGACTCGAAATCGGCGAGAGCTTAGCCCCCGAAGCGGTCGTCGCGGCCATGCTCAGAGGGCGCCAGGAGTTCGCCGCCATCCGCACTTACTGCGAGCAGGTCATGCTGGCGAAGGAGCGGGCAGAAAGAAACCGGGAACGAGCCCGCGATCCGTCCAGGACATCGCAGCACCCGAGAAACACAACGCGCCACAGGGGCGCGACGCCGCCACCGGCGCCGCCGCGGCCACCGTAGAAGCGCGAAGAACCAGGAAGAGGCGTCAGGGGACGGGGTCCCCAGGATGACGCAGCAGGAGCGAGGCGCTAGGGGGCGTGGTCCCCCCCCCCCCCCCCCCCCCCTAGCGGTCCAAGAAGAGCAGGACGCCTCCCTTCGAGGAAAGGAGAGATAGACGCCCGGGGGTAACCGGTAGTAATTCGGGAGAGATCCCGGGTGCATCTCGACTCAGGCGTCAGGACAGGCCACCGTGGAGTTTTAGTCGGTAAGAGTCCGACACTACCCGCTAGCGGGTGTCCGTGAGGATTTCTCCACGAAAAAAAAAAAAAAAAGTGTAGGTTATGATGTAGAAAAGTGTCCGAAGGTCGGGGGTCCATATCCTATCTCTGATGTGGACGGAGGTACGTCACAGCCTTGGTGTATGCTATGATGATAAGGTGGTGATGTGTCCAAAAGTGTCCGAAGGTCGGGTGTCGATGTATTATCACTGATGTAGGTTGAGATGTGATTGATGTCACAAGAGCTTGGTCGAATATTAACTTTCAACAACTCTTTTCAAACTCACCAGTCACAAGCCACGGTTTACTGAATACATCTTTTTGGAAAATCCTTTTTAGATTTTCGTACAAGGAACATGGTTTGTTTGACAAGGGATTTTCTTTTGAAGCAATTTGGGGTGACAAAAAGGTCTTTTTGTTAGGTAGCTTATCAATAAAAATGTTTTATTAATGACGTAACTGGAACGAATACTAACGAATTTAAATAGAATCGACGACCAAATGGAATATATCTTCTTTTCAATTTTCATAAATCGAAAGCCCTATGGATACGTATAAATGTTTCTTTTACTCGTAGTAAATTATTATTATTCTATTATACGTGTGTATACTACAGAAGGACCATACTAATAGGCACCAACAGCTTTCATCTAACATAATATTTTCATGGAATCTTATAATCATTTTCGCCTCATTGTCTCCGAATAAGTCGTATTTAACAACATTTCGAATTTCGATTTGTTGAAAAAGCCGCTCAATTTGATGCACAAATTTGACTTCGCAAATCGCCTTTTTGTATTCCCCGTACTGGCGAGAACGAAGATAAATGTTCGGCACTGAGCTACTGCTCAGTTGCTACGAGTTAATCCTCATTTTGCTTCAAGTAAATGAAACGCTCTAATCTGTAAGACGTCCATAAGATTCGGTTGACGGTGGCTGTTTCGTGTTAATCGGTGTCTCAATTCTCTAATTTAATTATTGTGCTCGATTTAATGACATGGCGATCTGGTCCAAAAAAAAAAAAAAAAGTGACTCCTTTTTTTGCTTTGATATAACATTTTTACTTTTACGTATGAAATATGGCGAAGAAGTAGTGACCTCTCTTTTATCGATGTAATCATATTAGGGGAACGCAGTAAATGGCTTCTGCAATATCATGGAACTATTCGTATCCCTCGATTAATCAAGTTCCCCTAGGTCAGTGGTTCTCAATTCTTGAAGCGTTTATCGATTAAAAAATAGTTCTAAATCTTCTTCGATTTTCTCCAAAGAATTTTCAAATTGAATATTTAAGACAACATTTAATGAATTCAAATTGAAACGCCTTATTTTATCACGTAAACGATAATTAGGAAAGAGAAAGAATTCGTATTCTATATAGAATATATATTCCATGCAAAGTGTTCCAACAATTTTTAAACCTTTACAAATTTTCCATAACATACTAAAGGAATGTCAGTAATTTGTCATCTCAGTATGCCAATTTCCTTAAATTATGCCAATTGCCAATGTATGCCAATTTGTATAAAATTTAAATCCACCTTTTATTGGTAATCTAAAAATCATTACTTTCTTCAATAATATAGGAAATAATACCTTAAAAATTGCTCAAGAAATACGCAAAATGCGTCGAAGGTAACCGAGCCAAAAAGATAATAAATAAATAAATGTAGTATCGTGGACGAAAGGCCTAAGAAATGTCGGGCGAACTATGAACAATGTCGCGAGAGCCGAGGCGCCGTCGGGCCCATCAATGTGTCATCGGTCTTTTCAAGTGCATAGTTTCGTGGAAAAGACCTACGTGACCCTGGCCACGAGCGTCTGCAAAACACGTGTGCGTTGGGCCTAGGAAAAAGACAACAGAATGCGGCAACGACGAGAGCGGGAGTCGAAAAGCAGAGTGCGAGTCGAGGAGCCGAGTGCGAGCTGAGCGGAGACAGAGGTTGCGAGTGGCGTCGCCGAGAGAGTGTGGATTGCGCTGTTTTCTGTGCGTTTGGCGTGAATAGTTCAGGTTGAACAACAATCGTCTTTTTCTGTCTGATTAACATCTCTATTGTCCACTCTTTGTAAACACATTATATCACGATATTACATAAATAAAAAAGAAATAAATGAATTTAATAGTTAACACGTGGGTACTTGTTGAAATTTGCACCATTTGACGCGAGCAAACCGTTCGAAAGGAAAACACGTTCAGCCGCCAAAGCTGTGGAATTGAGATCACTTAATTCCGTTTGAATCCATCCATTCTCGTTTAATGGCCTATTTGTTTTCAATATCATATCATTTCCAAACATATCGTTCCTGAAAGGCGAAACAAAATGGCAAAACAAATGTACAAAGGTGTATATCAACGTAAGTGTACCAGTATGTCTATATTCGAGATTATTTATCTATTCAAGATAGCAAAGTAAAAATACCATATAGAGGATTTAATTAACGTGTATATCTACGTATATATCATTATATGTAACAGTAACATTATGTGCATATGCGTATAATATTGGTTAAATGTTAAATGTTAATATTGGTTAAATGCGTTAAAGTGAAATGTTATTTACCTATTCAAGATAGCAAAGTAAACATACCATATAGAGGATTTACTACTGTTAACACTCGGTATTCTCGTATTCAAAGTATTTAACCAAATAATTTGGGAATCCAGCGGACGAGCTTGTATTTAATATGATTATATTTAATATAACAACTTTACTCAATATACGCGTAGGATTTTAAATGTCATGAGGGTTGCAGCGGACTCAATTTTAATGTACCTCGATATCTTAGCTTCTTATAATATCCTAATAAAATGTTATTTATCGATTACAATTGTCCTGTCGTATTTTATAGTGTTTGCTTTATAAATGTGAACTTTATTCAAAAAGAGTTCATCGATGATTATCCATTACAGGTTGTTAATAAACCTGAATTATGCACAAAGGAATTGCCGTTAATAACTTAAGATTCTCTGCCCGTCGTACAGGGTACATATAGTAATTATTCTCGACGATCGTAACGTTTAAGTCCAATTCGAGCTTATAGTCCCATGCGAGTTAAACAACGACAATAGTTTGAATTTCTATTTGTTCGTTTGTCGTCTGTTTATACCCGGAGCACCTGCTGTAAACCAATACAAAATTTATTAGATCTATAAATAACACATATAAAACTTATTAATTTATAATTAATATAAAATAGGAGAGCACGAAACTTCCTATTTTATGGATATGTTAAATCTTTGTAAAAAATACCATATCA
Source organism: Bombus huntii (assembly GCF_024542735.1). Taxonomy (NCBI): domain Eukaryota; kingdom Metazoa; phylum Arthropoda; class Insecta; order Hymenoptera; family Apidae; genus Bombus; species Bombus huntii. The sequence continues at coordinate 163,731 of NW_026099344.1, read as the reverse complement.
TTAGTATCATTTTAATCGTTCTAAAGGATTTAGCCGCATAAAGCTGTGACCCTTGGAAGAATCGATGTTCACGCGTGACAAATTGAAATTGTGCGAAGGTTCCGGTACGAACATCACAAGCCGAACATCGATACCAGGGGCACAGGCACATGTTCTGGGTTCATTATATATTTATAAAGGGCTGACGATTCAGTGGATGGTCCGGGTAAATTTAAATTGTAAATGAACGCATTGCTGGTTTCAAGTAAAAGCCTGGATAAGAGCGGATATGGTATGAGAGTCTGTCGTGGAAAGGGGAACAGGCCGCTTTTATTTGTAAAGTTTGAATCTCCTCGATATTGAAGATGTTGAAGCTGCAAGTATGTATTTCATTTTAATCCATTCGAGACCGAGATTTAATTGTAAAACGATACCTAGGTGTCGGTACGATCTGAATGTTTAGTTAGAATGATTCTGTGTTTTACTCTCTCCAGGGTATCCTTTTCATACTTTGATTTTAAATCGATGACAATCTTAAATAGTATGCCTCATATTTTTAAAATATAAAATTATATACTATGTTATTCTATAATGTATTATGTACAGTTAAATATATATATATAATAATTCTATATTGAAAAAAATATGAAATTAACATGATATATACATTACTACGTAAGTTATATATAAAATATGTATATTATACCCTTGCCTACTGACTGATATGAATTTCTTTCGGTCTCGAATGCGTTAAAAGAGAGCGCAAAGAAGGCGAAATTACTTATTGTAATTAGTAAATCGACCTGAGAGGCAGACAGATACAAGAAAGAAGGAATATTATATTAGCGGCATTATCATGTTTTTGCTCTCTTTAAGTCTTTCATCGAGACAGACAATCTACAGGTATTAATCGACCAATTTCTCCAAGCTGATAACTTCGAATTGATGTTTATATATAAGAAGTGTTATGTGTTAATCTGTCTAAATGTTTAAAAGGTGTTATAAATTAAATGTTGTTAAACGATACGTAATTGCCTTTTGATCGTAAATTTTACTATCAAGGGGTCTTTTATGTATGCGTAATCATTGTGAATTATAACAATTTATGTGATCGATATTAAAGGTGTTTAAAAGCATATTATTATTATATATTATTATTCTATTCTCCTATATTATTATCCTATATTATTATAGCATTCCTATATTATTATAATATCCAATTACATGTTGATACACAAGATATACAGATTATTATTTATAACGTTTTGGTTTTCTTAATTGAGTCATTCATTTAGTACAAATGATAAGAAATTAGTAATAATTCGCAAAAAAAGGATATTGTAGTAGAAATATTATAAAAAAACATTTTCTGTTTTAGTGTAGAGTTACTCCTTCTTACAGACAGTGTCGTACAAATCTGTACGTCTCTGAGAAAATGTAGGTATCTGAGCCCTTACTTCCTCAACAACTTTTAGATCTGTTAGAAAAAAGAAACATACGAAGTAATAAGTAATGCTTACTAATAAATTCAACAAATACAGAGGAAGATGGCTAAATCGATAAATTAGCGAGACTAAAAATTAATTACATCATGGATCTCTCGCTTTTAATTTTAAGCTGTAAATTACCGATATCGGTGACTGCCATATTCTCTTGAGTTTCCAAATCGTAAAGAATCTCTCCCCAGGGATTGGTCAACTGTGTATGCCCCCATGCGACGTAACTTGCTGAAGGAACACGAGCCGGTGATATGCAAGCAACGTATAATTGATTATCATTCGCTCTGGAACGCTGAAGTAATGACCAGTGCAGTGGTCCAGTGGTCATATTGAATGCCGCTGGATATATCAGCATTTGGCAACCTAACCCAGAGAAGCAGGAAATATGAAGCCACCGAATACCAATTAACTTCGTAGTTGCACGGTTCACATTCCATCATTTCTGAATATGCGAGGACAGTCCTCTTATTGTGCTTTTAATTCTTTTATTTGTTTCATTTTCAGCAAATATACTGGTTTTTTAAATTAAGCTTCTTTTTATACAGATATTTAATTTTTTGCTAGTTAAGTATTGATCGATTAAGTTACTGTACCTTTGTTCCGATAAATGCGTGCCATTTCCTCGAATCTAATATCATAGCATATGCCAATACCTATTTTGCAGCCCTTCACATCGAACGTCGTTAGGGAGTTACCAGGACTGAGTGAATCACTCTCTCGAAAAGTAATCTTATTAGGAATGTCGATGTCGAATAGATGTACCTAATAACATAAAAATGTAGTCGCTAATTCTATTGCTGCAACTTTTGTAATTTAATATCAAAGTTACCAACTCCTAAACTTTAATTATTTTTTATTTAATAACTGACAGCGTTTTTATCACTTTCTTTTATTAAAAAATCTTATCATTTAATAATGTTTAAAAAGGAGAAAAAATAAGTATTTTCGTATGTGAAAAATTTATATTACACATTACAACAAAAATGGGCGTTTTCCGTATCATAACGTATTTTATAAACCGTAAATTATAGAATTGGTTATAGTATACGTATGTACATATGTATATTCCTAAATTATTCCTAGATAGAGTCACTTTCTTCACCCCAATATTTTCAAATTCAAAGCCATAAAGGAATATATTACTTACCTTTCGGTGTTTTGCTATCAAAGTTCCATCGGGACCCCAAATAGTACAGGTATTGTACAATTTATCGCCCTCTATTTCAGGCATCGTACCACCAACTACATAGATGTTGTTTTCTTTAGCTGCATTCGATAAAGCAACGCTCGTTTCACCATCAGGAATACTCTCGGCGTATTTTCGAAAGTACTCTGCATTGCAATATTTCAATTAATGAAAAATAACTGTCTTTTGTTCCAACCATAAATTAAATTGAAATTTTTGTCAGTTTTTTATTTTTTAAATTATTAAAATAACTAAGTTTTATATCTCGACTTAATTAAATATGCAATTACTTAGCTAACAGTATATATAATAAATTGTTTCTACAGGTTCAAAATGAAAAATGAATATTTAGAAATATTTAATTACGACAATGCTATTTGTGTTAGCATCAGTGGCTTGTTACTCTACGACTTTGCTAGTACTTTTTGAAACATAAAGTTAGTTTTCAATTAACACTTATACTAGAGGCGGAATTATAAATGCAAAATAATTGATAATACCAATTTATAAGTACCTAATTATTAGTATCTTAAAAAATATATTTATACAAAAATCACGATAATCATGAAAATGGGGAAATCCTATATTCTCGACTCAATTCACAATCTTTATGGAAGTATAAACGGTAAGGTAATTTGTCTACTTTTACTTTTTTCTATATAGTTGTTACACACATGGTAAATTATTGAAAAAAAAAACAAATTATTACGTATTCCATATGGTGAATTAAAGCATTCAGGAAGAGCTATAATATCAGCATTGCGCTCTTTTGCGCTAGAAATGTAGGAAACTGCCCGCTCTACATTTTTGCGTTTTACTTCATTTACTTCAAGTTGTACCAACGCCAAGCGAAATGCTAAAATGTTGGAAAAGTTAAATACATTCGGTTATATATTTCCCATACTTTTTATCTATAAATACTTTTTACATAGTGAATACTTACTCGACATCGTTCGCACTACTTGTTTAGCGATGTTTGTAAGTATCATAATGTTGAGGTTATGTATGGTACTACTCAATATCAACATTACGTAAGCAATACGCAGGGATTTTTAATAATTCTTGGTAAAGTTTAGGACATTAATTTTGATGTAATTGTAAACATTATTTGTTCACAATTTGTCCATTTACTTTGCAACAAAAAGAACGCATCTGCAAGCGTGTTAATCGGATAACGACGAACTTCATTTCGCAAACACCGACACGTGAAACATTTTGAAGTTACGTCGACGCGAGAGTAATTGGTTCCCTTAAATTCCTCAATTTCCATTTCTTTCGCCATGTATATTCGAGTATTGCATTTGAATTGCAGAGCAGTCGAAAGTAGAGGAGCACCTCGCCGATATATCGACAGGAACATGAATTTTTTTTCATAGGGCGAATATTTTTTCCATTGAATTATTAAACCGAGTCAAATTTTCAAACTCAACCACTTAATTTAATCGTTTTACATAAAACATTTCAATCTTTTTTCTTCTAAATACTTTACCTATATTTCATCTGGCTGAATATTCCATATTTTTAAAGCTTGTTGATAATTACAAATACGTAATTATCATACTGAAGCTAGAAATTTGAAGTACAATTGCTCTGCGCGAAAGGAAATAATTCAACGTTTTGTATATAGCTGTTAAAATGATATAATAAGTTTCAGTAAAATAGCTTCACTAAAATTTATGGTTTTTTTCCTTTTCTATTTTTTTTTTTTTTTGTTTTATGTGTTCAAGGGCGAACGTTCCCTCTCATTTCTTGTATTTTTATGAGGAATTTAGCCTTTTTACACCACGAGAGCCTCAACGTTTTCATTTTCACGCTTACGCTACGCTCGTTAAACACGTTCTAATGAGACCATGTGCTGACATTGCGAGTTTTATTATTTTCGCACAATAATTTATCATTTTAGATTCAAATATTACATTCATACATTTTTCGTTGTAAATTTCTTTCTCTATTTAAACAATTTACCATTGTTGCTACAATAAATCAATTAATTAAATTAATTGATCAGTTTAAACTTAAAATATCATTTCATAAGTTTTCGTCACTTGAATCTAAAAACAACAGAAAACGGTATACCCGCATCATACATAGAAAGGAGATTAAAACGCTAGAGTGATCATATTCAACGATCACAAAACGATAATAGGACATTGTGTTTCTTCTGAAGGGCATGAAATTGTCAGGAGATTATGCCATAAATGAAATTGGAAGCTGGCTGGTCAAAGGGATTAAACTCGGTTAAACTCAATTGTGCTATATTGCACAAAGACTTGAGAACTGCTACCAAATATCTACTAGCTTAAAGGTGTGCTGATTACACCTTACAAATTGTAATTATATTTCAAATACAATCTCCTAAATAATAAGTAAATTAAATTAATACTTTACCTAGAATCTGTGATACATTAATATAACAAAAATACATTTCTTAAATTATTCATTAATTTGCAATGTAATTAGAATATTATCTTTATTTTCTGGTGTCTTTATTATTCTTAAAAGATACGCTGCTTGTTTGCAAATTTAACACTACGTATGCTATTAATAAATCATTTTATATTTAATTTTGCAACCTTCAATCATTGTTAAAATTGATTGATAATACCGTTGGTTAATAGAAATTTGAAAATGCTCTCGTTTCCACTCGATTAAAAGGTAATTGCACAAACTGTCACAGTGTTGACTACAAATCACGTGTGTCGTTCTATTAAATTTATACACAATAGTATTTATTCTCGTTTTAATTTAAAATGAAATATGTTATTGTATGAATAACAGAATGTTCAAATAATTGAAACAACTTTTTGTCCTCTAATTAATGATTCTCATTTAAAAAAATTTAAGAATTTTAATCAAGAAGATTTTGAAGTCTCGATCTAAAATGACCAAGGATTGAAACAGAGAATATTTTGATGCCGACAAATACATATTCTTCAGATATGAAACAAATGTGATAATAAAAATCGGTGTACATGAATGAATGTTGAAATATTGGAAAATTGTATAATTATATCCATTCTCTGTTGCGTTTAGATGTTTCAATTAATGTTTCATCAGAATTTTTATCGAATATTTTGGAGGTACTGGCTGTAAGGTTTTTTTTTAAATTAAAATTAAAATTAAATGTAAGAACAGATTCAAAGTATAACATTTAAAAATTTGTGGTTATAAAATTTACTTGTATGTCATAATTATGTAAGTGAATTAATCTCATAATTAATTAAATGAATTTATTCTATGTGAGTAAATTATATTTATCTATAATAAGTCTTAACTTATTATTATCAGCTAACACTGCATAATACTAAGTAAAGTAACTGAAAATTCTCGACGTGAGAATTAATTATAATTTCAACAAGAAAATAAAAAAGAAAAGAAAAGAAAAGAAAAAAAAATTCTATGTATGTGATTGTTCTATGTAAGTAATTCTATGTAAGTAATTCTATGTAAGTGATTTGGGGCTCGGCCAGTACCTTGCCCTTCTTTGGGATATTCCGAATTATCTGTCCTCTCCGAGCTGCAAATCTGATATCTCAGATGTTAGGGTTAACCCCCTGGCCGGTAAGGCACGATAGACAGATGAGACTAAACGGCTGGTGGAGAGGGCAATCATCAACAGAGGGTCACACCGTGCGGATACAATACTGGGGTCTCAATAAAATCTTACAACCGTGGTGTTCAGAACATCAAACTCTGTTTGCATACACCCGGTGCACATAAAGTGTCAAATTACACTAACACTGGATTTATTGAACCTCTTTCACCTTGACCAGTGGCTCTTTAGTTTATGATTTGCAACAGAATCCCTGCATCAACGCAGGTTCACGAAACATACAACTTCACGCACCAAATATCGATTACAGTCAATCGACACTAACAATCAATAATTTGTCTGCGAGATGCTCCTCTGGAAGTTTTAACTATATATATTCCGGTTTTAACTATATATATTTAACTATATATATTAACTATATATTTTCCCTAGGAACAGTAAGATTTTAACGATACAACTTTATCAAGAGATCTTAATGTCATAAACGGTATCGAAACTTCGTAATTAATATTGTTAAGGAAGAAAATATTGGTAATCTCCTCTAACGACGAGCGCTTGATATTCACAACTAGAACTCGATATCTTAGCTTCTTATAATATCCTAATAAAATGTTATTTATCGATTACAATTGTCCTGTCGTATTTTATTGTATTTGCTTTATAAATGTGAACTTTATTCAAAAAGAGTTCATCGATATAACGGTATTGAAGAGAACTACTCGAGAAACTATATCTAGCCCTTGGATGGAGGGATTGCTTGCTTCTTACAATCGAATAATTGGAGTGTAACTAGAAACACGAACGGTAGTTTAGCAATGGAGAAGAACTTTAGAACGACAGCAATTTTCTTCTTGTTTCTTTGAGAAAGGCACCGTTCATTTTATGTTTGACGAGAATGGGGTTGTTGGACGAATTTGATTAAAAAGGAAAGATCTTTAACAAATATTCTTCCCATTGATACATTCCTATATTTTTGTTTTAATTATTTGAAAATGCAATTTTGCATATACCTATGTGCAATTATATACTATAATCGCAGGCGTTTCTTTAAAATGATGTACTATTGAAACAAGGCAAAGTATCGTCGAATTCTTCTAGATTCAATTTCTCAAAAGAATGGCTCTATTGATTAACCAAACATAGTTCCCATAAGCATATACGTACTTCTCAGAAAAGATAGTTATATCTAGATCAATATTACTCCCCACAGTGACCTATATGTCAAAGAAAAAAAAGACACATCAAGTATTAAATCATACTACTATTACGTCCACTATCTCTACAAATCCTCCACTCTTGGAAAAGTCTATCTTATTCAAACGTAACGTAACTCAAATTAAATCTTTTCCATCATCATAAATACGAAACATTTATAAAATTATCATCTTCGATTATTTACTCAACATCTAGCTAACAAAATCTTCTCCATCGCCGTACCCCTTAATCCTAACCGCGTACAATTAACGTATGAATAGTTAATTTATTGAAATTTAAACGACCATTTTACGCTACTTGTACTCGAATGATTTTAGGATCTTGCTGTATCTCTTGCACAGTGTTATACTGACAGGCGAGAAATATAGAAACGTAACTTCCGATCCACTGATTTACCCTAAACACACGATGATAGGTTATACGGTGGACGCAATACAGAAGCGTTTCCGATGCAATTCGAAGGTGCGTTGTTACAATGGAGTTCATCGATCCATAGTGACTATTTCCCCGCCAACTACAGCCTGTAATAACGGAATAGCCAATAAAGTATATCCAGTCGATTTAATCGTTACCCCCACGGTGCACCGCGCGCACGGAGATCGGATCGGTGATTTTCACGTGATGTTTCGCAAATCGTGAGGCGCTCGCGTGATTCGCGCGTTTTAAGCGTTCCCGCTCTTCCCGTCCGATAGAAAGAGAAAGGGAACAGGGGGTGGAAGGAAGAGGGAAGATACGTGATGCGGGTTCAACCTGCCGCGGGAACCTTTAAAGAAGGTCGGTGCAACGGGAGAGATGTAATTTTAATAAATTGGAGAACAAGTCATTGTAAAAGATTGATATTCAGATGTTGGAGATGCAGCAGATTTACAACTCGCTGGAATTAAGTTAGTTAAGATGTTGAAAACCTAATGTCTTTTCAAAGGCGTTTGCCGCGTTTCTTTTCAAATCAAAATACATACATACGATACGTACGATGTATGCGCCTAAAGTTTTAAAGTTAATTTCTATTCAAGGAATGGACTGTTTTATTATAGATTTAGGAAATTGAAAAGAAGCAATTGCTTGTTTCTAAGAAAGAATCGCGAGAAGTACAGTTAGAAACTGTATTGTGAATCACTTTTCCTGGTTTCCGTAACGAGGAAGTGAAAAAAAAAACGCAGACAAGTCAGCGTTTACCGCAGCTAAATGGAAGATACGCAGGTACGAGTCGTTACAGTTTTGTCGTTGCAACGATTCCCGCTGCGTAATTTGATAATGAACAGTTGAAAAATAGCAGCGTTGTGTCCGTACTCTTTAATATCCCATTATATGGAAGTTAACGACCGGAAAATACACCGCTCGACTACTTGAAGGAAGTAGCTCATGAGCAAGTCTTTTGTATCCTCGCAATGGTATAATTCCTGTAACGTCTCGTCCTCGGAGGATTTATTTCGTTGATTTGTACTTGTTTATTGCTTTTGTGTTTTCATGAATGGAACATGTCGCATGCGAATCGTAATATGGTTTTAATGGCGTTTCGACTTCAATGATATCAGCGGCTGATTGCGCTTCCCGTAAGAAGCTTCCAATCATTATGTATTTTAGGAACAACAAATAAGGATATTTAGAGAACGAATTAATTATTCAATTGTTCGCGCAAGAAATACCTGTCTCTTTTTCGAAAGTTATAAGTGCTGTTTTCAAAGAGTTCCTTAGCTCACCATAAACCAGATAAGAATCTTTGGTTCCGTCTAGAAAAAGAAACCTTCAGATCAAACCGAAAGGGGTTCGGATTATATTTTCTAATCGTATTTGTATATTTCTTTTTACGGTCAGCTTGTCATCCACGTACAATCGAACAGAGAGTCCATTAATTATTTCCCTTCGACTTGTTTCAGGGGGAGCATCTCGGAAGCCATGCCGGCTGACGAGTTCGCTGGAAATCGAAACAGAAGCAAACCAAGACTGCAACCACCTTAACGAACCGCTATTATCACTGGCAAGGTCATCGGGCAGACCGGATCTAATCATGCTCACGCCGACCATGCTTCCTGTGCACTCGTTCCTCTTTCTTAACGACGTCAACCAGAAGATCGGGTGCTAAAAAATTCGAAATCGAGTTGATTGAAAATCTCAAGGAATATTAAAAAAAAAATAAGAATAAACAATTTGATATAGAAATCATCCATTTTGGGCAAAGAAAAGAAACAATCAGAAAAAGGAATAACCACAGAAGCTCTGAATTTCATTGCTTCCTAATGGTACTTCCTTGGATATTTTTACATTCTGGAGGCGTGAACGAACTCTGAAAAACAGAAACGACTTCTATCGGATGATCGAAAGAACTACCTGGACACTGAGTATAATTATTCACACGTGCGGATGCCATTTCCGGCATGTTTCTCCATGAAGAAGGTCAGCTTCAGTTTTTGCCACTTGTAGATAGAAGTTGAAGTGGCGGACGTCTTAACGAGGTTGCTAGAATGTCAAAGAAATAGATGAGGGAAATATTATGAAGATATATTTATGAATATCTAATTGAGCATTTAATTAAGAACTTAATCGAAAGACCAAAATAAGTTGGTTCTTGAGACCAAGTACCTATCTAAGTATAATAGTCTTTTGTACTTACGGTTTAGTAAGAGGACTCGAGTAAAACGATTACTCGTTAAAAGGAACAATAGAATAATCATGCCTCCGCAGACGGTGGTCTCTGCTTTCATGCCTCATCGCGGAGAATCTCAGCGAAAAAAGTGTCCCGAAGCGTGAGCTGAAAGGTGGCTATGTAGGCTGCCTAGTGAATGCCGTCGCCATGGTGGAGCTGGCGTGTAGCAACTCCCTAAGTCCAGGAACCTAATCCCGCGTCAGAAAGACAAAATTCGCTACGGAGAAAAGTAAACAAAAATATATATATAGGAAAGAAGAGACAAAGATTAAAGGTCGTTAAGAATTAAAGGTAATTTAATGATAAAAGGGAGAAAGAATTGTGTAAAAATTCTACTGGGAAAGAAAAGAAAGAAGAAACCTCCAACGAGAAAGACGTGCTCAGAAGCGAGTCCCGCGTAGCGCCATGTAGAGGAGCAGGAAGAAGCGCAGTCTTCCTCAGGCATTCCAGCGTCGAGTAATGCTGAAGCATATCCTGACGGGGCAACCGTCGTCAGCGGGCTCCAGGCACCAGCACAATGACTACCAGGCGTGCACGGGCTCGTTGCACGGTGGCCAACACCACCATCATCATTCTGGTCACCAACAGGATCAACAGCAACACCATCATTACAACCAAAACAGCAACGTTCGTGGAACGACAGGGGGGAGCCAAGGACGGGGAGTCGACGTTTACGACTCGGTGGTCCATCAAAGAGCCAACGTGCATCAGGCTGCCACCACGCCATCTTCCACTCACAGACACCCTTTGAATCATTCTCAGTTGAGCGTGAACAATCTTTCTCAACGATTGAATCACTCGCACGCTCTTAATCTGTCCACGTTGTCCACGTCGAAGCATTCTGTGAACAGCGTCAGTCCTATGCCGGTGGAAATAACAATAACAATAATAATAATCTGTCGACTACATTGGGGGTGATATCCCCGGCGCCGCTGCACCAGGACAACAGACCTAAAGCGAATGGAGGCTTTGATATCTCGAGACTGTCCAGATTACCCAGTCAGGCGACACCTTCGCCTGCACCTGCTCTTCAGGGTACGACTACCGGGGGACAGTTAACCGGTCCCGGTTCCACGGCGTACCCCTTGAACGCTTCCTGGTCGTCGTCCCTGTCAAGGAATCACAAGGACCACGAGGTTGGCGCGAAAGAGACGTTGACCAGTTTGGGTTTATTGTGTCTAGTGTCGTTGTTACTGGCGCTACTCTCGTTGATCTTCTTGCTGAAGATCTCACCGTTAACGGTGACGCCGAGTAGCCTGATCAGCCCGGAAGAGTATACGATTGTCTACGAGGTGACGTTAGCGCTGTACGCACTCGCCCTCTCCCTAAACCTCTGCTGTCTGCTCGTGTGCGCTATACAGTTCCTCTTCACTGTGAAACTCGTCAAGACTTCGTATCAAGGACATTGGTGAGTAGAGTTTTCGTTTTATGCCACGTTGGGTAAATCTGTGATTTATAACGCTTTAAATACCTTTGTACATAATCCGTACTTTACTCAACCCGAAGGTCGAACAAGGTGTGAATAATATGTACGTTTAAAGTTTGTATCCTTAAGATACTGTTATCTTTGAAAATCCGGAAGTCAAACAAAATACACAAAGAGAAACTTCTAAAAGTGCAAATAAACATTGAGATACAAATATCCTTTAATCCGAACTATACATATGATGGAAAGAGGACTCTCATAGTCATCGACATTTTCCCTCCTAAATGTCAACAGCATCCATATTTACATTGTTGCTGTTGTACATGTAACTTTCCAAACTTACTTAGGTATTGATAAAGAAAAGAAAAATAAGCATTTTCCTGGTAGCTGGGAATTCGCGGGATTCGCGGTCGAACGATGATTACCATTAATTTCTATAATCTGGCGACGCTATCCTCAATCAAGATTATCCTTGTGCCGGAATATAAGTTCTCATTCGTCCATGCGTGGCCTATCTGTGTGCGTCTGGAACAATGGCAGTGTCCCGTATCCCGTGCGATATATCAGAGGCCTGTCTAGTGTTTCTTCTCACGCGGCCTGGAGGACGAAACGCAAAAATTCACGTCCTGTACTTGACGTGCAAGCGTTCACCGACCGCGTGTCCCGTTTTTACCGATCAAACACGTGTCTGCAATCACAATACGATACTGTATGGTGAGATGTATCCGTAAATGCGTATGTTTCATGACGCGAACCTTGAAAATGAAAATTACACTTTCGTTTATTCCTCGAGCGTCGTGCACGCAGGAAATCGTATAATAATTTTATTAGTAAGATTTTTTTTTATATAAACTACTGTTACGCCACGAGGCTTACCACGGGCTGTATTTTCTAACCGTCGCTCGCGGTCCTACAACGTCGCAGACGGATCGTCGCGGCTGCCCGGCAAACAAACATTGTAGTGGCAAGCGCATGGTTCATTAAGCAGGGCGATCTCCAGAAACGTCGACTCGTGGCCGTTATTTTACCTCGCGTAAAAGAATGTGGCGTGATCCGAACGTAGTGGGGGTCGCCTTCCAGAAAAGACGAAAATAATCGAAGGGCGGGCAGTTCCTTCTGACGAGTCAAACGTGACACACCGAACATATCAGACCAATAGCAAACGAATTTATCTAGAGATCAAAGTCGAGTCAAATTTCTGTAACATCTTCATCAGATTATTGTAAAATATATTGTTCTATGTTAACCTGTTAATACAGTGTTACATTCATCAAACCACCTCTGTTATCCAAAACGAAACAGGGGAACGACTATTTCGCGGCGTCGATTAACATGATCGTAGCGAGAATTTACAACTCTCGTTGACGTGCTATCTCGCGATCGCGTCTCTCCGCGAACGGTCGTAATATTTGGTCCTTCGAGCCGGATCACGTGCCAGTGAAGAGTGCACTTACCAGTGTCCACACAGTGCCACGTGACTTTATCAAAACCAGCAGCGGGAGCGGGAGCAACCACTACAGCGAAACCAGTGACGTCAGGCGCGTCATCTTCGAAGAAGCACATCCCATTGGCAAGGGAACGCAACCACGCAGCCTTCCGCCGCAGCTGGACAGTCATCAACGCAACGAATTTCACAACTTAAGAATACAACCGAACGAGTGGCCGTCGGGAAGGAACAAGGCGTTCCTCACCAAACATACACGCGACCTCACGCCGCACGACAGTAAGGTAAGCTCGTTCCTTATTTCGACCATCTCCTATCCTCGGCAACGATGACGAGCGAAGACCAACTCATCTCCCTGCGTCGGAGACGAGGCTATTGTAGCGGCCGATTCACATACTTATCGAACCGACTGGACGAGTACGAGCAATCCGGGAGTCAGCAAAACTCCTTATTAACGAACTACGAGAAACAACTGACCGAAGTTGCGAATCAATTCGAAGCGATCCAACTCGAGTTAGAAGTATTAGACGAGGAGGAACAAGCGCGCGGCTTCGAAATAAGGGATCAGTACGTCGCGGTAGACACAAAGCTACAAAATCTTCTGAGGAACGCGCAAGCAGCTTCGCCGTCGACATCCATAAACCTTCCAACCTGTGCATCATCCGCAAGTTTAAATCCGATAGCCATTAAATTACCAGATCTTCGGCTCCCTACTTTTGACGGAAGCCTAGAAAAATGGAACACGTTTTATGATACCTTTTCTTCCACAATCGATAAAAATCCTAGTCTCACGGACATACAGAAATTCCATTACCTGCAGTCCGCCCTGCAAGGAGAAGCAGCCGAGTGTTTAAACGCGTTACCCCCTTAGTAATGTAAACTACAGTCAGGCTATAGCCGTTCTCAAGGAGAGTTTCGAATGTTCACGATACACAGCTTTCAATCGCTGCATGGCAATAATTGATTATCCAAGGATAACCAAAGAATCTCCAACGGAATTAAGGCGTTTAGTCCACACATTTAAACAACACCTATGTCGGAGATGAAAGAACACCGGAGCCTTTGGAATTTTGGATAATCCCGCAACATTGTAACCTAGAGTCTACTATAGCTGTAATTGAACAATTGTAGTTATTCAATCCGATTGTAATTGTTCGAGAGTTGTGATAATGAGCTTGGGCTCGAGGCGACAGTCAGTCGCCGAACGTAGCCGCGGTCACGGAATGAACGCTTTGTCTAACAAAGGTATGGAGTAGCTCTATAGTTCTCTTTAAAAGAAATATTCGTGGCGACACGCGACAGTAAACATTCCAACGGTCTCTGTCCCGTAGCTCGCCACACGCAGACCCTATTCTTCGAGTAAGATGATTGCCAGATGTCGATGCGTCTCCGCAGTACATGTTCAGCTAGCCCGAGGGCCTGTTATAAATCTTAAGATTTAGTCAACTAAAGTCCTTCAAACAGACAAACGGTCTTTGTCCCAACTACGGGAAAATAGGGGAGACCTATTTTTCAACGAGCGGCGTCTCCCACTAGCAACTTTCCCTCGAGGGCGGCTAGCATCTTTTTCTAACCACCGATATGGAGATTGACCAATTAGCAGCAACGCCAATTTCCCTTACTTTCTGGACGAAGGCTTTTCTCGACGAATCCGATGATCTCGTGTCCTTAGACACGCCCCATTATAGTTTTCCTCTGTGGCATCATCGGGACGGGAAAGGCATTCTCGCTCGCGATCTCACTGATGAAAGGAGTAACCCTTTACGACCAGTGAATATTACGCATCCGACTTAGATTTTGTGAGCCCGTACATCCACTATTCCGTTGACCGCGGATTCGTTATTGCACTTAGGATCATTGTCATTAGTTTCTCGAGTATCTAATTACCACGGTTACTTATCCGGTTCTATAATAATCGTATTTGCACTAGTCAATGTCTTCTCTATTGCATAACGACAACGTGTAACCCAAACGAAGATTCGTTTCACGCCCCTAACCCTAATTCTAAAGTAAACCCGACATATATAATAATTCTATATTGAAAAAAATATGAAATTAACATGATATATACATTACTACATAAGTTATATATAAAATATAAGTTATATATAAAATATACTTGCCTACTGACTGATATGAATTTCTTTCGGTCTCGAATGCGTTAAAAAAGAGCGCAAAGAAGTCGAAATTACTTATTGTAATTAGTAAAACGACCTGAGAGGCAGACAGATACAAGAAAGAAGGAATATTATATTAGCTGCATTTTTGTAGCCATTATATAGGGTTTCGATCGCATAATTAATCAGTATCAACTTACCAGTCTTTAACGGAAGGACAAAAAGAAGAGCAGACGGCACACAGACCGCAATCATGATCATTTTCAAGTAGAATCTCAAGCTGCCGTACATCTTCGAAAACTTCGTTAGTCGTAAGGGATCAAAGGATGATGTCCGCGCTGCGGAAAATAGATGAGAAGCGGCTATTTCAACAACCACCGTGTAGGTACTGCACTAGCCAGAAGTATCTGCGACAGAAATCAGAATACACTCGTTTTCGCATGGTTGGATCAATTTCGCGTGGGACTAACCTGATTGAATGCTTGAAATTGACGCTTGGATTCTTTCCAGATTAACTAGCTTTGCCCCTCCCTCCCTTTATCTATTTTCTTAGATCGACTTAGACTGCCACAACATATTATCTTTCTTCTTTTCTTTTCTTTTCTTTTCTTTTCTTTTCTTTTCTTTTCTTTTCTTTTCTTTTCTTTTCTTTTCTTTTCTTTTCTTTTCTTTTCTTTTCTTTTCTTTTCTTTTGATCTTTTAAAGCCCTAAATCGCTGGCTATTTTGTATACTATATATTTTGTACACTCAATTACGCTGTAAGTCATAAGTACATATGTTTTACAACGTTATTTGTCATATTTCAGTTAAACCCCAGAAAAGCCAGAAATATATTTTCAGCATATTTTAACGCGCCCCTGGCAAAGATCTCAAAAACGAGTTGCGGCACAATTTAAAGCGACAAATAGCATCGCGTGTCTCGTTGTGGTAACACACGGTTCGCCAGTTTTTTTTTTTTTTTTTTTGATATCGGTGACTGCCATATTCTCTTGAGTTTCCAAATCGTAAAGAATCTTTCCCCAGGGATTGGTCAACTGTGTATGTCCCCATGCGACGTAACTTGCTTAAGGAACACGAGCCGGTGATATGCAGGCAACGTATAATTGATTATCATTCGCTCTGGAACGCTGAAGTAATGACCAGTGCACTGGTCCAGTGGTCATATTGAATGCCGCTGGATATATCAGCATTTGGCAACCTAACCCAGAGAAGCAGGAAATATGAAGCCACCGAATACCAATTAACTTCGTAGTTGCACGGTTCACATTCCATCATTTCTGAATATGCGAGGACAGTCCTCTTATTGTGCTTTTAATTCTTTTATTTGTTTCATTTTCAGCAAATATACTGGTTTTTTAAATTAAGCTTCTTTTTATACAGAGTTACAGATTATATTAATTTTATATAGAATATATTTAAGAAAGATATTTAATTTTTTGCTAGTTAAGTATGGATCGATTAAGTTACTGTACCTTTGTTCCGATAAATGCGTGCCATTTCCTCGAATCTAATATCATAGCAAATGCCAATACCTATTTTGCAGCCCTTCACATCGAACGTCGTTAGGGAGTTACCAGGACTGAGTGAATCACTCTCTCGAAAAGTAATCTTATTAGGAATGTCGATGTCGAATAGATGTACCTAATAACATAAAAATGTAGTCGCTAATTCTATTGCTGCAACTTTTGTAATTTAATATCAAAGTTACCAACTCCTAAACTTTAATTGTTTTTTATTTAATAACTGACAGCGTTTTTATCACTTTCTTTTATTAAAAAATCCTATCATTTAATAATGTTTAAAAAGGAGAAAAAATAAGTATAATAATATTTTAAGTATGTGAAAAATTTATACAACACAAACACATTACAACAAAAATGGGCGTTTCCCGTATCATAACGTATTTTATAAACCGTAAATTATAGAATTGGTTATAGTATACGTATGTACATATGTATATTCCTAAATTATTCCTAGATAGAGTCACTTTCTTCGCCCCAATATTTTCAAATTCAAAGCCATAAAGGAATATATTACTTACCTTTCGGTGTTTTGCTATCAAAGTTCCATCGGGACCCCAAATAGTACAGGTATTGTACAATTTATCGCCCTCTATTTCAGGCATCGTACCACCAACTACATAGATGTTGTTTTCTTTAGCTGCGTTCGATGAAGCAACGCTCGTTTCACCATCAGGAATACTCTCGGCGTATTTTGGAAAGTACTCTGCATTGCAATATTTCAATTAATGAAAAATAACTGTCTTTTGTTCCAACCATAAATTAAATTGAAATGTTTGTCAGTTTTTTATTTTTTAAATTATTAAAATAACTAAGTTTTATATTTCGACTTAATTAAATATGCAATTACTTAGCTAATAGTATATATAATAAATTGTTTCTACAGGTTCAAAATGAAAAATGAATATTTAGAAATATTTAATTACGATAATGCTATTTGTGTTAGCATCAGTGGCTTGTTACTCAACGACTTTGCTAGTACTTTTTGAAACATAAAGTTAGTTTTCAATTAACACTTATACTAGAGGCGGAATTATAAATGCAAAATAATTGATAATACTAATTTATAAGTACCTAATTATTAGTATCTTAAAAAATATATTTATACAAAAATCACGATAATCATGAAAATGGGGAAATCCTATATTCTCGAATCAATTCACAATTTATTTTGTATATTAATTAGATTCCGCTCTCATCAGTACGTACTCACTGGCGACATCGAGAAAATGTATCGGCAATTCCTCGTACGACCAGAGGATCGGAAATATCAAAGGATATTATGGCGCAGCGCGAGTGGAGAAACAGAAACATATGAGCTTAACACAGTAATACTCTTATCATAGAAATAGAAGCAGTCCTCAATTCCCGCCCGCTAACTCCTATCTCCACCGATCCAAATGATCTCCTAGCCCTCACTCCCGGACATTTCCTCATTGGCGATTCATTAATGTGCTTACGTGATCGAGATTTCAGAGACACTCCATCGAGCCGACTCTCCAAATGGCAGCATATCCAACAGCTTAAACAACATTTTTGGAACCGCTGGCATAAGGAGTATTTGAACGAGCTAACCAACCGCAATAAATGGAGCAAGGGTGGACACAGCATCCAAAAGGGCACAATCGTCATCCTCAGAGAGGACAACGTTCCCTCCATGCATTGGCTTCTGGGCCGAGTTATCAAGGTTCATCCAGGCGCCGATGGTGTCATCCGGACAGCTACAGTTCAGACGGCAAAGAGCATTTTGGATCGGGGCGTCAAAAGGCTTGTCCCACTGCCAATTCAACCCGATCTCGAGAAACCCGAACAACTAGCCATCGAGACGAAATAAGATGGGAACCTCAACCACACCTCGCTAGTTTGATCGGTACCCTCTCAACGGGGGGAGAATGTTACGCCATGCGGCTTACCATAGGTCATATTCTTAACTATCGATCGCGGCACTATAATGTCGCAGACGGATCGTCGCGTCTGCCCGGCAAACAAACATTGTAGTGGCAAGCGCATGGTTCATTAAGCAGGGCGACTTCCAGAAACGTCGACTCGTAGCCCGTATTTTACCTCGCTGTAAAAGAATGTGGCGTGATCCGAACGTAGTGGGGGTCGCCTTCCAGAAAAAACGAAAAAAATCGAAAGGCGTTCAGAACTTTTCGAGAAGTCGAACCGTCAACACATGTGGTATGTCGCGCATTACTTATCAACCAAAACGCAGTTACATTTTTTTTGTTCCATTTATATCTTTCTAGTTAATAAGTTGTTGAAATAAACATTAATTTATTTGTGTTAATTCTGTGGAATTTCATTGAACTACCCTTATTATCATAATCGAAATAAGGGGATCGATCAGTTCGTGGCGTCGATTATTTAATCGTAACGGGAACTTACAACTCTCGTTGACGTGCTATCTCGCGATCGCGTCTCTCCGCGAACGGTCGAAACGCCTATTTTTTAATGAACGACGTCTCCCACTAGAGACTTTCTCTCGAGAGCGGCTAGCATCCTTTTCTAACCACCGATATGGAGATTGACCAATTAGCAGCAACGCCAATTTCCCTTACTTTCTGGACGAAGGCTTTTCTCGACGAATCCGATGATCTCGTGTCCTTAGACACGCCCCATTATAGTTTTCCTCTGTGGCATCATCGGGACGGGAAAGGCATTCTCGCTCGCGATCTCACTGATGAAAGGAGTAACCCTTTACGACCAGTGAATATTACGCATCCGACTTAGATTTTGTGAGCCCGTACATCCACTATTCCGTTGACCGCGGATTCGTTATTGCACTTAGGATCATTGTCATTAGTTTCTCGAGTATCTAATTACCACGGTTACTTATCCGGTTCTATAATAATCGTATTTGCACTAGTCAATGTCTTCTCTATTGCATAACGACAACGTGTAACCCAAACGAAGATTCGTTTCACGCCCCTAACCCTAATTCTAAAGTAAACCCGACATATATAATAATTCTATATTGAAAAAAATATGAAATTAACATGATATATACATTACTACATAAGTTATATATAAAATATAAGTTATATATAAAATATACTTGCCTACTGACTGATATGAATTTCTTTCGGTCTCGAATGCGTTAAAAAAGAGCGCAAAGAAGTCGAAATTACTTATTGTAATTAGTAAAACGACCTGAGAGGCAGACAGATACAAGAAAGAAGGAATATTATATTAGCTGCATTTTTGTAGCCATTATATAGGGTTTCGATCGCATAATTAATCAGTATCAACTTACCAGTCTTTAACGGAAGGACAAAAAGAAGAGCAGACGGCACACAGACCGCAATCATGATCATTTTCAAGTAGAATCTCAAGCTGCCGTACATCTTCGAAAACTTCGTTAGTCGTAAGGGATCAAAGGATGATGTCCGCGCTGCGGAAAATAGATGAGAAGCGGCTATTTCAACAACCACCGTGTAGGTACTGCACTAGCCAGAAGTATCTGCGACAGAAATCAGAATACACTCGTTTTCGCATGGTTGGATCAATTTCGCGTGGGACTAACCTGATTGAATGCTTGAAATTGACGCTTGGATTCTTTCCAGATTAACTAGCTTTGCCCCTCCCTCCCTTTATCTATTTTCTTAGATCGACTTAGACTGCCACAACATATTATCTTTCTTCTTTTCTTTTCTTTTCTTTTCTTTTCTTTTCTTTTCTTTTCTTTTCTTTTCTTTTCTTTTCTTTTCTTTTCTTTTCTTTTCTTTTCTTTTCTTTTCTTTTGATCTTTTAAAGCCCTAAATCGCTGGCTATTTTGTATACTATATATTTTGTACACTCAATTACGCTGTAAGTCATAAGTACATATGTTTTACAACGTTATTTGTCATATTTCAGTTAAACCCCAGAAAAGCCAGAAATATATTTTCAGCATATTTTAACGCGCCCCTGGCAAAGATCTCAAAAACGAGTTGCGGCACAATTTAAAGCGACAAATAGCATCGCGTGTCTCGTTGTGGTAACACACGGTTCGCCAGTTTTTTTTTTTTTTTTTTTGATATCGGTGACTGCCATATTCTCTTGAGTTTCCAAATCGTAAAGAATCTTTCCCCAGGGATTGGTCAACTGTGTATGTCCCCATGCGACGTAACTTGCTTAAGGAACACGAGCCGGTGATATGCAGGCAACGTATAATTGATTATCATTCGCTCTGGAACGCTGAAGTAATGACCAGTGCACTGGTCCAGTGGTCATATTGAATGCCGCTGGATATATCAGCATTTGGCAACCTAACCCAGAGAAGCAGGAAATATGAAGCCACCGAATACCAATTAACTTCGTAGTTGCACGGTTCACATTCCATCATTTCTGAATATGCGAGGACAGTCCTCTTATTGTGCTTTTAATTCTTTTATTTGTTTCATTTTCAGCAAATATACTGGTTTTTTAAATTAAGCTTCTTTTTATACAGAGTTACAGATTATATTAATTTTATATAGAATATATTTAAGAAAGATATTTAATTTTTTGCTAGTTAAGTATGGATCGATTAAGTTACTGTACCTTTGTTCCGATAAATGCGTGCCATTTCCTCGAATCTAATATCATAGCAAATGCCAATACCTATTTTGCAGCCCTTCACATCGAACGTCGTTAGGGAGTTACCAGGACTGAGTGAATCACTCTCTCGAAAAGTAATCTTATTAGGAATGTCGATGTCGAATAGATGTACCTAATAACATAAAAATGTAGTCGCTAATTCTATTGCTGCAACTTTTGTAATTTAATATCAAAGTTACCAACTCCTAAACTTTAATTGTTTTTTATTTAATAACTGACAGCGTTTTTATCACTTTCTTTTATTAAAAAATCCTATCATTTAATAATGTTTAAAAAGGAGAAAAAATAAGTATAATAATATTTTAAGTATGTGAAAAATTTATACAACACAAACACATTACAACAAAAATGGGCGTTTCCCGTATCATAACGTATTTTATAAACCGTAAATTATAGAATTGGTTATAGTATACGTATGTACATATGTATATTCCTAAATTATTCCTAGATAGAGTCACTTTCTTCGCCCCAATATTTTCAAATTCAAAGCCATAAAGGAATATATTACTTACCTTTCGGTGTTTTGCTATCAAAGTTCCATCGGGACCCCAAATAGTACAGGTATTGTACAATTTATCGCCCTCTATTTCAGGCATCGTACCACCAACTACATAGATGTTGTTTTCTTTAGCTGCGTTCGATGAAGCAACGCTCGTTTCACCATCAGGAATACTCTCGGCGTATTTTGGAAAGTACTCTGCATTGCAATATTTCAATTAATGAAAAATAACTGTCTTTTGTTCCAACCATAAATTAAATTGAAATGTTTGTCAGTTTTTTATTTTTTAAATTATTAAAATAACTAAGTTTTATATTTCGACTTAATTAAATATGCAATTACTTAGCTAATAGTATATATAATAAATTGTTTCTACAGGTTCAAAATGAAAAATGAATATTTAGAAATATTTAATTACGATAATGCTATTTGTGTTAGCATCAGTGGCTTGTTACTCAACGACTTTGCTAGTACTTTTTGAAACATAAAGTTAGTTTTCAATTAACACTTATACTAGAGGCGGAATTATAAATGCAAAATAATTGATAATACTAATTTATAAGTACCTAATTATTAGTATCTTAAAAAATATATTTATACAAAAATCACGATAATCATGAAAATGGGGAAATCCTATATTCTCGAATCAATTCACAATTTATTTTGTATATTAATTAGATTCCGCTCTCATCAGTACGTACTCACTGGCGACATCGAGAAAATGTATCGGCAATTCCTCGTACGACCAGAGGATCGGAAATATCAAAGGATATTATGGCGCAGCGCGAGTGGAGAAACAGAAACATATGAGCTTAACACAGTAATACTCTTATCATAGAAATAGAAGCAGTCCTCAATTCCCGCCCGCTAACTCCTATCTCCACCGATCCAAATGATCTCCTAGCCCTCACTCCCGGACATTTCCTCATTGGCGATTCATTAATGTGCTTACGTGATCGAGATTTCAGAGACACTCCATCGAGCCGACTCTCCAAATGGCAGCATATCCAACAGCTTAAACAACATTTTTGGAACCGCTGGCATAAGGAGTATTTGAACGAGCTAACCAACCGCAATAAATGGAGCAAGGGTGGACACAGCATCCAAAAGGGCACAATCGTCATCCTCAGAGAGGACAACGTTCCCTCCATGCATTGGCTTCTGGGCCGAGTTATCAAGGTTCATCCAGGCGCCGATGGTGTCATCCGGACAGCTACAGTTCAGACGGCAAAGAGCATTTTGGATCGGGGCGTCAAAAGGCTTGTCCCACTGCCAATTCAACCCGATCTCGAGAAACCCGAACAACTAGCCATCGAGACGAAATAAGATGGGAACCTCAACCACACCTCGCTAGTTTGATCGGTACCCTCTCAACGGGGGGAGAATGTTACGCCATGCGGCTTACCATAGGTCATATTCTTAACTATCGATCGCGGCACTATAATGTCGCAGACGGATCGTCGCGTCTGCCCGGCAAACAAACATTGTAGTGGCAAGCGCATGGTTCATTAAGCAGGGCGACTTCCAGAAACGTCGACTCGTAGCCCGTATTTTACCTCGCTGTAAAAGAATGTGGCGTGATCCGAACGTAGTGGGGGTCGCCTTCCAGAAAAAACGAAAAAAATCGAAAGGCGTTCAGAACTTTTCGAGAAGTCGAACCGTCAACACATGTGGTATGTCGCGCATTACTTATCAACCAAAACGCAGTTACATTTTTTTTGTTCCATTTATATCTTTCTAGTTAATAAGTTGTTGAAATAAACATTAATTTATTTGTGTTAATTCTGTGGAATTTCATTGAACTACCCTTATTATCATAATCGAAATAAGGGGATCGATCAGTTCGTGGCGTCGATTATTTAATCGTAACGGGAACTTACAACTCTCGTTGACGTGCTATCTCGCGATCGCGTCTCTCCGCGAACGGTCGAAACGCCTATTTTTTAATGAACGACGTCTCCCACTAGAGACTTTCTCTCGAGAGCGGCTAGCATCCTTTTCTAACCACCGATATGGAGATTGACCAATTAGCAGCAACGCCAATTTCCCTTACTTTCTGGACGAAGGCTTTTCTCGACGAATCCGATGATCTCGTGTCCTTAGACACGCCCCATTATAGTTTTCCTCTGTGGCATCATCGGGACGGGAAAGGCATTCTCGCTCGCGATCTCACTGATGAAAGGAGTAACCCTTTACGACCAGTGAATATTACGCATCCGACTTAGATTTTGTGAGCCCGTACATCCACTATTCCGTTGACCGCGGATTCGTTATTGCACTTAGGATCATTGTCATTAGTTTCTCGAGTATCTAATTACCACGGTTACTTATCCGGTTCTATAATAATCGTATTTGCACTAGTCAATGTCTTCTCTATTGCATAACGACAACGTGTAACCCAAACGAAGATTCGTTTCACGCCCCTAACCCTAATTCTAAAGTAAACCCGACATATATAATAATTCTATATTGAAAAAAATATGAAATTAACATGATATATACATTACTACATAAGTTATATATAAAATATAAGTTATATATAAAATATACTTGCCTACTGACTGATATGAATTTCTTTCGGTCTCGAATGCGTTAAAAAAGAGCGCAAAGAAGTCGAAATTACTTATTGTAATTAGTAAAACGACCTGAGAGGCAGACAGATACAAGAAAGAAGGAATATTATATTAGCTGCATTTTTGTAGCCATTATATAGGGTTTCGATCGCATAATTAATCAGTATCAACTTACCAGTCTTTAACGGAAGGACAAAAAGAAGAGCAGACGGCACACAGACCGCAATCATGATCATTTTCAAGTAGAATCTCAAGCTGCCGTACATCTTCGAAAACTTCGTTAGTCGTAAGGGATCAAAGGATGATGTCCGCGCTGCGGAAAATAGATGAGAAGCGGCTATTTCAACAACCACCGTGTAGGTACTGCACTAGCCAGAAGTATCTGCGACAGAAATCAGAATACACTCGTTTTCGCATGGTTGGATCAATTTCGCGTGGGACTAACCTGATTGAATGCTTGAAATTGACGCTTGGATTCTTTCCAGATTAACTAGCTTTGCCCCTCCCTCCCTTTATCTATTTTCTTAGATCGACTTAGACTGCCACAACATATTATCTTTCTTCTTTTCTTTTCTTTTCTTTTCTTTTCTTTTCTTTTCTTTTCTTTTCTTTTCTTTTCTTTTCTTTTCTTTTCTTTTCTTTTCTTTTCTTTTCTTTTCTTTTCTTTTCTTTTGATCTTTTAAAGCCCTAAATCGCTGGCTATTTTGTATACTATATATTTTGTACACTCAATTACGCTGTAAGTCATAAGTACATATGTTTAACAACGTTATTTGTCATATTTCAGTTAAACCCCAGAAAAGCCAGAAATATATTTTCAGCATATTTTAACGCGCCCCTGGCAAAGATCTCAAAAACGAGTTGCGGCACAATTTAAAGCGACAAATAGCATCGCGTGTCTCGTTGTGGTAACACACGGTTCGCCAGTTTTTTTTTTTTTTTTTTTGATATCGGTGACTGCCATATTCTCTTGAGTTTCCAAATCGTAAAGAATCTTTCCCCAGGGATTGGTCAACTGTGTATGTCCCCATGCGACGTAACTTGCTTAAGGAACACGAGCCGGTGATATGCAGGCAACGTATAATTGATTATCATTCGCTCTGGAACGCTGAAGTAATGACCAGTGCACTGGTCCAGTGGTCATATTGAATGCCGCTGGATATATCAGCATTTGGCAACCTAACCCAGAGAAGCAGGAAATATGAAGCCACCGAATACCAATTAACTTCGTAGTTGCACGGTTCACATTCCATCATTTCTGAATATGCGAGGACAGTCCTCTTATTGTGCTTTTAATTCTTTTATTTGTTTCATTTTCAGCAAATATACTGGTTTTTTAAATTAAGCTTCTTTTTATACAGAGTTACAGATTATATTAATTTTATATAGAATATATTTAAGAAAGATATTTAATTTTTTGCTAGTTAAGTATGGATCGATTAAGTTACTGTACCTTTGTTCCGATAAATGCGTGCCATTTCCTCGAATCTAATATCATAGCAAATGCCAATACCTATTTTGCAGCCCTTCACATCGAACGTCGTTAGGGAGTTACCAGGACTGAGTGAATCACTCTCTCGAAAAGTAATCTTATTAGGAATGTCGATGTCGAATAGATGTACCTAATAACATAAAAATGTAGTCGCTAATTCTATTGCTGCAACTTTTGTAATTTAATATCAAAGTTACCAACTCCTAAACTTTAATTGTTTTTTATTTAATAACTGACAGCGTTTTTATCACTTTCTTTTATTAAAAAATCCTATCATTTAATAATGTTTAAAAAGGAGAAAAAATAAGTATAATAATATTTTAAGTATGTGAAAAATTTATACAACACAAACACATTACAACAAAAATGGGCGTTTCCCGTATCATAACGTATTTTATAAACCGTAAATTATAGAATTGGTTATAGTATACGTATGTACATATGTATATTCCTAAATTATTCCTAGATAGAGTCACTTTCTTCGCCCCAATATTTTCAAATTCAAAGCCATAAAGGAATATATTACTTACCTTTCGGTGTTTTGCTATCAAAGTTCCATCGGGACCCCAAATAGTACAGGTATTGTACAATTTATCGCCCTCTATTTCAGGCATCGTACCACCAACTACATAGATGTTGTTTTCTTTAGCTGCGTTCGATGAAGCAACGCTCGTTTCACCATCAGGAATACTCTCGGCGTATTTTGGAAAGTACTCTGCATTGCAATATTTCAATTAATGAAAAATAACTGTCTTTTGTTCCAACCATAAATTAAATTGAAATGTTTGTCAGTTTTTTATTTTTTAAATTATTAAAATAACTAAGTTTTATATTTCGACTTAATTAAATATGCAATTACTTAGCTAATAGTATATATAATAAATTGTTTCTACAGGTTCAAAATGAAAAATGAATATTTAGAAATATTTAATTACGATAATGCTATTTGTGTTAGCATCAGTGGCTTGTTACTCAACGACTTTGCTAGTACTTTTTGAAACATAAAGTTAGTTTTCAATTAACACTTATACTAGAGGCGGAATTATAAATGCAAAATAATTGATAATACTAATTTATAAGTACCTAATTATTAGTATCTTAAAAAATATATTTATACAAAAATCACGATAATCATGAAAATGGGGAAATCCTATATTCTCGAATCAATTCACAATTTATTTTGTATATTAATTAGATTCCGCTCTCATCAGTACGTACTCACTGGCGACATCGAGAAAATGTATCGGCAATTCCTCGTACGACCAGAGGATCGGAAATATCAAAGGATATTATGGCGCAGCGCGAGTGGAGAAACAGAAACATATGAGCTTAACACAGTAATACTCTTATCATAGAAATAGAAGCAGTCCTCAATTCCCGCCCGCTAACTCCTATCTCCACCGATCCAAATGATCTCCTAGCCCTCACTCCCGGACATTTCCTCATTGGCGATTCATTAATGTGCTTACGTGATCGAGATTTCAGAGACACTCCATCGAGCCGACTCTCCAAATGGCAGCATATCCAACAGCTTAAACAACATTTTTGGAACCGCTGGCATAAGGAGTATTTGAACGAGCTAACCAACCGCAATAAATGGAGCAAGGGTGGACACAGCATCCAAAAGGGCACAATCGTCATCCTCAGAGAGGACAACGTTCCCTCCATGCATTGGCTTCTGGGCCGAGTTATCAAGGTTCATCCAGGCGCCGATGGTGTCATCCGGACAGCTACAGTTCAGACGGCAAAGAGCATTTTGGATCGGGGCGTCAAAAGGCTTGTCCCACTGCCAATTCAACCCGATCTCGAGAAACCCGAACAACTAGCCATCGAGACGAAATAAGATGGGAACCTCAACCACACCTCGCTAGTTTGATCGGTACCCTCTCAACGGGGGGAGAATGTTACGCCATGCGGCTTACCATAGGTCATATTCTTAACTATCGATCGCGGCACTATAATGTCGCAGACGGATCGTCGCGTCTGCCCGGCAAACAAACATTGTAGTGGCAAGCGCATGGTTCATTAAGCAGGGCGACTTCCAGAAACGTCGACTCGTAGCCCGTATTTTACCTCGCTGTAAAAGAATGTGGCGTGATCCGAACGTAGTGGGGGTCGCCTTCCAGAAAAAACGAAAAAAATCGAAAGGCGTTCAGAACTTTTCGAGAAGTCGAACCGTCAACACATGTGGTATGTCGCGCATTACTTATCAACCAAAACGCAGTTACATTTTTTTTGTTCCATTTATATCTTTCTAGTTAATAAGTTGTTGAAATAAACATTAATTTATTTGTGTTAATTCTGTGGAATTTCATTGAACTACCCTTATTATCATAATCGAAATAAGGGGATCGATCAGTTCGTGGCGTCGATTATTTAATCGTAACGGGAACTTACAACTCTCGTTGACGTGCTATCTCGCGATCGCGTCTCTCCGCGAACGGTCGAAACGCCTATTTTTTAATGAACGACGTCTCCCACTAGAGACTTTCTCTCGAGAGCGGCTAGCATCCTTTTCTAACCACCGATATGGAGATTGACCAATTAGCAGCAACGCCAATTTCCCTTACTTTCTGGACGAAGGCTTTTCTCGACGAATCCGATGATCTCGTGTCCTTAGACACGCCCCATTATAGTTTTCCTCTGTGGCATCATCGGGACGGGAAAGGCATTCTCGCTCGCGATCTCACTGATGAAAGGAGTAACCCTTTACGACCAGTGAATATTACGCATCCGACTTAGATTTTGTGAGCCCGTACATCCACTATTCCGTTGACCGCGGATTCGTTATTGCACTTAGGATCATTGTCATTAGTTTCTCGAGTATCTAATTACCACGGTTACTTATCCGGTTCTATAATAATCGTATTTGCACTAGTCAATGTCTTCTCTATTGCATAACGACAACGTGTAACCCAAACGAAGATTCGTTTCACGCCCCTAACCCTAATTCTAAAGTAAACCCGACATATATAATAATTCTATATTGAAAAAAATATGAAATTAACATGATATATACATTACTACATAAGTTATATATAAAATATAAGTTATATATAAAATATACTTGCCTACTGACTGATATGAATTTCTTTCGGTCTCGAATGCGTTAAAAAAGAGCGCAAAGAAGTCGAAATTACTTATTGTAATTAGTAAAACGACCTGAGAGGCAGACAGATACAAGAAAGAAGGAATATTATATTAGCTGCATTTTTGTAGCCATTATATAGGGTTTCGATCGCATAATTAATCAGTATCAACTTACCAGTCTTTAACGGAAGGACAAAAAGAAGAGCAGACGGCACACAGACCGCAATCATGATCATTTTCAAGTAGAATCTCAAGCTGCCGTACATCTTCGAAAACTTCGTTAGTCGTAAGGGATCAAAGGATGATGTCCGCGCTGCGGAAAATAGATGAGAAGCGGCTATTTCAACAACCACCGTGTAGGTACTGCACTAGCCAGAAGTATCTGCGACAGAAATCAGAATACACTCGTTTTCGCATGGTTGGATCAATTTCGCGTGGGACTAACCTGATTGAATGCTTGAAATTGACGCTTGGATTCTTTCCAGATTAACTAGCTTTGCCCCTCCCTCCCTTTATCTATTTTCTTAGATCGACTTAGACTGCCACAACATATTATCTTTCTTCTTTTCTTTTCTTTTCTTTTCTTTTCTTTTCTTTTCTTTTCTTTTCTTTTCTTTTCTTTTCTTTTCTTTTCTTTTCTTTTCTTTTCTTTTCTTTTCTTTTCTTTTCTTTTCTTTTCTTTTCTTTTGATCTTTTAAAGCCCTAAATCGCTGGCTATTTTGTATACTATATATTTTGTACACTCAATTACGCTGTAAGTCATAAGTACATATGTTTAACAACGTTATTTGTCATATTTCAGTTAAACCCCAGAAAAGCCAGAAATATATTTTCAGCATATTTTAACGCGCCCCTGGCAAAGATCTCAAAAACGAGTTGCGGCACAATTTAAAGCGACAAATAGCATCGCGTGTCTCGTTGTGGTAACACACGGTTCGCCAGTTTTTTTTTTTTTTTTTTTGATATCGGTGACTGCCATATTCTCTTGAGTTTCCAAATCGTAAAGAATCTTTCCCCAGGGATTGGTCAACTGTGTATGTCCCCATGCGACGTAACTTGCTTAAGGAACACGAGCCGGTGATATGCAGGCAACGTATAATTGATTATCATTCGCTCTGGAACGCTGAAGTAATGACCAGTGCACTGGTCCAGTGGTCATATTGAATGCCGCTGGATATATCAGCATTTGGCAACCTAACCCAGAGAAGCAGGAAATATGAAGCCACCGAATACCAATTAACTTCGTAGTTGCACGGTTCACATTCCATCATTTCTGAATATGCGAGGACAGTCCTCTTATTGTGCTTTTAATTCTTTTATTTGTTTCATTTTCAGCAAATATACTGGTTTTTTAAATTAAGCTTCTTTTTATACAGAGTTACAGATTATATTAATTTTATATAGAATATATTTAAGAAAGATATTTAATTTTTTGCTAGTTAAGTATGGATCGATTAAGTTACTGTACCTTTGTTCCGATAAATGCGTGCCATTTCCTCGAATCTAATATCATAGCAAATGCCAATACCTATTTTGCAGCCCTTCACATCGAACGTCGTTAGGGAGTTACCAGGACTGAGTGAATCACTCTCTCGAAAAGTAATCTTATTAGGAATGTCGATGTCGAATAGATGTACCTAATAACATAAAAATGTAGTCGCTAATTCTATTGCTGCAACTTTTGTAATTTAATATCAAAGTTACCAACTCCTAAACTTTAATTGTTTTTTATTTAATAACTGACAGCGTTTTTATCACTTTCTTTTATTAAAAAATCCTATCATTTAATAATGTTTAAAAAGGAGAAAAAATAAGTATAATAATATTTTAAGTATGTGAAAAATTTATACAACACAAACACATTACAACAAAAATGGGCGTTTCCCGTATCATAACGTATTTTATAAACCGTAAATTATAGAATTGGTTATAGTATACGTATGTACATATGTATATTCCTAAATTATTCCTAGATAGAGTCACTTTCTTCGCCCCAATATTTTCAAATTCAAAGCCATAAAGGAATATATTACTTACCTTTCGGTGTTTTGCTATCAAAGTTCCATCGGGACCCCAAATAGTACAGGTATTGTACAATTTATCGCCCTCTATTTCAGGCATCGTACCACCAACTACATAGATGTTGTTTTCTTTAGCTGCGTTCGATGAAGCAACGCTCGTTTCACCATCAGGAATACTCTCGGCGTATTTTGGAAAGTACTCTGCATTGCAATATTTCAATTAATGAAAAATAACTGTCTTTTGTTCCAACCATAAATTAAATTGAAATGTTTGTCAGTTTTTTATTTTTTAAATTATTAAAATAACTAAGTTTTATATTTCGACTTAATTAAATATGCAATTACTTAGCTAATAGTATATATAATAAATTGTTTCTACAGGTTCAAAATGAAAAATGAATATTTAGAAATATTTAATTACGATAATGCTATTTGTGTTAGCATCAGTGGCTTGTTACTCAACGACTTTGCTAGTACTTTTTGAAACATAAAGTTAGTTTTCAATTAACACTTATACTAGAGGCGGAATTATAAATGCAAAATAATTGATAATACTAATTTATAAGTACCTAATTATTAGTATCTTAAAAAATATATTTATACAAAAATCACGATAATCATGAAAATGGGGAAATCCTATATTCTCGAATCAATTCACAATTTATTTTGTATATTAATTAGATTCCGCTCTCATCAGTACGTACTCACTGGCGACATCGAGAAAATGTATCGGCAATTCCTCGTACGACCAGAGGATCGGAAATATCAAAGGATATTATGGCGCAGCGCGAGTGGAGAAACAGAAACATATGAGCTTAACACAGTAATACTCTTATCATAGAAATAGAAGCAGTCCTCAATTCCCGCCCGCTAACTCCTATCTCCACCGATCCAAATGATCTCCTAGCCCTCACTCCCGGACATTTCCTCATTGGCGATTCATTAATGTGCTTACGTGATCGAGATTTCAGAGACACTCCATCGAGCCGACTCTCCAAATGGCAGCATATCCAACAGCTTAAACAACATTTTTGGAACCGCTGGCATAAGGAGTATTTGAACGAGCTAACCAACCGCAATAAATGGAGCAAGGGTGGACACAGCATCCAAAAGGGCACAATCGTCATCCTCAGAGAGGACAACGTTCCCTCCATGCATTGGCTTCTGGGCCGAGTTATCAAGGTTCATCCAGGCGCCGATGGTGTCATCCGGACAGCTACAGTTCAGACGGCAAAGAGCATTTTGGATCGGGGCGTCAAAAGGCTTGTCCCACTGCCAATTCAACCCGATCTCGAGAAACCCGAACAACTAGCCATCGAGACGAAATAAGATGGGAACCTCAACCACACCTCGCTAGTTTGATCGGTACCCTCTCAACGGGGGGAGAATGTTACGCCATGCGGCTTACCATAGGTCATATTCTTAACTATCGATCGCGGCACTATAATGTCGCAGACGGATCGTCGCGTCTGCCCGGCAAACAAACATTGTAGTGGCAAGCGCATGGTTCATTAAGCAGGGCGACTTCCAGAAACGTCGACTCGTAGCCCGTATTTTACCTCGCTGTAAAAGAATGTGGCGTGATCCGAACGTAGTGGGGGTCGCCTTCCAGAAAAAACGAAAAAAATCGAAAGGCGTTCAGAACTTTTCGAGAAGTCGAACCGTCAACACATGTGGTATGTCGCGCATTACTTATCAACCAAAACGCAGTTACATTTTTTTTTGTTCCATTTATATCTTTCTAGTTAATAAGTTGTTGAAATAAACATTAATTTATTTGTGTTAATTCTGTGGAATTTCATTGAACTACCCTTATTATCATAATCGAAATAAGGGGATCGATCAGTTCGTGGCGTCGATTATTTAATCGTAACGGGAACTTACAACTCTCGTTGACGTGCTATCTCGCGATCGCGTCTCTCCGCGAACGGTCGAAACGCCTATTTTTTAATGAACGACGTCTCCCACTAGAGACTTTCTCTCGAGAGCGGCTAGCATCCTTTTCTAACCACCGATATACAAATTGACCAATTAGCAGCAATGCCAATTTCCCTTACTTTCTGAACGAAGATTGTCCTCGACGAATCCGATTTTTCCTCTGCAATATTTTTAAAGCTACACATTTCGAATTTTCCAATTATGCCGAAACAATTGCGTGAACCACTCTATATATTCCATACAATAAACTATTTTTTGCGTTTTAGAGTAGTTGAATATTTTATTAAAATACTCTGAGCAATTCTCAGGTTTCTGTGAAAACAAGATAACCCAAATGTAGTTGTGTTTCCTTCAGAATTATGCAGATTTTATTTGAAATATGTGAGGTGTAAGTGACCCCGACGTGATCGAGCTAATGAGATTTCAATTATAGTGATTCCGGGCGCGCTAACGATATGTCAAACAAGAATAAAACAGTTACGACCAGTGAAGAGTCCGCGTGCCTTTGACGATGCCCTAGAAAATAGTGCTATGGTTCTCCTTACTAGAGAGATAGCTCGCGGCGGCGAGCATCGCGGGCGATGAAGAAAAATCTACCGCCCTCCAAGGGTGTCTAGAACCTGAGTACTTAGAGCGAATCGAGGACATAGCGTTGAATCCCCCGGCCACCACAATATGATAAACTCAAGGACGAAACACTTCTCTCTCCTTTTCCTTTATTTGTCGGCTCTACATCCATCCCCCTTGCTTACTCAAGTTGTTGTTTGTCTATATACGATTCAGCAGCTATGGAACCACATATGGGCAAGATGGATTGACAGAAAGGAAGCGGAGGATTTTCGCGATGGAGGATGTAATTGAAGGATGAGCGTTGTAATGAATTGGTTTTGGTTTGTAAATATATTTGTTATGTTCTTGCAGCACTTCTTCTTTGCATTCTCAAGTGCCTTGGACGGCCTTTAGGAGAGAACAAAGACACAAATGATAATTGTAGCTGCTGGCTGTAGATGTCGCTGCTAGGGTACTGCTGTATTTTCTTTTCATTTAAGAATCGTGGAAGAAAAATCGGACTACGGTCGCCGGGATTTAAGAACCCAGATCCCGAACGTTCGTAACTTGAGGCGCTAACCACTGCGCTGCCGTTGTCTGGTATTAGTTAGTGTCGAGTTGTCGTATTTGTGCTGTCGAGTGCCGCCATATATGTATGCATTTATGAATTGAGTGGTTTACAAGTAATTACAATCGATATACATTACAAGTAATTACAATTTATTACAAATGACTCGCTGTGCATATTACTATAACAGTCAGTACTAATTCTATAGATCAGCAGCATTATAACTTTCCAATAAACAACCGAAAATCACGTCGTTGAATAATAAATGCATTCACTGTAGAACGAAATTATTATTACGAATATAAGAGAAACGATTTAAAAACCATGTATTTTTTCATTTAAATTATTTGCATTTGCAAAGGGAGATACAAAATTTTAACAACGTTGCAAATTATAAAGACACAAATTACAGTTTCGTGTTTAAGTTATTGTTCAGAGTTTGTTGGAATACAACGATATTAATCGCATACAGATGAGGTGATTGATCGAACGGATTCTTTCCTTCGTTGTTCAGCGATATCCTCATTAGCGTGCGTTCGTGAGATGTACCACGGCGGCTAGCACGTGCATGCTCTTTCGAGAATTCGGCGGAAGAAGCGTAGGAATATGGATGGAACATTCCCGATGGGCACGTCGAGAAGCTACTAGAAGGTTCTGTGGCACATGTGACGCCACACAGACACCCACACAGGTCACACTCATTACTGCATAGAGAGTGGGGTTCAAAACCTTTTCAAGGGCCATGGGTCACTAAGCCAGTCAGTCTGTGAATAACTAGCCAACTGACTACATTCCAGAACACACACACTTATAATTCCTGTAATAATTGTTTAATAAATATCACATTATATTGTTTCAACACAAACATTGTGTCTTCCACAGATTATTAATCTTAATTCCAAGATTAAATTCTAACAGAGCTTCCTAATAATTATGGTACAATTGGTAAAATGATGATTTTACATGAAAAAAGTAAAAAATATATTAGATAATTGAAATAACGCGATATAAATATAATTGAAATAACATCAGTAAGAACGGATGTTTTAAGCTTTCGATTTTGAGAAAACAGGGTATGAATATGTTTAGTTAAAAAGCAATCCGTGTTTATTCGAGCATTCGCGGAGAGACGCGATCGCGAGAAAGCACGTCAACGGGAGTAGTAAATTCCCGTTGCAATTAGATAACCGACGCCACGAACTGATCGATCCCCTGATTTCTGTTACGATAATAGGGGTGGTTCAATGAATTTAACACTGTATTAACAGGTTAATATAGCTTGTATATTTAAAAATAATGAATGTAATAATAAAGACGTCACGAATTATTTAGCGATAAATACAGTTGATATGTTATAGGAATTCGACCCGACTTTGCGATATCTCTCAATGAATTCGTTAGACTAAGCAATTTATAACGTTTGACTCTTCAGAAGGGACCGATTACTCTTCGATCCTTTTCGTTGTCTTCTCTGGAAGACGACCCCCACTACGCTCGGATCACGTCACCGTTCGCACCTATGATCACGTATACCAGCTTCTTTCTTTATGCGGATAAAATAACGCACCAAAGGCGAATAGATGTTTCTGGAACTCGCTGCTTGACGACAACTATGCGTTTATCGCTACTTTGTGTATATCTCGACGGTCATGTAAGACGATCTGTTTGCGACGGTTAGGAACACGGCCTATAGTAAGCCTTGGGGCGTAATAAACGGAGAGAATAGAATAATCTACAGGATTATCAACGGTGAAGTATATAAATATACTAACGACTCAGAAAACATAATTGAAGTGAGTTGCTTAGATATGAAATTATTGTTAATAACTAAAAGAATAATAGTACAAGTTAGATTAGCAGAGAGACAAACGTGATTGCGCAGTGAGTCTAGGAAACAGGATAAAATATAAAACAAATAAAAATGGAATATGCAATACGTCCTATCCAAGAAGATTGGATACCAACTAATGCATAATAAAAGAATGTCCGCAATATTTGGAATTAAGAACAAAATTCTTAAAATAAACAACCACCATCTTTACGAACAGAGAAAATTGATTATTGAGACTAAAGAATTTTATTAAGAAACAACATGACGCTCAGAGCATAATAACTGAAGTTATAATAACCTGAGCACAACTCAAAAACTTAGCTATGACCCTTTTGTAATAACTAACAAACAAACATTTCAAACTTAATTAATTATAAACAAGCTACAGATAATTTGAAGTTAGATATGAACAAGCTTAATAACAAAATTACATAAATAGAATTTTTCTTATTTAAATGCGACAGTTCGTAGTACAAAACAAATTTTGTTCAGGAATAAGGTTTTCTGAAAATTTCCAGCGAAAATTTTTGCAAAAATTTCCTAAAGGAATTATAATCTATGAGATAAATGAAATAAAAATACAAAAACCAACTGATATTAAAAGAAGAATGATTATTTTACAAGATAATATGAAACTGTGTAAGGGATTACATATGTAACATATTGTCCCGATGTACACATATTTGCGAAGCAACTTATTACCCTGTATATTCCAGAAACTTCTTAGTTTGCCCCAGCCTTAGCAATTTGAAACTATTTTATTAAAATTAAGAATTTTCCACATTAGATCGAACGCACTTCTAATAGGTACCAAACAGTATATATATATAGCAAGATTTCACATATCTCTAAATTATTCACAGAAAATTAATACGGCACATAAATTAGACTTCGGATTGTAAAAGTTAAGAATAAATAACCGATACAGTCTCACAAAAATAGAAGGATAAAGATAGAGATAAGGGATCAAAAACAACAGTTATTTTTCAAATTTGTATGAAAAGCCCTTAAGAAAATAAGTTCCTCCTTAAATTGAAAACAGTTATATGTATAGAAATCAAACTTGCGATAAAAGTAAAAAAGATAGAAAATAAGAAAATTGTATTTGTTTTTATGACTCACTTTTACATGTAGTATAATTTCCACCGCTATTTTAGCATAGAACGCTATTTTCAAACACGAACTGTTCCAACTCGATAGTCCCTTGCTTTATTGTAAACGGAAAATTCTTTCGTGTTCTCAACCAAATTTATCAAATTCCAGCAATGACACATGCTATGTGATTGTCAGTAGAACATGGAGAAATGTTTCCAGTAAAGTTTCGAGCGACTTATCGCCGATTTTCAGGAGACACTGCGACGATATCGCGTGTACAGTGCTTCTATCGGTGTTGATGCGCTTTAATACATAGTGCAAGAGAACACTAATAAGATTTCCCAGTGGGCCTGTAAATCCTTATAAATCACTCAAAAATATATCATATTGTTTGTTTCAACTACTAGCAATTTAAAACGTCGTCTACATATATTTAGAAAGTTAGCAAAGACATATATTTGTTCCTGAGCATGATTTCTATCAGTTGAGCGTTGTAGCAAAATGTCCGATACAATTTAATGTTGAATTTGTCTTTTTTTTAGGCTAGCTTGATTGGATTACAGGTAGATTTAAACGATCCGTGTGTTGCATCTCCAAGGCATCTTCGACTCATCGATACGCAGTGATACCTGGCAAACTTCTAGTGGACAAGCGACGTTGCTTGCAGGCAG
Organism: Bombus huntii; assembly: GCF_024542735.1. Classification (NCBI taxonomy): domain Eukaryota; kingdom Metazoa; phylum Arthropoda; class Insecta; order Hymenoptera; family Apidae; genus Bombus; species Bombus huntii. Next base: position 126,239 of record NW_026099344.1, on the reverse strand, counting down.
TTTATATACATGTTTTGGCATGTGTTGTCGGCAGGCAATGTCTACAGACGCCTGTAGTCTGCCCGTACGCGCCTTAAGTTTCACTGGCAGACATTGTCCGCCGATTACTACGACATCTGTCTGTGGACAATAGGCCGTCAGTGTGGAGTTATCTTTACCCGAATAATTTAAGAAATATAAAATAAACTTCAACGAAAAGTTGCTAGCTTCGATATCTTACTAATACAATGTTATCGAAATTGAATAAACCTCGTTACTGTATTTAAAAGGAAATTGCATTTATATTTCAAGTTTATAGAGACAACAACAACAACCAAACAAAGAATCGCAACGAAGAAATAAACGGATACAACAGAACACTGGATCGAAGATAGAACAATAAACAAGATAGAACCAAGAAAACAACAGTAACGAAGAACCGGGGCGCAGAAAAAAGCACGAAGCGTGCGAGCTGGAGAGGAAACCTGTGACCGTCGGTGCAAGCGGTAAGCATACAAAATGGTTGTCGAGCAGGAATAATCGGCTGGAGAGCCAACCTGCTGGGACCGAGCTATATGGTGGCAGGTATCGCGTGGCGCCAGCTAAGCGAGCTGCCGCCCGAAAGGGTAGGTTTAACTTGTCCAATGATCCGCAAGGAGAGGGCAAGTCGCGCGCCGACCATCTATGCGCGCCATTCCCAAGTCGAACGCGAACATCTAAATGCGAAGCCAGTATGCGTTTTTACTGCAGGTATGGCGCGGTCGACCAAAAGGTCGGGCCCTCAAACGCACACATTACTTGTACAATTCGAGTGCTGCAGATACGGAAAAGCAATTTATAATTTATCGTAATTTATCGTAATGCGAATTTTGGCGCGTCGTCATAAATAGATTTTTATTTAAAACGAAATTCTTAAATATCCTTTTGTATCAATTCACATAACGTTAATAAATCAATATTAGACATATTACTCATAAATTGTACATATCTTTGTGCATATACGCATAGTTTTCGTGCATATATCAATATTTGTATATTTTATGTGTATAACTTTCATATGCTTTTCGCAAATTTTACATTCATAAACATCTGGAATCTACACGTTACGTTTTTCGTTGTATTTACAAGTACGGACATTAGATATTCTATTACATTCTTTTATTATAATCTTTTGATATATTTATAGTTGTTTAATTATTAGGTCATCCCATAAGTTCGTGCCGTTTTTCGAGAGGTTATATATGTTAAGATCGTTTACATACCTTTCAGTTTCATGAAAAAATGTAATCCCCCTCTCGTTGTACAACTTCTTCCCATTTTTCTGGTAGGTTCCGTCTCGATAAAAGTTCTCTTGTTTTTCTTTAAAATAATTTTCTATGCTATTTTTGAGAGTGTCAATATTTTCAAATTTTTTAGCTATTAAAAAGTGTTGTAATGCTCTGAACAGGTGGTAATCAGATGAGGCAATGTCTGGGGAATATGGGGGATGTGGTAAAATTTTTCAATTAAATTCAGACAATTTTTTTGTAACGCTTTTCGCGACATGCGGTTTAGCATTGTCGTGATGGAAGATAACGTTGTTCCTATTCACTAAACCTGGCCGTTTTTCAGCTAGTGCTTCTCTTAATTTTTCCAACTGAGCGCAATATTTGTCTGAATTAATGGTATCACCACTAGATAAAAGTTCAAAATAGAGTATTCCTTTATAATCCCACCATACACACAAAAGAACTTTACGTGGATGTAACCCTGGTTTTGCACAGCGTTCAGGTGGCTGATTTCGTTGGGATCAGCTACGTTTCCGTTCAGGGTTTTCGAAAAGTATCCACTTTTCATCACCAGTTACCAGGGGCGTTTAAGGAATGGTTCACGTTTATTACGTGCAATTAATGACATGCACGCTGTCGTTCGTTCAAGACGGTTCCGTTCCGTAAGTTTATGGGGCACCCAAACGTTCAACTTTGACACCATCCCCATTTTTTTTAAACACCTATGAATCGTTGTCTTAGGTATTTTCAGGACATTTGACATCTCTTGAACTGTCAAACTTGGTGATTTTTCAACAAGATCCCGAATTTTATCTCCGTCTGTCTGAGGAGGACGCCCGGAGCGTACCTCCTCTTCTAAACAGAAATTCCCAGCTCTAAAACGTTGGAACCACTTCCTACAGGTGCGAGATGAAAGCGTATTTTCTCTGTAAACAGCACATATGTTTTTCCTGGCAATTGTTACCGAACTTTCTTTCCGAAATTCATATAACATGAGATGTCGAAAATGGATACGCATTTCACTCGTGATTTTTTACTGTTAGAAGTCACTGTGTTCACTATATTACGATCTTATGCCCACGAAGATCTACTCTAGCCTGTTCTCGATCAGCTAAGCTCAAGTGCATTGGTCCCGTATCGCCGTATGTTTAGAAATCGACACATGAAATATATACACAAAAGTGTATAAATATATACACAAAAACTTATGGGATCACCTAATATGTAAACGATTTTGAACTATTTAATTTAATAAAGACCTTAGATCGACGGATTTTAATTGCTGTCACATAATCGTTAATTCATTACTTTTCCTCCAACTGTCACGAATTTTCACAAAGTGTGTATTTCGGATCGTTAATCTCATACGGATGTAAACTTCATTTTCTTAATAATCTTGGTCAATCATGTATCACATTTTCTATAAAATCTATAAGATCAGCAAGTGCTCTAATACTTGTGAACAATCATATATCTTAATTTGTGCCTTTTGTATTAATACAGAAGCTTCATGCGAGAAAGAATTTTCGATATAAATGTTCTCAATGTTGTAAATCGAGTTCTGCCAGAGCAACCGAGCCAAACGGACGTGTAAAACAGTGCTTCAGAAAAAGTGCGGCAAGTGGGGAAGAGAAAGTTACGAACGGCAACGCCCATAGCTAAATGGTGGAAACTCGTGTCTTCTACTAAGAAGACTACAAGCAAAACTAAAATGAAAAAGCACATCCCACCGATAAAAATAATTAACAAAGACGAACAATACTACATAAATAAAACAACAAACACATCAAAACCAAGCCAACCAATAAACGAAGAACAGGAATGCTCAGCTACAAACGAAGTTGATATGGAAACAATACCAAACAATGAAGAGAATATTACCAATAACGAATTAACCCAACAGGATGAAAGCTGGAAGGTGGCAAGTTATAACAAGAAACGAAAAATAACAGGAAATTCAGATACAGAAAAGCAGCGATGGCTGCAAGAATTACCATTAAGAAACTCCTTCAGCTCACTTACGGAAGAAATAGACGACCCAACAACCAAAAACACAACTAAATCAACGCAAACTACAAAACCACCACCAATATTTGTCGACGCCCAGATAATAGACCCGCTTATTGATCGACTAAACGATATAGTTGGGAAGGAAAACTACACAATAAAACAAACAAAATTAGAACAAGTAAAAATTCAAATAAACACCCCAGAAAATTATAGGAAAGTGATAAAAGAATTAAAAGAAAAAACGCTGTGTACCACACATACCAGCTGAAAACGGAAAGGAGCTACGAAATAGTTATAAGAGGACTACATTCAAAAACTAACACAAAAAAAATTAAGTGACGAATTAGCAAAAATTGGTCACCAAACAAGAGCAATAAGCAATATGACAAGATACGATACGAAGCATTTAACAACACACTGTCCATACGTAGGGAAAATAAATGAAGTAAATGTTAAGGAAATTCGAGGATTTGGAAATACAAATTATTGACTATATTTCCCACACAACAGTTATACACCTATATTACTCTCTGAAAACGTCTTACACGCACGCTGGTCGCCAACCGACTATCCTAGATTCTTCTAACATCTGGCAACAGTCTTTTGTCTCCACTAAGACCTTGACGCCCTCTAACCCTTACACACACACTCTCATGTACAGTGTAAATGTATCACTTCCCTAACACGCCTCCTTACATTTATACTGTACACTTAATTTTATTTACATACTTGTCGAATTAACAAAATATTTAACATTTATCGCTTTAATTACAATTCTCTTATTTTACATTCATCCATGACCTAAACCTTTCAAATTTCTCTCTACACAGTGCCTTCGTAAAAATATCCGCAGTGTTTTCAATCTGTACTTACTTTTATTATGTTTATCTTATTTTCCTTTACGTACTCGTGAACGTAGTGGTAATGAACTTCGATGTGTTTAGAATTTTTTGTAAAAGTTCCGTATTTTGCTATACTCATTACTCCAGAGTTATCCTCATAGATTTTTACAGGGTTATCGTCTACATTTACATCGAAGATTTTCATTAGTTCTCTGATAGTCATTACTTCGCTCACCGCTTCCGATAGAGCAACATACTCTGCATACGTCGAGGCTTTTGTCACACACCTTTGTTTTTTAGACTTCCATCCAATTACATTTCCATACAATCTAATTACATACCCAGAAGTCGATTTCCTATCTATATGATCTCCTGCCCAATCAGCGTCCACATAACAATCTATCGTTTCGCACTTTTCATTTCTTTTATAATGTAGCCCTAAATCTCTAGTCCGGTACAAATATTTCAATATTCGCAAGGCATATTTAAAATGTGTCTCGTTACAGCAATCTTGAAATCTACTCAGATAATTCACACTATAACTTATATCGGGTCTGGTATTTACACTAATATACAGCAATGCGCCAATTAAATTCTTGTATCCAATGTCCTCTCTATTTATCTCAGCTTTTTCAATTTTTAAGTTGGTCTCCATAGGTGTACAGTACAATTTGCTGTTATGTAATTTACATTTGTTTGCTAATGATTCTATGTATTTCTTTTGGCTTAATCTCATTTCATTTTTTAAATAATCATACTCTATATTTATTCCAAGATATTCTTTTACTTCACCTAAATCTTTCATTTCAAATTTATCAGCTAATAATTTTTTTTACACTTTGTATCTTCCCTTTGTTTTTACTACAAATCAACAAATCGTCTACGTATATTAACAAATACACAACATTTTCTCCCTCTCCATAAGTATATAGGCACAGCTCTATATTGTTCTTTTTAAAACCTAATCTCGTCACATACTTATCAAAACACTCATACCAGTCCCTCGGACTTTCTTTTAACCCATAAAGCGCTTTCGATAATTTACAAACTCTATTCGTTCCGTCCGCATATCCCTTTGGTTGATTTACATATACCTCCGAGCTTACTTCACCATTTAAAAAGGCAGTTTCTACATCCATTTGCTCAATTATTAATCCATTTTGACAACAATATGATAGCAATATCTTAAAGGTCTGATTACTCGCCACTGGAGAATATATGTCATCGGCTACGTTTCTTTGTTGAAATCCCCTTACCACTAATCTAGCCTTATACCTGTCCTCTGATTTTTTTCGTGTAAACCCATTTTACATCTAATACTTCTTTGCCTTTTACCCTTTCTACCAATTTCCAAGTTTTATTCTTATAGAGACATTCTATTTCCTTATCCATAGCCTGTTTCCAAACTTCATTATTTTCGCAAACAATCGCCTCCTCAAATGTACGAGGGATATCTACTTTACAATAATTTGCATGAATCTCGCAAATATTTTCCTTTTCTGGATACCTTACTGGAGTTTTCTTAATACGTGTAGATCTCCTAGGAGTGTTTGAGCTTTTAATACTACTATTATTTTCATCTTTCCTACCTTCTAACTCTTCCTTATCCATACCATCCAATGAATAGTTATCTTCGCTATCATTTCTATCTGCCTCTAATGAATTTTCCTCAAAACCGATACATTTAGTGTCTGTCTCTATGACCTCTACATGTCTAGCTATTGTTATTTTCCCACCTAATAAGACTCTGTATCCTACTTCACTATATCCTAATAGAATTCCCATATCTGCCTTCTTGTCCCATTTGGAAACTCTTTTTTGTTCTGGCCTTCTTACAAAAGCTTTACTTCCATATAGATGTAGATTTTTAACACTTGGTTTTTTCCCGAAGAATATTTCAAAAGGTGTCTTTCTTTCTATAGTATTCGCTAATATTCGATTTTTCAAGTATGCCGCTGTACAAACTATTTCCGGCCAGTACCTTTTATGTACTTTCGCTTCCGCTAACAAGCAACGCGCCATGTCCATCACTGTTCTATTATACCTTTCCGCTGTCCCGTTTAATTCATGTACGTATGTTGGGCAATTATTTATTCTTATACCTTTATCCCTAGCAAATTTATAAATTCGATTATTTAAATATTCTTTACCATTATCGCATCTTAATATTTTTAACCTCTTGCCCGTTAAATTTTCGGCTTCATTTACGAACTGTACGAAAGAATCAAAGACCTCATCTTTTGATTTTATACAATAGATCCTAGCTATTTTACTATAATCATCGATAAATGAAATGAAATATTTTTCTCCATTGAATCCGGTAGTCTTAAAGGGACCACATACGTCCGTATGAATAATTTCCATTATTTCCCTAGCCTTAGTTCGATTATTTTTGAAAGGTAAGTTATGCATTTTGCTTTCTATACACACCCTACATTTCAAAAGTTCCTTTTCAAATTCATTCGGTATGCCAGTCACTAGCTGCTCTTTACCCAAAATCTCTAAATATTTAAAATTTACGTGTCCTAGCATCCTATGCCATCTTTCCTTTTTACTCATACCACTACGTTCGGCGCTGTTTACTAAGTGCTTCTTCCCTTTCAATATACTTTTTATTCTATATGTCCCATTCTCTTTGAACGCTACAGCTGTAAGTATATTATCCTCATCTATTACTTTCGCAATATTTCGTTTGGAAATAACCGTATTCTTATTGTCTGTTAGTTTACCTAAACTAATCAAATTTGCGGACATTTCTTTCGCGTAAAATACTTTCCTCATATTTATTTTATTTTGTTTTCCGAATGCTTCAAAATAACTTATAACATTCCCAACTTTTGTCGCTTTTATCGGTCTATTATCGCCTAAATATATATTTACCGGTTCTTTTAGGTCGATAGATTTATCGAAATAATTTATATTATTAATTATGTGATCGGTACAACCGCTATCTAATAGCCACACTATTTCGTTCTTACTTATTTCATTCGTCTCACTGCTGTTTGCTGCGTGCGCCGTTGCTGTCCATATGCCTGCTCTTGAGTTTCCATGCTCGCCCGTGCCGGTTCTTGATTGACGATGAAAGTTTCCACGTCCTCTGCTCGTATTGCCTTTGTTCTCTCTTCCTCTGTTTCGACCACGTGTTGGCCCATGCCAATAGCCGTTACTGCTTCCCGCTTGGACGCCATTTTGACACTCTCTCGCAAAGTGTCCTAATCTTCCACATCTGAAGCATCCTTCCTTTTTTGCAGAAAAGGCGTTGGTTTGCCTTTCTCCTCGATTGGATTTATTTTTCTTCTCTGCTATTTCTATTTTATTTTTCACATACGCTACCGTTTGATTCTCTTCTTTCAATGCGTCTATTATGTCCGCTATGTAGCTGTATTCTTCGGGTAACGTATTCAGCATGTAATTCAGCTTTTCCCTCTCACTTACTTGTGCGCCCGCACTTTTTAATTCATTTATTAATTTTTCGAAATCGTTAAAGAATGATGCTGAATCAGTGTAGTTCTCCAGTCTTATGTTTTCCAATCTCCTTCTGCATACGATCTGCAGTGCCGTCGACTCTTTCAAGTACATTTCATCGAACCTTTTTATTATATCATACGCCGTTTTTCCTTCCCTAACATACTCCAATTGTCTGTTCGATATTGCACTATAAATTATATTTATCGCCTTCAAATCCTTTTTGTCCCAGTCTTCGTCGTCTCTTTCGTTCTTCATTCTAGTTGTAACAACCTCGCATTCCTTATATTTGAGAAACATCGTGATTCTTTGCTTCCACATTCCATAATCCTCACCATCGAATATAGGTATCATGATTTCCGATCTCTCCATTTTAATTGATTCTTCTTTTTTTTTTCTTTTCTTACTCAAGCGTTCCTACGTGCTCGAAGTATATTTTGTTCCTCTGAAAGTTTTTTTTTCTTTACTGAAAATTCACTCGCAAGATCGTAACCACGCACTAAATATCTTGCAAAACTAGTAACCACGCTCTGCTACCATGTTAAGGAAATTCGAGGATTTGGGAATACAAATAATTGACTATATTTCCCACGCAACAGTTATACATCTATATTACACTCTGAAGAACGTCTTGCACGCACGCTTGTCGCCAACCGACTATCCTAGATTCTTCTAACATCTGGCAACAGTCTTTTGTCTCCACTAAGACCTTGACGCCCTCTGGCCCTTACACACACACTCTCATGTACAGTGTAAATGTATCACTTCCCTAACAGTAAAATGTTACAACTGTAATGGAAACCACCCAGCCAGCTATAAAGGATGCGAAATCAGAAAACAATCACAACGTAAACAGTTTCCACCACTTGGCAATAGATCAATCAATAACTACCAACCACAACAAAGTATAACGGATAATTAAGCAACATTGAAAGCACAAAATGAACCAAAAGCTATAAACGGAAACACCGATCCCCAAGGAAACCGCAGCTACGCGCAAGTAACCCAAAACATTAGACAAACAACGCCCACAAACAAACAGAATCAAAGCAACAACACCGAAGACGATACAGAAATCAAAGAAATGCTCAAACAATCCATTAAAGGTACAGAGATATTAAGAAAAATGGTAAGTGAGAGAAACACAATACTAAGGCAACAAGTACAACAAACAACAGTCATGTTACTACTCACAAACTTGCTAAGTAAAAAATAAAAATGGACATGCTTGAAATAGCAGCATGGAACTCTAACGGACTATAACAAAGGGCCCTAGAAACTAAAACATTCCTGTATAATAATAATATCGACATACTACTCGTATCGGAAACACACTTCACTATAAAAAGTTAGATAAAAATACCGTACTACACAATATATGATACCAAGCATCCCTCAGGAAAATCACACGGAGGGACCGCAGTAATAATAAGAAACGACATTAAACACCACTAACACAGCCAAGCTAGTAAGGAATATATACAAGCAACCACTGTTACTGTACAAACTAGCAGCAACCATTTACAGTTGTCAGCAGTATATGTACCACCGCGACACAAAATGACATCACAAACGTGGGAAGAGTACTTTCAACACTTAGGTGACAAGTATATCGCAACGGGAGACTACAATGCAAACCACACGCTATGGGGATCAAGAATTACCACACCTCGAGGTAGAATCCTGGAAAAATACATTAACAACAACCTCAATATATTATCCACAGGAAGACATACTGGCCGACAGACCTGAGCAAAATACCTGGCCTACTCGATTTTGCAGTTACAAAGGGACTAAACGCAAATAAACTAAAAATAACACCCAGCCTCATTGCATACAGCCCAATTGCTTACAGAAACAAATTAATACTTTATAGCAATCCAGGGACACTATGCAACAGAACAACCAAATGGCAAATTTTTAAAGAAATAATCGAGAGCAAAACCAGTTGCAGCATCCTATTGGAAACACCCGAACACGTCGAACAGGCAGTAACACCATTGACAGAAACTATCCAAGAAGCATCATGGACAACCACTATACCTGAACCAACCAACAGACAAACAAAAATAATTCCATCAGACATACTTGAAAAAATTAGAGAAAAAGGAAAAGCGAAAGCAAAATGGCAAAAACATAGAACATGAGAAAACAAAAAACACCTAAACAAACTTGCAAAGGAAATAAAAAACAAAATAAAAGTGCACAACAATAACGAATTCACAAAATTCATAGAGTCACTCTCTGCTCACGAGAACTCCAACTACTCCCTATGGAAAGCCACGAAAAAAGAAGAAACCAATAAAACTAGTCACAGCAATCAGGACGGCAGACAACACATGGCCAAGAAGCAACGAAGAGCAAGCTGAAGAATTTTCCAACCACCTTTGAAAAATATTTATACCACATAATATCAACAACAGCAACCCCAAATGTCATACGGACGAGGATGCGTTTACCACTAGTACCTCAACTGACAACCACTATACCATACCTAAAACAACAGCACAAGAAATTAGAAACATAATCGAGAAAACAAAAAACAATAAAACACCACGAATCGACCTAATCAATGGTAAAATCTTGAAAAACCTTCCGCCAAAAGCGATAACACTAATGACAATAATATTCAATGCAATACTAAGAATCCAATACTTTCCTAAACTGTGGAAACTAGCACAGGACATAATGTTACCTAAACCAGGCAAAGAACCACACCAAACTGCATCTTACAGACCAATATCACTACTTCCTGTGTTTTCCAAAATACTAGAGGAAATAATATGCAACCGCATAAAACCAATAATATAGAAGGAAAAATTAATACCAGATCACCAATTTCGATTCAGAAACATACACTCCACTATAGAGCACATGCACAGGCTCATTAAAGAAATAATACTAGCATTAGAAAACAAACAATACTGTACAGCCCTCTCTATGGACATAGATAAAGCATTTGACAAAATAAACCACGAAAGCCTACTACAAACAATCAGGAAACAATTTCCGGAGCAAATATACCAATTAATAAAATCTTACTTAAGCAGCAGAACCTTCGTAATAAAAATCAAGGACACATACTCTGAAGTTAAAGACGTCAAGGCAGGGGTTCCGCGAGGAAGCGTCTTAGGATCAATACTATACACAAAACATACCAACAACTACCAATAGCAAAATACTGACACTCACGGACGACACAGCTGCACTAGTCAGGCACACTAACCCAGAAATAGCAGTCAAATTACTACAAGAACATATCACAAAAATAGAAAAGTGGCTGCAAGATAAACAAATAAAAGCAAACCCCGATAAATGCAACCATATTACACTCACACTGCGAAAACAGACACCATCAAACATCCTACTGAACGGCACGCACATACCGCAAACAAGGCAAGTCAAATATCTAGGACTAGACCACCTAGAAACACAACTCACATGGAAACAGCATACTAAATCAATAATAGACAAAATACAGACAACAAGGAGACAAATGCATTGGCTAACAAGTCGAAAATCCAAATTAAGCATAGAAAATAAATTAAAAATATACAAAACGATCATAAATCCAATCTGGACGTACGGAATACCACTATGGGGGGCAGCGGCAATGAGCCATATAAACAAAATAGAGACAGTACAAGCTAAAATTCTTAGAACAATAGTAAACGCCCCATGGTACGTTAGAAACGAAGGCATACGGAAGGACCTGAGAATACCAATGGTCAAAGAGAAAATTAGCAGACACGCAGAAAAATACAAAGAAAGAATAGGAACACAGCCAAACTGGCTAGCTGCGGAAACGATCAACACCTCAAACATGGATAGAAGGCTGAAAGGGAAATACCCAGCAGACCTCACAAAGGACACAACCAAACAAACACGAAGATGGTATCCCACTGGGGGTAGCTACCCACATAATAATCTAACAGCTAAAAAATTCTACCAAATGTCCAAACTGGACAAATTGTGAATCTAATCTATAAAATAAAAAAAAACCTGTGATCTGAGTTTAGATCTCAGTTTAGAGTGATACATCTCCTAAAAGGATTAAGAGATTTTTTAACAAATTCCCAAAATAACAGTGAATTTTAGAACAAAGATAATGGAAATACATAAACATCTTGTTAATAACGACGTGGGTATACTGATAGGAACTAATATCTGCAGAATATATGAATGTCTTAAACATAACGTAATGCTAAAAAACGTTCTCTTTGTCCAACGACCTCTTGATTCCTATACAACCTCTCCTGGTTATCTTGCGCACGCGTAACATTCACGTACCGTTACATGCATTGCCATTCCATACTTTTCGTATCCTTTTTATACTGTTACTTGAATATAGAATTATATAAAAAATACAAGAGCACAAAGATATAGAAAATATAAAAATATAAAAACAAAAGATTACAAAACTGTCAAAATTACAGAAAATCAGATTAAACATTAGTACCTATATTCTACATTCTTTTTGTATTACATATACATTTTTTACATTATAAATGTCGGGTTTACATTAGAATTAGGGTTAGGGGCGTGAAACGAATCTTCATTTGGATTACACATTGTCGTTGTGCAATAGGGAAGACATTGACTAGTGCAACTGCGATTATTATAGAATCGGACAAGTAACCGTGGTAATTAGATACTCGAGAAACTAATGACAATGATCCTAAGTGCAATAACGAATCCGCGGTCAACGGAATAGTGGATGTACGGGCTCACAAAATCTAAGTCGGACGCGTAATATTCACTGGTCGTAAAGGGTTACTCCTTTCATCAGTGAGATCGCGAGCGAGAATGCCTTTCCCGTCCCGATGATGCCACAGAGGAAAACTATAATGGGGTGTGTCTAAGGACACGAGATCATCGGATTCGTCGAGAAAAGCCTTCGTCCAGAAAGTAAGGGAAATTGGCGTTGCTGCTAATTGGTCAATCTCCATATCGGTGGTTAGAAAAAGATGCTAGCCGCCCTCGAGGAAAAGTTGCTAGTGGGAGACGCCGCTCGTTGAAAAATAGGTCTCCCCTATTTTCCCGTAGTTGGGACAAAGACTGTTTGTCTGTTTGAAGGACTTTAGTTAACTAAATCTTAAGATTTATAACGGGCCCTCGAGCTAGCCGAACATGTACTGCGGAGACGCATCGACATCTGGCAATCATCTTACTCGAAGAATAGGGTCTGCGTGTGGCGAGCCACGGGACAGAAACAACAAAGCGTTCATCCCGTAACCGCGGCTACGTTCGGCGACTGACTGTCGCCTCGACCCCAAGCTCATTATCACAACTCTCGAACAATTACAATCGGATTGAATAACTACAATTGTTCAATTACAGACTCCGGTGTTCTTTCATCTCCGACATATATATATGTCGAGTCAAGTTCCGAGTCTGGGCCCGAGTCGTCCTCGTGGCGGGGGCTTGGGACCGGTAAAGATTCCTCACTGAAGCTATCCATGTTTTCTTTTACACTGAAGTTATTTTTATTGACACACACGAAATTGTTACAGAGTTGACACAAACTCACAATGACCACATACTCGCGACGCTAGTGACAATGGTCTTAGGTTCGATAACGAGTCCGCGGACAACGGGACGGTAGTCGTACGCACTCGCAAAAATCTAAGTCGGATTCTGTGTTGATATTCACTGACCGTAAGGCGTTAATCTCTTTTTGTCGGTGAGGTCGCAAGAGAGAATGACTTTCCGTCCCGGTGATACCCCAGAGGAAAACTATGACGGGGTGTGTCTAAGGACACGAGATCATTGGATTCGTCGGGGACATCCTACGTTCGGAAAGTAAGGGAAATTGACGTTGCTGCTAATTGGCCAATCTCCATATCGGTAGTTAGAAAAGTATGCTAGCCGCCCTTGAGGGAGGGTTGCTAGTGGGAGACGTCGTTCGTGGAAAAATAGGTCTCTCCTGTCTTCCCGTAACTGGGACAAAGACTGTGTATCTGTTGAAGGATTTTAGGTAACTAGATATTAGTGTTTATGACGGTCCTCGGGCTAGCCGATCACGTACTGTGGAGACGCGTCGACATCTGGTAAACATCCTGCCCGGAGAATAGGATCTGCGTGTGGCGAGCTACGGGACAGAAACCGTTGGAATGTTTACTGCCATGTGCCGCTACAAATCTTTCTTTTAAGGATAGCTATAGGATTACTTAATGCGTTTGTTAGATGGGGAGTTCGTCCCGTTGACCGCGGCTACGTTCGGCGACTAATTGTCGCCTTGAGCCCAAGCTCATTGTCACAAGTCTCAAACAAATACAATTGGTTAGAATGACGGCAAATCGTTTAGTTACAACTGTAGATTTTAATTACAATGTTTTTATGGATTTTCCCGAGGTTTCAGAGGGAAGGCACCGGTGTCCTCTTATCTCCGACATATATATATATATATATATATATATATATATATATATATATATATATATATATATATATATATATATATATATATATGTCGGGGTTGCATTGAGGATCAGGTTGGGGGCGTTCGGCGAGTTGCCCTGAGGGGCAGCCATCGTTGCGGTATCACGCAAACACCGTTTATTAACACAAATATCGAGAGTACAGAACCGGCGATCAACCTGGGGATTAGATGCTCGCGGTACTGGTGACGATGGTCTCCGGTTCGGTTACGAATACGCGGCCGACGGGGTGATAGATATGCTTAGTAGAACTCAAACGTGCACTGCTCCTGATCGTAAGACGCTCCGTGCTTCCTCGCTCAGATCTCTAGCAAGAATGCCCCAGTGCCCGTCCCGAGGATGCCCGACCCCCGTGTCTCCATCGGTCGCTTTTGGGACCAACCTGCCTGTCCATTAGGAAACTCTTAATTGCCGGAAGTGACCTAGGTTTTATGGCGGGTCCTCGGGCTAGCGGTACTCGTGTCGCGCAAGTGCCTCAACTTTGGGTATTCATTGTCTGAGGGGCCCGTTGGAATGTTTTACTGCCCCGTACTTCCTGTACTGGAGGTCATACTATCGCTCTATACCTTTGCTAGACAAAGCGCCCGTCCCGTCGACCGCGGTTACGTTGGGCGACGGGCCGTCGCCCCGAGCCAAAGCTCACCATCACCAGTCTCGAACGATTACAATCGGATTAGCTAACTGTCATCGTTTGACTACAACTATAGTAGACCCTGGAGTACACTGTTGCTGGACTATCCCAAGTTCTAGGTGTTCCGGTGTTCTTATCTCTCCGACATATATATATACATTTTAAATGTTAAGGTTATCTATTTTATGTTTGTTAAATATATTTAATTTTATATTTCCCCCTTTTTTTTAATTAATAATGTAATATCGTAGAATAAATTTGAATTAGAGATCGGTTGAAAATAGAAAAAACCGTGTACGTCGTCCTTCTGTGGTTCGTTTACATTTAAGAGCGCCTATGTGACTAAAGTCACCTAGTTCTTACAGAGATATGAGAAAAACAATAAAGAACGCTAGAGCAGAAGGACGGTTTCGGGTTCGAGGAGCGATGACCGAGAGATCAGAGTATGCGAGTCGAAAAGCAAGTGTGTTGCGAGAGTCAGAGCTAATTGAGTCGTTGAAGAGTAGAGTCGTTAGAGGTTTCGAGTTGTCGAAGAGTAGAGTCGTGAGAATTGATAGAGTTGTTAGAGAGAGAGAGTGTGTGTGTTAGATTCGTTGTGACGAGAATGATCAAATAACTGTAAAGTTATTTGATATAGATACGAGTATTGCATTTAGTTCCGTTAAATAAATATCGTTCTCTGTCCAATTTATATTTGTATATTCAATTTAATATTAATAAATTGTAAGTAATCGAAAAAAAAAAAATTTCTATCCTTATTTTCCGATATTACAATAATATATCTATATATATATTTTTTTTTTACATTTGTATTTGACAGTGTAGTTGCGCATAGAATTTATTAAAGAAAAATGTTAACAATGTGTTTTCATGATTTGTTTCTCGCGCCTGATTTCCATTAATCCCTAATATTCCTGTCGCCATGACGCGCGTTAGTTGTTCCGATGCGCACGTGTAAATCTAACATGGCTGCTCATAAATGTCATTAGTAAAGTTATAGTGGCGGGTCTTTAGTTTTGTTATCGAAGTAATTTTCCGTCTGTCGCTCGTTTTTCCTTATTCTACCGCAATTAGAACATTTATTTATTAATATTGTTTAAAGTGACAATAGTATTGTTCGTGTGAATATATATATATATATATATATATATATTTATGTTGTGTGTCATTTTAATATGACTAATGTTTTGTAATTCTTCGATAGCGTTATTTATTGTTTTGAGTAGTTTATTTTATAGAGTGTTCGATAATATAAAACATACGCACACACACACACACACACACACACACACATATATATACGTATTCATATGCATATTTCTTCTGGCAGTGTAGTATTCATACGAAATGAAATGTCAATTATTTATTTTATATTAACTTCATTTAACAAGATAGAACACGCATACGCACACGTATATATGTATATATTTCTGGCAATGTGATTTTCATTTAGATTCCTTAGCGATATAATGTGTATTTGAGGTTATGTGTCAATCATTTGATTTCATATATACATATATATCTTGTATTGTGGCAACATAGTATTGAAGGTTTTGTTTCTAGATTATTGTGTGTTTAATGTGTGTTTACATACTTGTGTTTGATGATAGAATTCCTCAAGTCGTTGCGGTGTTAATTATTTTGAGCGTTTGGCCTATCGATAGGTTGTCGCTTAGTCCCAAGTGTTGCGTTGTGTGTTCTATTTCTTTTGTAGATTATTAGTAGTGGTTTAGTTTAGAATATAGATTATTTATATATTTATGTAGAGACATGCATGTTTCGTAATGTAGTTCTTATTTTATAACTCTTTACCGGAATGTAGGCTAGTTTTAAGTATGTATCTTAGATTACTAATTTGATTTAATAATGTAGAATGCGCACACATTAGTAGTAATTTAGTTTAGAATATAGATTATATATATTTATATATAGACATGGATGTTTCGTAATGTAGTTCTTATTTTATAACTCTTTACCGGAATGTAGGCTAGTTAAGTATGTATCTTAGATTACTGTTTGATAGAATGCGCACACATATATATATGTTTCTGACAATGTAACTTTTATTTCTTTAATAATACAATATTGTATGTTTTATGTATTCGTTAGACTATTAGTTTTTGACTTCATATATACTTATATTTCATAAATTGATAATATTGTATTTGTTGCATAGTATTGGAAGTACTGTCTCTAATATTTACTAGTTTATTACATGTCTGGCATATATGTTTATACTTATATGTAACTCTCCAAGTTGATTGATTAAAATATATTTATATATACATGTATTCCTGGCGTTTCAATTATTTCCCCTTTTGTAGTTATTCTTATTTCCTGGTTTATTTGCTTGGTTCATAACTCGTTCAATCCATTAGCTGGTTCTATTTATTTTATTTTATACTGGTTGGATTTATATTATATTGAACCACAAGTTTTCAAATTGCAAGTCGGTTATTGGTAGGTTTATTTAGAGTTGTGTGTATATGTGTTTTGTTTATTGGTTGGATCTATTAGTCGCCCTCGTTTTGTTAATCCTTCCTTTAGTTTCGTAGCGCCGTGTGTTCGTTTGTGCATTCAAATCCTTATTCGCGCGTTTTGTATAGAATGGTTTTCTTGTTCTTGTTACGGCGCGTGCGGAGCGCGGGACGTGACACCCCCGCCCTTGGAGTTCAAATTTCCAAAGGAAATTTGACTGGTGGTGTCTCTGAGTTCGCTCAAGGCGGACGTAGATGTCGTTGGTTGTTGAGTGACTACCGGTGTTATCGATATCCCTTGAGGTTGTGCTGTTTGATCATCGATATTTCGTCTTCCTTTGAGGTATAGTAGCAGGTGGGTGACTGAGCCGCATATTGCTCCTAATAGGGCGATTCCACATCCGTAAGTTTCACTTAACTGGTATCCATATATGGCTATATCTATTATCGTCTTGATTAATTTAAACATTACGAGTATTCCAAATATTGCTGCACTGACAGTTCCAAATTCCATGAAACCAGTCCATAAGCTTGATACGATATTTTTCGCTATTGTCGTTAATGTGTTTTCGTCCATCATTCCCAGGATGTTTACTGTTCCAGGGACGATTGTTTTTCCTGTCGCTCCTCTGGCCAATGTGTTCAAGACTGCAGATTTTTCTGCCGGGAACATGACGTGGTCCCGTAGTGCGTCGAGGTCTTTTTGGGTATATATTCCGCTCGTGGCCAACGACGATGGTGCTGAATATCGCCACGTTTGGCGCACGTCCGGGCGGAGTTCCTGTGGTGTGATTCCCTTGCCAAACGGGTAGCTCCGAGTAGCATTCTGTTGTATGTCGTACCTTTACTTGTACCGGAATGCATTCGACTATATGGACCGCTTCTCCTGTGATCAGAGCCATGTGTCCTGGGTTTTGGTTATGGTGTATGCAAATTCGTCGGGCGGTAAGTTTGCCAAGCTTAAAGCGTTCTCTATTAGTTTCTTCTGTGTGGTGCGTCTTTGTGTCGGTATATCATGGTATAATGTTGTCATTTGTCATTTTACTTTCGAGTTTATTAGAAATAAGAATAACCTTTTATTATTATTAATATATATATATATAGAAAAAGAAAATTTTTATATTTATATGTATTTTTTTCTCTTTTTTTTTCTTATTGTTAAAACCTTTGTTTTATTTTAGGTTTTACGTACATGTTATCAGTGAAAATAAATATTATGAATGCTACTTGGGTTATAATTATATACATATATGCATACGTATTGGTAAGTAGTATAGATGAGATTTGTTTTATTGTTATGAATATATAAGTATATATTATCAATAGGAATAGATATTACAAATATAGCTTGTCTTTGAATATATATATATGTGCGTGTAATGGTAAATATGACGGCTTATTTTTATGAGTCACTTGCATTATCAATGGAAGTGAGTGTTATAAATATCGCCTACTTTACAACATGCGTGTATATATATATTGGTAGATATAAGTGAGAATTATATGTATAGTTATAAATGTTGTTTGTTTACAGGTGGATAGCAAAAGTATTTGGTTTCGTGGGTGGCGTACAGGTGCCTTACAGTTCTACGGTGCGGATTGCTATTCCTTGGACTAAAAAAATTTCTTTCGAGATGAGTCAGATTATTGTAACGATCATGCATGGGAGGATTTTCTGCAGAGATTCCAAATGCTCTCTGGATTCCTCGTGAAACGTCTGGACAACGCCTACATGTACTTCCATCCGTCGTTCAGAGAATGGTTGATGAATTCGCCATCCGTTCTGCACGCACATACAAAAATAGTTAATGTATATATATATTATTTATTTTTATTTTTTATTTTTTTTTTTATAAGTTTCGTTCGGACCTGTTCCTTTGTACGAAGACTGTATCCCTGTATATAATATAATATATATAATATGTTATGATTATGTTAGTTGTTATTTATTATATATATATTTTCCTTATCTCTCTCTTTTTTGTTTGTTTTTTTTTTATTAGTACCTAACATTGCTATTATGATGCTGTATTACATTGCATTGGCTATTATTTGTATGTGCGACGAATTTTTCAACATGGCCGCTCGCGTGTCTCTTTGGTATGGCGTTGGTTTAATGTCAACAGTAACGTGTTGTTGAAATAACTAATTAATTGTTAATCATTATAATTTTATTTAGTAGTTTTTTTGTAATATTGTTTTGTATTTCATGATATTGTCTGTGTCAATACCGTGTGCTACTTTAATGTGATAGCATGGATTGTATTGTCACCGAATTTCAATAGTCATTGTTTTGATTATACGTGACTTGCATTTATGTAAGTCTTGTTTAATTTAGTTAATGTTTTGTGTATTGTGTTACCAGTTATTTTCGTGTAGCATAACTTTATTCCTCTGCACCGAGTTCAGTCATGTCTTGTTGTTAATATTTAGTTAGTCTATCAATTTCTAACCTATTTCTGTGTTTATTGACTTTTCTTATTTTCCCTATTAATTTATTATTGCATGTACTTGCTATTTGTTATTATTTTGTGTATGATATGAATTAGTTTCCTTATTAGTGATTAAATTTTATTTGTTAGATTGACATTGTAATTTCTAACCCATTTCTGTGTTTATTAACCTTTCTTATTTTCCCTATTAATTTATTATTGCTTGTACTTGCTATTTGTTATTATTTTATGCATGATATGAATTAGTTCCCTTATTAATGATTAAAATTTATTTGTTAGATTAACATTGTCTGTAATTCTTCAGATTCTGCTCTTTCGATGCTGCGTCACTTACCTGGATCGTTCCCACAACATCATCCGATTCTTTGATATGCCTTGGATACTTACTACGGCTGCCTTCAATCGTCTTATATCTGTGGTCATAAAGGTGGTGTTTAATTTATTTAATTCAATATGTGTATAATGCATTGTATGCGCGACCGCTATTAGGCATTACAAAATAACATAACAATACTACGTAGATTAATGCATAACAAAATATCCTTTTACTCCGGTTATATTTATTACTAACTCTCAATTAATCTATCTTGATTATTTTCTAACCGCTTTCTATACTTTATCAGCTATTTTATTTCTTCTTATTAACCTGCGAAATTCATGCATGTACACTTCCTTGTATAGTGATTAATTGTTCACGAGGTAGGTTGCACTTTCACTGTTTTAGTTATTCGTTGAACTAACACGTTTTACGTTCAAACAGTAATTGGAGCACTCGTAATAAACCTTTTCTTTTCAAGTTTCCGCTATCTGTGTTATTCAACGAAAAGTGCCATGCTTCCACAGTATTGTTATAACATTTAGTACTGTTGTATTTTGCATTAAGGCAATTGAAGTTAATTTGTTCATTTATTTTTCAGCTGGCTGTTGTACATGGTGTTCCGCAAACAGGGAGCCATAACCTATTTTGCACGTAAACCTTCTCGTATGATGATTACTTGTTCACAAGGTAACTTTCACTTTCACTCTTTTAATTATTTATTGAATCAACACGTTTTATATTCAAACAATGATTGGAGTACACATGATAATTTTCTTTTTTTTCTTTTTAGGTGTTCACTATCTGTATTATTCGACGTACAGTGTCACACCTCCTTTTGATTTATCCACAATATAGTTATAACATTTAGTAACCTTGTATTTTGCACTGAGACGATTGAAACTAATTTATTCACTTATTTTAGGTAGCTGTCGTACATTATGTACCACGAACAACGATCCATAACCTATACTTGCACGTACACTTTCTTGTATGTTGATCACTTGTTCACAAGGTAACTTTCACTTTCACTAGTTAATTATTCATTGAGTTAACACGTTTTATATTTAAACAATAATTGAAGCACATATAATAATTTTCCTTTTTTTTTCTTTTATGTTTTCGCTATCTGTGTCATTCGACGAACAGCACTACAACATACACTACTGCACTACGTTGCCCACTGAAATCACTTTATTCATTGTTTATTTCGATTATGCGCTAGTTTTAACTTGTTTAAGTGCACCGTTCGCGGAATCCCTTTTTTACTTCAATCTTGACGTTTTGGTTCTGCAAGATTTCTAGCACTTTGTGTGGTCCAGTATATCGATCGGAGAATTTTCCTTTACTAGGTTCTTTTAGTAAATATATCGAATCTCCTATTTTAAAATCTTGAGGTTGATTCGTCGATCGTAATATTTGATCTTAGTTTGGATTTTATCAAATTTTCTCTTGCCATTCGTTGTACGGTGTAAATTTTATTGAACAGATCTTCGAGATATTCTGAGTATGTTGGTTCCATGTTCTCTTCGATTATTACTTCACCAGTAGGTTCTCTGGCTAGATGTCCAAAACTAATTCGTGCGGGGAGAATTTCGTTCCTTTCCTTCATTTTAGTTTTTATTTTGCGCCAAGACGCAAGTTTACTGACATCGATCCAATTATCCAATTGCTTGCTAATAGCATTCAAAATACAAATTTTTGAAAGTGCCGCAGCCATATTAACCCAAAAATATTTTGTATATAGTATAGTGTGATACTATCTATATTTTCCTGGGGGAATCATAAGATCAGCACTACCTACTATGTTACCTACGTCAAATATTAGATGTAGTAACCAATAAAGTATTTTTAATCCAATTATAATCCAATGGCTAGCGTATTCAAGTTTTTATATATATCTTCAACTGGTGATTCCCTATTTTCTCCCTTTTGATTTCTTTGGGCTCGTTGAATTGAACCTTTATTTTTCTCTACCTTTTCAGGATGAATAGTTTCACTGGAAGTGTTTATTATAATTAAATTATTATTTATTTGTATGGAACGTTTAGGAATATTTTTGGTAGATTTGGAATTATTCTTTGAATTTTTATTACAAACCTTTTTGCTTATAGATTCTGTTTTGGATTTAGGGATAGCTATATTTTTATTTTCTATAGTGTGATCTTCTTTGCAATTTAATGATTTGGCTTTGAGTTCGATAAAGTTTCCTTCTGATGGTTTTATAGAAGTTTTTGAGTGAGATACACTCGCTATCTCTTTTCCTATTATGGTTGAGACATTCACGAAATTCGTGGAGTCTTGCTTTTGTATCTTTGCCAAGTTGAACGTGGAGAGGCAATTCGCACTTCCCAGCGGGTCCAATATCTCTGTGATATTATGCAGTGGATAAGCATTGCCTGTCGTCTCGTCGTTCAATTTCCTAGTTTCTGCTTCGTCTGAAAGTTCTTTGGCACTAATATTATTTATCTTGTTTGGTAACTCAGGAAATTTCTCACTCATGATCCTGTCTATGGCACCGTGCGTCCTCTTATTATTTAACGTGACATTATCCCTTATCACAGCAACGGAATGGTGTTTGCATTGAAAAGTTGATTGGTTGAAATGATCAGCATCTCTCTTTTGATTTAGATCTCTATCGAGGTGTTTATTTATGCATTTTTCTTCCCAAATTATTGCTCTTGCTTCTTTTCTAACATTTTCTTCTATTCCCGGGTTGTTTAGATGTTTCCGCGACGGCGGTACAAATCTCCAGTTCTGGCGGTTGTTTCGGTTATAATTATTCGAAGGTGTCGAATGTTGGTATCGAATTCTATTGTTCACTTGTTTTAGTTCTCGTGTTGCTTTCACGGCTTGGCGGTACGCATCGTCCAAGGATTGGTATCCTGCTATCTTTACTCGTAAATACACCTCGTTTGGAAGCCCCTTAACGAAAGCTTCCCTCGTGTCTCGATCTATCCTATCTTAAAATACGGTGCCGTACTCGTACCTTTCCCCGTTCATTATCGCCAGTCTGAGATCTTTGACGCGTCCTATGTAGTCCAAAATATCTTCTCCTGGTCGTTGAAATATTGTAGCTAATTCCCCTTTATATTCGTTAACCGTTTTTCCCGGACCGAACATATCTTTTAATTTATTCCCGAAATCGTTTAAACTTATTACTTCTGTGTCTTCTATGGCGAGAAATGCGTGTCCGCGAAGCTTATTCGTTAATAATTTTATTAACTGAGATTCTTGATGCCTAGGAACCATGTTTCGTGCGCGCTCGCATGCTCTTAAAAATCGAAATACCGAGGGTCGATGTCCGTCGAACATTGGTACTGTCTCTATTGCATCTTTTAACTTAATTGGTTGGGGATTAACTTCTATCGGTATTGTCGCTTGGGAAATTATCGGCAATGATACGGGTGTCTTGATTTCTTTTTTTATTTTCAGTGAACGCACATCGTCTTGTAATTTATTCATTGTTGTACTCATGTCGCGAAAATTCGCATCCCATGCTTTAAGTTTTTCCGACAACATCAAGATCATGTCTTTGTCCAACGATTCTAATTTAGTCGATATTATTTCTTAGGTATATATTTTATCGATAATCGTAACAACTTTAATTCTTTGTGGAGCGAATCGAACCGTTTAAACCAACTTTAATCCTCCGTGAAGCGGATCCCACCGCTGCCACCAAAAATTTAAATCTCTAATGTTACGTATCAATTTGTTTGTTTAAATCGATCAAATCTTAAGTTTAAATTTTACTGAAAAATTTTTTTTTTCGTTTGAGTTTGAATTTAATCTGAAGGGAAATAAACTGAATTGATATTATTGTGTATGTAATACTGATTTAGATTTCTAATTAATACGATAGTTGCTGCCACCAGAAATAGTCTAAGGACTATTTCAAAATATTTTATTTTTTATTATTTTTTTTTGTTTAATGGGTAGCGTTAACTGACGCTTAATGCAACTGGTAAACGATTTCCACTTTTCGGCTAACCTACTATGTGCAGGGATATTGGCACGGGAGAGGATTAAAGCTGGGAACAATAAATATTTGTCCTCGTTAAACGGATTTTTATTTGAATGTAGAATTGCTTAGATTATTACCTTTATATATATTTTATTAGCCGGATATATATATTTTAGCGTTGCTGGATTGGATAGGAATGTGAGATTTTTCGTTGTTTTATATAAATTTATTTTTACTTTTGACTTCTTCTTCTCTTTTAATTTCGCTGTAGTAGTTTGCCGTTAGAACCGAAACTCAATTCATTTACTACGATGGATTCTGTTACCATGATTTTCTTGCCTTTTGAGTTTAATAATCGAGGATGATTCTAACGATCCTCTCTGTGTGGGACTCGTGTGATTTCGCAAGCCTTGCCCAAAGACGGGTAATATTTTACCAACAGTGGGAGGAGGAATGCGAAGATCGATGGGTGTTTTCGATAATCGAAAACACCGTTTGCACAAGCCAACACAGCGAACGATCCTTTGGTTAAATTTTCGAAGGGAAATTGTTCTGCTATTTCTCTCTTACAATCGCATGCAATGATGGCACGAATATCGGTTAATAGCAATGCCGGTATTGCTCTTAATTTTCGATTGACCCCGACGATGTATTTAATGGTCCTCTCTGTGCGGGACTTGTGTGATTTCGCAAGCCTTGCCCAAAGACGGACAATATTTTGCCAACAATGGGAGGAGGAATGCGAAGATCAGTGAGTGTTTCAGTAGCTGAAAATACCGTTCGCACAAGCCGACACAGCGGACAACTCCTTTGTTTAAAGTTTAAACAATGATTCTATCTTCAAAACCGTTCACGAAAATAAAACGAGATCGATGATAGGAAGTTCTAATTCGATTCTCGAGGGCAACGAGATTATCAGAGAAGAAGGAAATTTTCAAAATTAATTTTCTTACCTTGAGGAGTAGGTGCTGTCTGGTGCCATTACCTTAGCTGCTCCGGTGGTCGTCGAAGTTTTTGTTGGGTTTATTACTTGAACTCGAATATAGTTTACTATCAACTTTTACTTTATTTATCTATTTCGATACAGACTGAACAATTTACTAACTGGATTAATACCGCAATTACAATGCGCGTTTCTGTCTAAGCGATGAAATGAGGACTTCAAAGATAAAATCTTTCTTTTACTTAGTCGCGGTTCTCTTTCCTTGACCGAAAAACTAAAGACCCCGAAACGCAAAATACTATACAAAATTTCTAAATGCAATGATGAGCGCAATAACGAACGTAGTAACAATGAACACAAAATATAATGAGCACAAGAATAATGAACGGTAATAACAATGATCACTATAATAATGAACGCAAGAATAATGAACGTAATACGAATGATCCGTAATAACAATGAACACAAAATATAATGAGCGTAATAAGAATGTTCACCAGAATAATAATGAGCGCTGCTCTATGTTGCTTCGCTTATTTATAATGCCATCCCCCACGGGGTGGTGGTCCACTGGGGGTACGCTTCCGTGGGAATCGGGATGTTGCAGTTTGGGTTTCTTGGAATCGTACGTGACAAAATGTAAATTCCGTATTTCGACTTAGTTTTTATCGGTCCTGTGCTTCTGCTGAGCTAGCGTCTAGGAGGCTTGAAGCATTCCATGCTGATCTAGTCTTTTCCGCGAGAAACTTCTATGTTTTGTACCGTGGGAATTACCCGTGTTTCTTCGGCGCGTGCAAGGGCCGGCGGCTGCAGCATCATTATCACCTCGATGTTTGCTCGGGCAACACGCGCAATTCCGCTGCTCTCCCACAACAAGGACCTCCTTCTTCGAGTTATTTTTCGTAAGTTTGGATATTCGCATATTATGGTTGTTTTTGCGATTTTAATGTTTTTTCCTTTTTTGTTGTTTCCCTAGGCTTCGGTGATCGTCGTTCGGACAATGTTTGCGGAGGCATTTCCATCAGAGGTTCCTTATTATTATTATTTTTTAGATGTATTTTGCTTTATGTACGATGTGTATATATATATATATATATATATATATATATATATATATATATATATATATATATATATATATATGTCGGAGCGGACATTAGAATTAGGGTTAGGGGCGTGAAACGAATCTTCGTTTGGGTTACACGTTGTCGTTATGCAATAGAGAAGACATTGACTAGTGCAAATACGACTATTATAGAGCCGGACAAGTAACCGTGGTAGTTAGGCACTCGAGAAACTAATGACAATGATCCTAGGTTCAATAACGAATCCGCGGTCGACGGGATGATAGATGAACGTACTCACAAAATCTAAGTCGGACGCGTAATATTCACTGATCGTAAAGAGTTACTCCTTTCATCAATGAGATCGCGAACGAGAATGCCTTTCCCGTCCCGATGATGCCACAGAGGAAAACTATAATGGGGTGTGTCTAAGGATACGAGATCATCGGATTCGTCGAGAAAAGCCTTCGTTCAGAAAGTAAGGGAAATTGACGTTGCTGCTAATTGGTCAATCTCCATATCGGTGGTTAGAAAAAGATGCTAGCCGCCCTCGAGGGAAAGTTACTAGTGGGAGACGCCGCTCGTTGAAAAATAAGTCTCCCCTATTTTCCCGTAGTTGGGACAAAGACTGTTTGTCTGTTTGAAGGACTTTAGTTGACTAAATCTTAAGATTTATAACGGGCCCTCGAGCTAGCCGAACATGTACTGCGGAGACGCATCGACATCTGGCAATCATCTTACTCGAAGAATAGGGTCTGCGTGTGGCGAGCCACGGGACAGAAACCGTTGGAATGTTTACTGTCGCGTGTCGCCACGAATATTTCTTTTAAGGAGAGCTATAGAATTACTCCATACCTTTGTTAGACAAAGCGTTCATCCCGTGACCGCGGCTACGTTCGGCGACTGACTGCCTCCTCGAGCCCAAGCTCATTATCACAACTCTCGAACAATTACAATCGGATTGAATAACTACAATTGTTCAATTACAGACTCCGGTGTTCTTTCATCTCCGACATATATATATGTATAAGATTTATAAAATGAATGCTCGGTAAAATGTCTGTGATAAATAATTCCAATTAAAATGGAAAAATTTTTAATTGCATTGCTTCGACTATACATATACATATACTTAATGTGACTTACTTTGCATGAGAAAAATTCTGTTTGTCAATTCGATATCGAGAGCTGATAATGCTAACATACGATGAAACGATAACAGAAGAATCCGAATATTCAGAACTTTTCACGATATATGTTAAATAATATTATGAAATAAATTAAATAATTACCCCGCATTGCTTCCAGCGTACGTGTTCACGATTCTCGGCGAAACCGAATATGGCAGCAGGAAATCAACCAATCACAATGTTTATTCGACCAATCGCGGGGAGACGTAGTCGCTAGGAGAGACGTCAACGGGAGTCGTAAATTCCCGTTACGATTATAACAATCGACACCACGACTTGATCGATCCCCTGATTTCCGGTGAGATAATAGGGGTGATTGAGTTTGTATAACACTGTGATTCACTGAATTATAAATTATATATTTCCAACACTTAGATTACACTGATGAGCATAGATAGAGAGATAATCACTTATCGCACGAAGATAAGATAGATATGTACGTTAGAGCAGGGCTCTTGTAATTGGATTCAATGTATTAGTGGACGTAGCACTATAAGATATTTAGGAGAGGAAATGTAGGCTCGACAATACCGAGACCGACTCTCGCGTTATGCTTAGACTGCACGATGGGCATTAGCGGTAGACTTAGTAGTTGACTTTTCCAACGATGTAGAAGAAGTGAAGTTGAGTGACGATGTTGTGTCGGAGGAAAGCTAAGGGTGGGTGTGTCTAGCGCACGGGACCATCGGATCTGTTGGTGACGATTTTAGTTAGAAGAGTGAGGGAAATAGTCTTCGTGTTTAATTGGTTAAACGAAGGGTCTTAACCGCCCTCGAGAGAAAGTGGTTAGTGGGAGGAAAGTTGCAGCATACGTGAGAAAAACTAACTTTCCCTTGTCACGCCGTGGTAGACAAGAGTCTTTAGAAATTCTTCGGAAACAGACGTTTGTTTGGTTTGAAGGGCCTCTACTAGGAAATTCCTGAGATTTATGGAAGATACTTAAGGCTATTGAGGGTACGCCGTACGGAAGAGCGGACATCTGGTGTCCGTCTGGCCCGCGGTGTGTGACCTGGGCCAGGCAGAGGGTCGCCCGGCGTAACACACAACTTCGAAAGAAAGTAAAGCGCGGGAAGAAATCGCGGCATCCAGCTTCCTGCGAATCTATTCTTGATCTCGATGTAAGCAGTAATCTTTCGATAATCGTTTTGCAAAATGGCGTGCCTTAAACGAAGTGTATAGTAAAATTCGTATTTGAGAGACGCATAAATAAACGATATCAGGCTATTTCCCGCGAGAAATTCACGTTCGGTTGCAACATAACATGTCACGTATGTATTTTCGTCGAAAACTGATTTCGAGGGACGTGTATATGTACGTATCAAGTTACTTGGCGAAAGTTCAACGACAGACTGTGACTTTAAAACAGTAAGTATGTAAGCCTATGTTTGTTGTCCGAGAATTGGAAGAATCTGTCATGTTTTGTTTACGTCGGCTGTAATGGAGTGGTGTTTTTGTCTTGTGGTAACTGAATATCTCAAACAACAAACTCGAGATTTCAATCGATCTTCGAAAAGAAGTCATACCCATTGGCCTTGGGTGAGTTGTGATTTCATTAACTTTTTAATTCATAATTGATAACATAAGGTTATTGTAAGACCGATGAAAATATGGATAGCAACCAATTGCAATTGAATATCTGGCCTGTCTTGCACTATTGAAATTTTGCAAGTCACTAAAGTTACCAGCATTAATATGTTCCCTTGTACAAGTTTGACGATAAAACAAATTAAATTTTACTAATTGCAAGTTATTTGATTATTCTATTTAACGAAAAATTATAAAATCATAAAATAGAATTCTATATAACCTGTAAATCGTAACTTGTCAATCTACTAGTACATATATTATAAATTGGTAAACTTTTGTGTGTGGGGGAGGGGGTGCTAGATGTAACACTGATGCGACATTTTGAAAAAATATTTAATTATAATCATGAAAGGCGTTATTGAAATATTGAATTTTTATTAATGTTCCTTGCAACTTCGAGTTTGCGTACTATATTTAAAATGTACATAAGATATAAAGTATATTGACAAGTAACAGTCACAAAATTGTTTCAAATGAGGATAATCATCCTAATATCAACTTATCAATTGTGATCTGATAAACAAGAATTCAAAATACAGTTAAACTGTGTTCTACATACAATAATCTTTTTCGGAGGAGATTTAAATATATGAACATATTGTGATATTTTGTCCATAATAACATGAATAATATAAAGTTTCGTATTACATATACTCTATTTTTTAATATATTCTGCATATCTCATTTTATGACAACAGACAAGCAAACTATATTCCCATTATAAGCTTCGCTCTAATTTCGCATCGTTTCACCTGAATATATCGTGAAATTTCATCCCGTCAAAATTTTGCGTCAATCTTTTTTATCTTAAAGGATTAAAGACAGTTGCAAAACGCCACGGTGTTTCGGGGTTTGTTTAAATTTCCGCCAAATGAAAAAGAAGTTTCGCGAA
This sequence comes from Bombus huntii, assembly GCF_024542735.1. Classification (NCBI taxonomy): domain Eukaryota; kingdom Metazoa; phylum Arthropoda; class Insecta; order Hymenoptera; family Apidae; genus Bombus; species Bombus huntii. Next base: position 96,718 of record NW_026099344.1, on the reverse strand, counting down.
AAATGGTAGTTACTAACGGCACGTCTGGTTACAATTTTCGTTTACAATACTTTTGGCGAGTAAATATGACGTACTGGGTCGATACTAAGTAGTCGGTTGTCCCTGAAATTTGAACTGTTGAGAACGAGGTAATAACAGGGTGACTGGTTTGTTGCTGTGTAACGTATACACGTTTCTGAATAGTTTTCTACTTTAAATGAAATTAACTGCTACCCGACGGAGTTTCGACGTAGCGATAAACACGTCACTGAAAAAAGCGACGAATGGGAATGGAAAATACGTAAAGATTTTTTTGACAAAATAAAGAATCATTTTGTCAGATTTCAAGAAGAGTTTGGGTAAATTCAATTTATGCTCTTTGCTACTTGACTTATGTTTATAACACTAAAAGTTATCTTTACAAGCAGCGAAGTGATTTAGTTTCATCCGTAGTTCGGTTGCTTCCAATTTTTTCATTTTCACATTGCGTATTACAATATTGATGTTAAAATATTATTATAGAAAAACATGTTAGCAACTTAATTTTCTATTTGTTCTTTTCTCTGTTTTCCTTATTCTGTTTTTGGATTTGTGGTAGATGATTTAAATAATGACGTGACGAGTTGATACTTGATATTGTCAAATATATTTAAAATTATTCCAAATACAGAATTAATCGCACGGGAGACAAAGATTTTGTAACGAATCCTAGCGGCTGCCATTTGTCGTTCACGCGCTGTTGCCGATACCGGATGCGCTAATGTCACGTAAAATAACAAAATAAAAAAAGAAATTTGAAGTGAAAAATAAAAAAAAGAAACTTTATTTTTTTTCTAACAACAATTCACTTTACAATCCACTTCCAAACTCTAGGCGTGACTTTCCAAGACTGAAGCTCTTATGATTTGACTTTCGATCGAATCCGATTACTTTCTTTTGTCATCCCTCAACATCCCCACCATGCATTTGCATTTGCTAGGCGTCCGCGATCGTTGCCACGTGCTCTTTTTTCTAGAACCTTCGGCGGAAGGACCGTTGGGATGTTGATGGTTCATTAGACACTTCAGCGATATTGCCGCCGATTGTCGCCGAGTGCCGCCACATCTTTATCTCCATCGTCAGTCCATCGGATTTGAAGTATGCCGGTCGTGACACTAACATTGTGGCGTCAGAGACGACGCGTTTTGACTCGCGAAAGGCGTTTTCGGTTTGCTTCGACCACTCGATTCGCCGCGAACAGCTCGTACGTATCTTTGTTCGCGGATCCGCGTAGTTTGTTGCACGGGTATACGTTTATATTGACACCGGTGTTCACGAGGAAAGAGATCCTTGGTGCCCTGTCCGTCACGAAAATGCGACGGGATACTAAAGCCATCGCCACATGCCGCGTTTACGGACGGCTGGTCTCGTTTCACTGGGTCCAGTTTCAAGGGGCCCGGCACTTCCTTGCGCGGTCTCGAAAGGTCTCGTGGTAATAGCAGAGACCAGACATCTGCGGTCTGTCATTCGAACTTGATATCAATCTTGCCTTCCGTATGTAGAATAACGATGTGAGGTGGATAGTGGGTGAAGAAAGAAATACTCTTGATGTTCAACAAAAAAGTTAATTAAATTATTAACAATCAACAGTCAACAATTTATGATCAACAATTAACGACTAACGATTAACTGTCAACAACAATTAACGATTAACGATGAACGATCAAAAACAATTAATGATTAACGATGAACAACAATTAACGATTAACGATTAACTATCAAGAGTCAATAATTACGTATCCCTAATTGCGTTTGCTTCGCTATGACGCTTATCACATAACCTATAAAAAAAAAAAAAAAATTATTGTACACTATAAAGCAAGAGGTTAAATCTTTAATCTGTTAAGAATTAAATTTTTTATTGTAACTGCGAAAATTATAAAAGTACCAAGCGAAGCAAGTACGGAATATATGCGGAATATGAATCGCTCAACGAACCAAAGAGCGGCTCAGTGACAAAATTAGTAAAGTAAAGACCACAAATATTACAACATTATATTCTACCACAAAATAATTCTCTATACAAAAAAGGTACACAACGAATCGATTTTTCACAACGATAAGAGTCAACAGAACCAATTAAGACCAGGCGAGACTCTCATAAGACAACGATATCAGAGGGATCAAATCAGCGACTTCAATCTATGTTACAGAGTATAGTTATCAAGAAAAATTGCTCTTTTCATGAAAAGTATGGTAATGATACTTTTATAATACATTGTATATCTGGCAGTCGGATGTGCCCGTGGCCATCGGAAATGTAAAGACGACGCTTTTAGAAAGTGATAGCGCCATCGCGTTTTAAAAACGCGTTAGAAGAAGGACGGTTTCGCTATCCAAGGCGAATCGAAAAGTGTGCGTGTTGCGAGAATCAGAGTTGATCGAGACGTCGAAGCATAGAGTCTTTAGAATTGAGTTGCGAGTGTTGTCGAGTGTTAGAGTTGCTAGTGAGAGAGAGAGAGAGAGTTACCAAATAGTTGTCAAGTTATTTGTTGTAAATACGAGCGTTGCATTTAGTTTTCCTGTTAATCAAACATCGTTTCTCTGTCTAACTAATGTCTGTATTTTCAATCCATTATTAATAAATTATAATTAATCGGACAAAATTACACCTTTAATATATTCCGATATTACAATAACTTACTTTTTTCTACGTCAATGGACACGAAAGACGTTGAGTGAGGAATTAGAACAAGTGTGGATCGTTGGAAACCACTATGCTGCGGTCTACCATTCGTTTTACCCTATATATACCATGGAACAAAGGATAATTTTCACCGGTTTCATCAAGAGCACATTTTCTAAGCTTTATTATTTATTATTACACCCATTATATTATATTATTACGATATTATCTAATTAATTGTTGTTTATTTATTTTGATGCTTATATTAACTGTTATTTGAAACATACTTTCAACAACATAATAAATACAGAGTAAAGGTTAATGAAATTTTAAACAGCTTTTTCTAAAAGAACATGTTATATCCGTGTAAGGACTATAACATTTCTGTTTCCTCGTCATGAGAACTTTATGACGCAATAAAAACTGTTGTCCTTGAAAATTATACTCCAGATCAATTTTGTGATCCATTTTTTCTAACAGATCACCATCTCCCACGGCTATAACAAGTAAGTTTTTAACACTCTATACACATAGAAAACACGTATTGATTACGATTCTGCTGATTAAAACACGGAACGTCAATATATTTATTCACTATGCCAACACAGATAACATTTACCACTGACGAATATAATATATATTTGAAAGGATGGAAATTTTATTTAACCGACTATATGACCATACTCGGTCAAGTATCAACAGCGACTATCTATCAAAAAGATTAAAAATTTTATCCATGTGATTTGGTCCCTTAAAGCGGGGATTTTAGAAGTAATATTTTTATAATAAAAGAATTCATGAAAAAGTTGTATTATCATAGAACTAATGATAAAATGCCACCAAAACCTTTAAATTTGTAATATTCGAAAGAAACTTGAAATCTCGTTTATTTACTCGGCAACAAAATCTGATTTACCTTCAGGGAATACCTATACAATTTTTGCGTAACTCTCTCTTTTAAACAAAACATCAAAGCGTGTTGTTCCTAGCTTCAAAGGGCTTAACTCAATTTTTTGATCAATTTTTTCTCGTTCCATACGGTCGTTTCAAAGCTTATAATACCATTTACACCTTTGCCTTGTATTCCATCCATAGTTCCCATGCAATTTTATTATTATCGTTCCGAAGAACCTTCGCACTTCTGCTTCGCTCGTGATATGTATTCACATTTGTTTTGCCATTTTGTTTCGCCTTTCGGGAACGATATGTTTGGAAATGATATGATATTGAAAACAAATAGGCCATTAAACGAGAATGGATGGATTCAAACGGAATTAAGTGATCTCAATTCCACAGCTTTGGCGGCTGAACGTGTTTTCCTTTCGAACGGTTTGCTCGCGTCAAATGGTGCAAATTTCAACAAGTACCCACGTGTTTACTATTAAATTCATTTATTTCTTTTTTATTTATTTATTTATTATCTTTTTGGCTCGGTTACCTTCGACGCATTTTGCGTATTTCTTGAGCAATTTTTAAGGTATTATTTCCTATATTATTGAAGAAAGTAATGATTTTTAGATTACCAATAAAAGGTGGATTTAAATTTTATACAAATTGGCATACATTGGCAATTGGCATAATTTAAGGAAATTGGCATACTGAGATGACAAATTACTGACATTCCTTTAGTATGTTATGGAAAATTTGTAAAGGTTTAAAAATTGTTGGAACACTTTGCATGGAATATGTATTCTATATAGAATACGAATTCTTTCTCTTTCCTAATTATCGTTTACGTGATAAAATAAGGCGTTTCAATTTGAATTCATTAAATGTTGTCTTAAATATTTAATTTGAAAATTCTTTGGAGAAAATCGAAGAAGATTTAGAACTACTTTTTAATCGATAAACGCTTCAAGAATTGAGAACCACTGACCTAGGGGAACTTGATTAATCGAGGGATACGAATAGTTCCATGATATTGCAGAAGCCATTTACTGCGTTCCCCTAATATGATTACATCGATAAAAGAGAGGTCACTACTTCTTCGCCATATTTCATACGTAAAAATAAAAATCTTATATCAAAGCAAAAAAAGAAGTCACTTTTTTTTTTTTTTTTTTGGACCAGATCGCCATGTCATTAAATCGAGCACAATAATTAAATTAGAAAATTGAGACACCGATTAACACGAAACAGCCACCGTCAACCGAATCTTATGGACGTCTTACAGATTAGAGCGTTTCATTTACTTGAAGCAAAACGAGGATTAACTCGTAGCAACTGAGCAGTAGCTCAGTGCCGAACATTTATCTTCGTTCTCGCCAGTACGGGGAGTGCAAAAAGGCGATTTGCGAAGTCAAATTTGTGCATCAATTTGAGCGGCTTTTTCAACAAATCGAAATTCGAAATGTTGTTAAATACGACTTATTCGGAGACAATGAGGCGAAGATGATTATAAGATTCCATGAAAATATTATGTTAGATGAAAGCTGTTGGTGCCTATTAGTATGGTCCTTCTGTAGTATACACACGTATAATAGAATAATAATAATTTACTACGAGTAAAAGAAACATTTATACGTATCCATAGGGCTTTCGATTTATGAAAATTGAAAAGAAGATATATTCCATTTGGTCGTCGATTTTATTTAAATTCGTTAGTATTCGTTCCAGTTACGTCATTAATAAAACATTTTTATTGATAAGCTATCTAAGAAAAAGACCTTTTTGTCACCCCAAATTGCTTCAAAAGAAAATCCCTTGTCAAACAAACCATGTTCCTTGTACGAAAATCTAAAAAGGATTTTCCAAAAAGATGTATTCAGTAAACCGTGGCTTGTGACTGGTGAGCTTGAAAAGAGTTGTTGAAAGTTAATATTCGACCAAGCTCTTGTGACATCAATCACATCTCAACCTACATCAGTGATAATACATCGACACCCGACCTTCGGACACTTTTGGACACATCACCACCTTATCATCATAGCATACACCAAAGCTGTGACGCACCTCAGTCCACATCAGAGATAGAATATGGGCCCCCGACCTTCGGACACTTTTCTACATCATAACCTACACCTAGCTCCTCAACATCCTAAAACCAAAACGTATATAAACCGAGACTTCACCCAGCTTGGACAGTTCTTGTTCCTCTTCCAGTTGCTGTACTTATACAACCCCTATTCTCCGGTTCGGTGTTATTTTGTGTTTATAATAAAGTTTTATAAAGGAAAATAAGTAGTTGGGTTACGACTCAGCCTTCTTACTACCACCCAAGTACCAACTTTACGTGACATTTTGGCGATCCGTGCCAGGATCCATCAACTTCAAGAAAACGAAATTACGCATTTCGGCATACGTGCATCATTGAAGATTGAGGGATCAGCGGACCTCTGCAGATCAGCTCACTTTGCGTGAAAACGACTTCTACGGAAAGCGGACTACCGTCATCACCAAAATTGAAACTGGTCACGAAAAGAAGAATATTCAGGTAAAGAACTGGATTCTTTTAAATATTATCGTACTCGTCGCAATAGCTTCGCTAGTACAGACTCCAACAACAGTACAATAACCACTATGAGCAAAAAATCAGAAGACACATCTTCTGTTAGCCCTATGGCTACTGGTGTGGATCCAAGTATTCGGGCCATACTAGACGCTATGCAGAAGCAGAACGAAATCAAGTTAAGAAAACTGTTAAAGGAGACTATTAAAGCAGCGACTAGTCGGAGTTATCAGGGTAGTTTAGTTTCTAATAATTTGAACAAAAGCTTGGAGAAAACAGACGTTACTGTGGGAAATGAAGAAATGGTTTTGAAAGAATTTTCAAAAGAATTGCAGTCTAATGTAGAAAATTCTTATGAAAAGAAAGTATCAATTGACACCGCTTCACAGGATTATATTTTCATTAAAACAGACTTAATGTTTGATGTCAATAGCTCAACAGAATACCAGAAAGAGTCTGTGAAACGAAGGAAAGAAGATATTGCAGTATTGTATAATGATTTGTCACCATCTTCGTCACAAGATACTCAAAATTTACAAGAATGGTTTGACAAAAAAGTAAAAGTTTAGGAGAAGCAGAAAAAGATCATAATAAGAAGGATAATATTTCAATGAGAAATATTTTGGACGGCGATACAAATAAAGAAAACCAAATTGAAACGAAGGAATTAGAAGCAGTTAGTAAATCAACTGCTGAAAATGATACAAAATCAATAGACAACGTTGAACAAAATATATCATTAGAATCCATACAAACAGCAAGAGATAATGCTTACAATAATGAACATTTGCTTATAGAAGAAGACCAAATGATGACAGCGAAAAATGCGTGTGACACTACAGAATCAAAAACTTCAGCAGATCTTATGTCGAGAAATTTAGATGCTAATACACAAGAGAAGTCTTTAGAGAATAAAGATGACAAGAATCCATCTCCATCTATGTTAGATAGTAGTAAACGGAGCAGTCGTTATAATGTTGCTGCAAAGCCTGCTACTTCGCCAAAATTTGAAGAAATTGTTTATAATCAAACCAGACAATCAAACACAAATAAAATTTTGCGAAGCGCTTTAAAGACGAAATTAATCGAAGACAAGTCTGAAATAATTAATAAACAAAAGGCATCGGAAAATGTAGAAAATAAATTTGCCAAAGAAGAAAAAAGAGGTGTTAAACAAAAATCAATTTCAGATAGTGAAAACGAAACAACTGATAAGTTCGTCAACGAAGGGAAGGTCTTTTAACGAACACAGCTAGTGATAGCGATAGGTATAAATCTGTAGAAAATGATAATGCAGTAACGGGTGTAATAGCAACTGATGAAGCGAAACATAGAGGCAGACCTAGGAGATCGGATAAAGTCAAAGTTAAAGAAGATGAAAATACAAGGAAGATCCTACAAAATGAGAAGGGTGGATTAGAAGAACAAAGAAAACTCGAAGAAGATACAAAAGAAGAAACTGCAGAGACAGAAGTCAATTCAAAAGGTATATTAAATAATAAGTGCGATTTACTTGATACCGAAAGAGCTATTGAAATTAATGATACGGTTCAAGATATTAAATTTACTGAAGGTAGAAGCCGCACTCAAAATGATATGGAAGATGTAGTAGAAGATTCACAAGAATTATCTAATAAAAGTAAGTTATCAGAAATAAGGATTGCACTTAACAAAATTGAATATACAAAAACTATTTTACGGAATAAAAAGAATTCATTAGAAAGAGAAAGAGGAGTAAGGAAAAAGAAGAAAATGTACAGACAGAAATTATTTCAAAAAATATATCAGATGATAAATGTGATTTGCTTTAGAAAAAAAAAAATATTATCCACAAACTACATTAGGAATTTATCTATTTTAGTGAAGAGAAAGAGAAAGGATAGAGGAGTTGATCAATAGACTGTGGATTTTGAAGCGTTTATGAAAAACTTACAATTTTAATAAAATATTCAATGTAAAGTCTTATAATATTATAAGACTATAATATTATAATATTCAAATAAATAGATGAAAAAAAAATTGAATTTGCATAATTACTCATGGCTTATTGATCAATCATGCGACTCGTTCAGAGGTAACTCGAGTTGTAAAGGCGACAATTTATTAAAAATGGTATATCTGACGTACGATGCATTTGCTCATGTTAAACTATTTAAATAAGTATAAAAATCACGCGAAAAAAAATCTACTGAAAATAATGTTGAACTAGTTAATAATAATAAATCATATAGGGAAACACAAACCTTAAATCAAGATTTTAAGTTAAAAAAAAAAAAAAAAAAAGAAAAAAAAGAAGAAAGAAGTTGATAAAATGACAGCAACATGTAGCAGCAGGCGAGAGAAAATAAGCCAAATTTCTAAAAGAAGAAACGATGCTCAAGAACTCGAAATTTCTCGAGTGGATATGCTAAACAACGAATTTAATGAAGAGTTGAAAGAACGTGAAACGGCAATAGAAGACTTACATCAAATGTTAAAGCATCAATCGGAAATTCATAAAGTTACCTTAAATGAAGCAAGTTTGAAAATAGGAGAACTCTCTGATAAAATAAAATGTTTTAAAGGAAAAGATAGTCAGATACCGAAACGTAATGAATTACTCGAAGAAGAACAGAATAAATGGAGAAGTTTAGAAAAAATGATTACAGAAAAACTTGAAGAAGAAAAATCCCGTTAGGAAACAGCTGAAGACGAAGTGAGAAAGCTTTCCAAATATAACGAGCAACTTCTAAAAGATTATCAAGAAATCCATAAAAAAAAAAAAAAAAGGTAAAGAATTAAACATGTACCTCAACTGAAAGATAAAATCAATCGACAGGATTTATATGCGAAGAACATAAGAACACAATATATAGAACAGCACAAGATGATCGAAAAATTGAGAGCAAAAGGAAAACGTGTGCATAATAAAGGTAAAGAGAACACATAATGTATCTTCACCAGGGGCGCATGATCCAAAATTAAATAATAAAATAAAAGGTTTTGTTACTGAAAAGTTAGAGAGATTTCATGACAACAAAAGCATTGCCTGTGCAGAGTGCAGTGTATCAATGTGCACTAAAAATGCAAGCAACGTGACGATTACTTTTAGAACACCACAAGCACCACGAAAACACAATCAAGACCAAACAAGATCAAGTTCAAAAGTGAAGTTACGCGAGCTTATTACTGCTAACGACCAAAAATTGAATTACGATCCCGAGCATCAACTCGCTGATCCTCAAGTAGAATGTTCCGACAAAGACAGGACGACACAAGAGTTCGAGAAGCACATAGAGGACATGAAGGAGGAAGTGCAAAAATTAGAATTGCAACTCGACGAGTTACAAAAAAAAAAAAAAAAAAAACACACGCACGTAAAAAGAGTTCAATCTTTTGGAATACAAATTGAAGAACTAACAATAAAATTAGAAGAAATAACATAAGTCACAAATATGAAGTTGACTTGCTGGAACAAAAAAAAAAGGCCAAAATTAATTCATGTGTTAGTAATTCAATGGAGGAACGTGAAGCTGGAGCTAAAGATGCAAAAGAGATAAAATGTAGTTCTTGAACCACAAGGACAAATAATCTGCCCTTCAATGTGAACTAGACGAACTAAAGGGTGAATATGAAAAAGTGGGTGATTTTGGATATAAATATGAAGAAGAAACTAATAAATTGAAACTGGATTTTGAAAAATAAGAAAAATGATCCTTGTCAATGAAAATAAATTTGAAATATTGCGTAGGGTAGAAATTGAAGGTAAAGTAAAAGATATGAACGAACAAAATAATTTTCTTAGAAAAGAACTGGAAAGCGTCCAAAAACTTTCCAAAGATGTTAATAATCGCTTACTCGAGGCGAACCAAGAATTAAAAGATTCACATAGAAAACACACTCTTATTTGAAAATTGAAAAAAAAGAAAAAAAAACATCAGGAAGAATTAGGTGATATAATAAAACTTCATGATGAAGAAAAATATAAACTGATACAGCATTGGTGTTCTGTAGAATGTCAAACTGCCATAAAGGGTTACATTGATGGAAAAGTGCAGTAAATATTTAAATAACAATCCATGACTTCTTAAGTAATTGTAACAATCTTGATGTTTTACTATGGAACAACTAGATGAAGTGCACAGTGACATTAATAAAGTAGAATCATCGATAAAAGTAGATGTATCTTCTTCATTAATATCAGAATCAACGACTGATATTATAAAGAATGTGCATGATATTCCAGAAAATCAAAAAAAAAAAAAAAAAAATAAGTCACAGGAATGTACAGATAATACAATTCAAGATGGTTTAGTAGTAAATAAATGTGATGTAACAGATTTAAATAAAAACAAAAAAAAATTTTAAAGTAAGGAAAGTAGTGAGACAGACAGCATAAAGAACGCTGCGATTAATGAAGTAGAACAAGAAATAATAAATAAGGACCCACAAATTGATGATCAATATAAAAAAAAAAAAAAAGATGAGAAATTTCAAGAAGAGCAAGCAGAGAATACAACTGAGATTGGAGATCATTCAAGATATGCAGGTGACACATCTTTAGATAAAGAATCTTTTATAAAGGAAAATAAGTAGTTGGGTTACGACTCAGCCTTCTTACTACCACCCAAGTACCAACTTTACGTGACACTCTCGACCCTTCCATCCCGATAATCCCAATCAAAATTCGAATGAACCACCCAACGGAACGAGCATCGATCCCTATAGAATCTCTTTGAGCATTCTTTACTAAGGAATTGTCGTCTTTTACCCCATTACGTTCTTCCATCACAATCTTCGTAATGGTAAATGAAAAAGTAAAAGTTTTTAAAACGCGATGGCGCTATCACTTTCTAAAAGCGTCGTCTTTACATTTCCGATGGCCACGGGCACATCCGACTGCCAGATATACAATGTATTATAAGAGTATCATTACCATACTTTTCATGAAAAGAGCAATTTTTCTTGATAACTATACTCTGTAACATAGATTGAAGTCGCTGATTTGATCCCTCTGATATCGTTGTCTTATGAGAGTCTCGCCTGGTCTTGATTGGTTCTGTTGACTCTTATCGTTGTGAAAAATCGATTCGTTGTGTACCTTTTTTGTATAGAGAATTATTTTGTGGTAGAATATAATGTTGTAATATTTGTGGTCTTTACTTTACTAATTTTGTCACTGAGCCGCTCTTTGGTTCGTTGAGCGATTCATATTCCGCATATATTCCGTACTTGCTTCGCTTGGTACTTTTATAATTTTCGCAGTTACAATAAAAAATTTAATTCTTAACAGATTAAAGATTTAACCTCTTGATTTATAGTGTACAATAATTTTTTTTTTTTTTTTTTTTATAGGTTATGTGATCCATAGTTTGAGTAAGTAGTACATATATATATATATATTTACGTGACAAGCTTTCATTTCAATCTATATTTAAGATTAATATTTTATCAGTTTCTGTTCGTAACAACATCGAAGTAGTCAATAAGTTTGAAGAGTATAATTAAGGAAGTTATGAAGCAAGAGGTTAAGAACAAATTCTGAAAGAGGTTATGTACAACTCAGTAGTACTGCTTTACATTACTTTGCGAATTACTTTTCAAGCATAAAAATAGTTTAACAGCCACTTATAGTTATTTCCTTACCATTACATTCATTAAATTCGTTTGATTTTGTAAACAAAATAACCACGCTGACCAGTCTCTTATTTAAAATAGAATTATTTTGTCATATATCCAACAGTTTACTTTCTCTTCGTAAATATTATTAATAATTTTATCAATTTCGTATACTTCCATCCTTCGTATAAGTGACAATGAATCAGAAGAGTTTCATAGCAATATTGAACAACATACAGTCAACTACAACACCATTAGATACATCCACCATACAGTCAACTACAACACCATTAGATAACAGCAATACAATAGATTATAATTTTCTACGTGTCATTGATTCATCATCATCATTTTCCATTTTTTTAGCATATGTAAAAACCATCCAATTTAAAATGTTTAAATAACAATAGCCTATACAATATAATTTTATGTAAAAAAATTGATTATACCGTGCTTTAAAACCATGCTTTAAAATCGATATTCGCTGAAACAATACATCGCTCTGCGCTTCCAATTTGTTTTCGCACGAAGAATCAGTCCACTCATTGTTACCGTCACCATCTCTACCGTAATCTATATTACTCGAATAAATTCTATATCTTGATTGGAAAATCACATATTTTAACGAACTTCCTTATTTTTTGTTTTTTATGACTTTAATTGGCAATTTCCATAATGTTCTATAACTTGACAATAGACTGATAATATTTCAGGATATATATACATACATCATGTTTTTGAGGATTCTGTAGTAAAATAATTATAGGAAAAACAAACTATTTAAGAAAAAATTACCACCTTCGAGTAATAAATTATAGAAGGTTACCAATGTAATTTAAAACTTAAAAATAATCTATTACACGTAACAAAGAAAAAGATTTCTTCGCAAACGGTAACTCGAAAATTACAGCCATTGCTGTAGAAACATAGTTTTACAGGGAGAAGAATTTCGCTAGAAACTCTCGACGATGTCACATCAAGCGAAAATTCAATAAAGCGATTACTAACCATACTACCAGCGGCAATCGTGTTACGGCAATTCGTAAATAAGTTAGTCTTCTATTTGCAGAAACGTCTCTGGCAATATCGTCACACTCTTGATTACGTCGGCGCTATCAAATGGTCTTTGGAAGAAAGTTTTTCATTATCTACTTTTGCCCATGGCGTCGTTCCAACAAATGAATTCGAGTTCTGAATCGCTTTGTCTCGTATTACGACTTTATAACGGTGTTTCTTTAAACTTTAAACGATCGTAATAAATGTATTTACGGACGATGACTGATATCTGGTCTGTCTTAAAGTTTCAACTAATTAGTGCCCCGTTACTTTGGACGTTATGAAATGTTGTATAACCAAAGACTTATCTTCTCTTTTGGTAGTTGCATAAGAGAAGACTGAGCTGTTGAAACGCTCGAATAGATTAGCTGATTCGCTTAACGTATTTTTACTTCCGACGAGCTAAACACAAGAGCAGAAAGCACATAAGGAATAATACAGAAACGTCAAACGTATACAGAAATATATTTCGTAAAAGCATTAATACGTAACATGTCTTTATAATTCTATTTATGTATAGTAAAATGGTTTGTATCCATTTTCATGAATTATAACTGACATTTCAAAGCATTCATGTAGATATGTAACTCTCGTTAATTAATAATTTAACAATGCGTCATGAAACGTATCATTTTCGTTTCTTCCTTTGTTTCGTTATACACGGAAACGAATTTGTAAATAAAGATGTATAATCAACGATAACATATGACAGCGAGTATAATAACTGTCAGCAAAGGAAGAGGTCGGTAAAATGATTGTGGTTGATTTCAGTGTATCGGTAAATAAGCTTTGACAGACGTTGCCGGGGGACTCGGTGTCGGTGAAACCGCGTCGATGAAATGATTGTCAGTAATTTAAAGATAACCCAATTTATTGATCTGTCTCCCCTTCATGGCGTTGTACGTCTCTCTATAAAACATATTCTACCTCGGAGTAATCAATCAATCGGTTTGATCAAATTAATCGGTTTAAGCAAATCACTTTGAGTCCAATTACCGGATGTCATCGATGCTACGTTGAAATGGCGAACACCATCCAAGTAATTGATGTCCTCTGTAATTATTTGTTAATCATGCGCGGAATCAGAACGATTCGACCTCGTTCCAAAGCAAATCGTTACTAGAGTAGAGACGGGAATTAATAATTCGTGTCAATTGTTCGATCGTGTTCACAAATTCAAATGCGGTTGAGTGGCGGAAACCATTTATAACACGTCCCATACAGCGTAGATCGCATACACGTCTTAGGATGTATTTTTGGTACTTATATATACTCTATATATATTCTTACTCTATATATACTGTAATATCGTAGAACGACGAACGATTGTCGGGTGAAGAGGATTTGACGCTGGAGGAGCTGAGGAGTAAGCTCGCACAGATGAATCTGCCTATATCCGGTGCGAGATCTGTGCTGGTTGCCAGGTTGAACAGAGCGTGCAAACCTGGTCGATCTACTCCTAAGGGTTCGAAGCGTGGCGAAGATCAGAGCTAATTGAGTCGTCGAAGAGTAGAGTCGTGAGAATTGATAGAGTTGTCAGAGAGAGAGTGTGTGTGTGTTAGATTCGTTGTGACGAGAGTGATCAAATAACTGTAAAGTTATTTGATATAGATACGAGTATTGCATTTAGTTTCCGTTAAATATCGTTCTCTGTCCAATTTATATTTGTATATTCAATTTAATATTAATAAATTGTAAGTAATCGAAAAAAAATTTCTATCCTTATTTTCCGATATTACATATACTTATATGTACTCTATATATATTCTCTATCTTAGATATACCATAAAATATTTCGTGAAATCGCGTATTCGTGTCTAATGTCAGGGATTCTCTTTCCATAAGTCTGCGTTTTCTATATTATCTTTCTTCCTTATCAGTAGGCATTCTCACAATTTGTGATTAATACTGCTCGTACAGGAATGTTAGGTTTTTGACGTTGTAAAATTTCACGTGAAATAATAATGCCTATATATTGACTAATTTATCAATTAATTAAATCCGTGTATATCAAGTTTTCTATAATTTAGTACTTTCGTGTAACTACAGAAATTTGATGCAATATAAAATTTGATTAAAACAGCGATTCATTAGGAAACGAGAATAATGATGCAAATATTTTTTGTAGCCATTATATAGGATTTCGATCGCATAATTCATCAGTATCAACTTACCAGTCTTTAACGGAAGAACAGAAAGAAGGGCGGGCGGTACACAGACCGCAATCATGATCATTTTCATGTAGACAGTCAGACTGCTGTACATCTTCGTTAGTCGTCAAAAGTCGCGATGAGAAGCGTAAAAGAAGTGCACTAGCCAGAAGTATCTGCGACAGAAATCAGAATACACTCGTTTTCGCATGGTTGGATCAATTTCGCGTGGGACTAACCTGATTGAATCTAACGTGGGATAATTGTGTTAAGGGAAGTGATATATTTACACTGTACATGAGAGTGTGTGTGTAAGGGCCAGAGGGCGTCAAGGTCTTAGTGGAGACAAAAGACTGTTGCCAGATGTTAGAAGAATCTAGGATAGTCGGTTGGCGACAAGCGTGCGTGCAAGACGTTCTTCAGAGTGTAATATAGATGTATAACTGTTGTGTGGGAAATATAGTCAATTATTTGTATTCCCAAATCCTCGAATTTCCTTAACATGGTAGCAGAGCGTGGTTACTAGTTTTGCAAGATATTTAGTGCGTGGTTACGATCTTGCGAGTGAGTTTTCAGTAAAGAAAAAAAAACTTTCAGAGGAACAAAATATACTTCGAGCACGTAGGAACGCTTGAGTAAGAAAAGAAAAAAAAAAAAGAAGAATCAATTAAAATGGAGAGAACGGAAATCATGATACCTATATTCGATGGTGAGGATTATGGAATGTGGAAGCAAAGAATCACGATGTTTCTCAAATATAAGGAATGCGAGGTTGTTACAACTAGAATGAAGAACGAAAGAGACGACGAAGACTGGGACAAAAAGGATTTGAAGGCGATAAATATAATTTATAGTGCAATATCGAACAGACAATTGGAGTATGTTAGGGAAGGAAAAACGGCGTATGATATAATAAAAAGGTTCGATGAAATGTACTTGAAAGAGTCGACGGCACTGCAGATCGTATGCAGAAGGAGATTGGAAAACATAAGACTGGAGAACTACAGTGATTCAGCATCATTCTTTAACGACTTTGAAAAATTAATCAATGAATTAAAAAGTGCGGGCGCACAAGTAAGTGAGAGGGAAAAGCTGAATTACATGCTGAATACGTTACCCGAAGAATACAGCTACATAGCGGACATAATAGACGCATTGAAAGAAGAGGATCAAACGGTAGCGTATGTAAAAAATAAAATAGAGTTAGCAGAGAAGAAAAATAAATCCAATCGAGGAGAAAGGCAAACCAACGCCTTTTCTGCAAAAAAGGAAGGCTGCTTCAGATGTGGAAGATTAGGACACTTTGCGAGAGAGTGTAAAAATGGCGTCCAAGCGGGAAGCAATAACGGCTATTGGCATGGGCCAACACGTGGTCGAAACAGAGGAAGAGGGAACAAAGGCAATACGAGCAGAGGACGTGGAAACTTTCATCGTCAATCAACAACCGGCACGGGCGAGCATGGAAACTCAAGAGCAGGCATATGGACAGCAACGGCGCACGCAGCAAACAGCAGTGAGACGAATGAAAGAAGTAAGAACGAAATAGTGTGGCTATTAGATAGCGGTTGTACCGATCACATAATTAATAATATAAATTATTTCGATAAATCTATCGACCTAAAAGAACCGGTAAATATATATTTAGGCGATAATAGACCGATAAAAGCGACAAAAGTTGGGAATGTTATAAGTTATTTTGAAGCATTCGGAAAACAAAATGAAATAAATATGAGGAAAGTATTTTACGCGAAAGAAATGTCCGCAAATTTGATTAGTTTAGGTAAACTAACAGACAATAAGAATACGGTTATTTCCAAAGGAAATATTGCGAAAGTAATAGATGAGGATAATAAACTTACAGCTGTAGCGTTCAAAGAGAATGGGACATATAGAATAAAAAGTATATTGAAAGGGAAGAAGCACTTAGTAAACAGCGCCGAACGTAGTGGTATGAGTAAAAAGGAAAGATGGCATAGGATGCTAGGACACGTAAATTTTAAATATTTAGAGATTTTGGGTAAAGAGCAGCTAGTGACTGGCATACCGAATGAATTTGAAAAGGAACTTTTGAAATGTAGGGTGTGTATAGAAAGCAAAATGCATAACTTACCTTTCAAAAATAATCGAACTAAGGCTAGGGAAATAATGGAAATTATTCATACGGACGTATGTGGTCCCTTTAAGACTACCGGATTCAATGGAGAAAAATATTTCATTTCATTTATCGATGATTATAGTAAAATAGCTAGGATCTATTGTATAAAATCAAAAGATGAGGTCTTTGATTCTTTCGTACAGTTCGTAAATGAAGCCGAAAATTTAACGGGCAAGAGGTTAAAAATATTAAGATGCGATAATGGTAAAGAATATTTAAATAATCGAATTTATAAATTTGCTAGGGATAAAGGTATAAGAATAAATAATTGCCCAACATACGTACATGAATTAAACGGGACAGCGGAAAGGTATAATAGAACAGTGATGGACATGGCGCGTTGCTTGTTAGCGGAAGCGAAAGTACATAAAAGGTACTGGCCGGAAATAGTTTGAAACACCAGCTCAGATAAATGACCCTCTAACTTACCTTTGTCCTCATCGACGTCAGTGATTTTAAAGCTAGTTATAAAGTGCACTTCTCAGCCAGCGTCCACGGCAGTCAATATTATTTAACGGGTCTTAACGCGATGTAAAAAGGGAAAAAGGAGGAAAGAAGGAACAGGGAAGCAAAGAGGAAAAACGAATTTTTCATTTTCTCGAAACTGGATCAAGTTTCAGGCTGCTCGCCAAAGAGTCTGTAGCTAACGAGACAAGATTAGGCAAACCACGCTTTAAAATTCCCACAGAACTATAATAATCCTCGAAATCAATACGATTCGTCGATCCATCGCCTGATTAAAAAATGAGATAGGATGAAGCTCACTAGTCGGCCTTTGAACTTTCAATAGTGATTCTCTGTAAATGCTTGAAATTGACGCTTGGATTCTTTCCAGATTAACTAGCTTTGCCCCTCCCTCCCTTTATCTATTTTCTTAGATCGACTTAGACTGCCACAACATATTATCTTTCTTCTTTTCTTTTCTTTTCTTTTCTTTTCTTTTGATCTTTTAAAGCCCTAAATCGCTGGCTATTTTGTATACTATATATTGTGTACACTCAATTACTCTGTAAGTCATAAGTACATATGTTTTACAACGTTATTTATCATATTTCAGTTAAACCACAGAAAAGCCAGAAATATATTTGCAGCGTGTTTTAACGCGTCCCTGGCAAAGATCTCAAAAACGAGTTGCGACACAATTTAAAGCGACAAATAGCACCGCGTGTCTCGTTGTGGTAACACACGGTTCGCCAGCTTTTTAAAAGCGCTCTCCGTTTGCTTTTTCCTCTCTTCCCTGCCTCTTCGTTTTTTCTTAACGAGCAAAACCATTTCGCGAGGACGAGAGTACGGAAATGACGTACTGGCAATTTTGTTTTGTGATAATACAAGCAGCTCGGTTTCAGTGAATTAAACTTGGGCCCAAGCTTCTACTTATCCCTACCTTCCTTTCCTTTATTTTCCCTTCTATATCGGTTTTGCGGTTTTCCACATTTCCATCACAATAAACCATGTTTTTTCTCGATTTTACATGTTAGCCAATGATTCACGGCAAAACCGTCGACTGTAAAAATATTTGTAGCTGCAATAGCAACAAGTATGTTTTCTCAAATAGAAAATATTGGGAGCGTACTAGTGACGAGGGCCTCAGGCTTGATAACGAATCCGTGACCAACGGGAGGACAGGTTCCCTTGCTCTAACTCACACGTGCACTACTCCCTGCTCGTAAGGCACTCGACTTCCTTCACCGATCAGCTCTCTAGCAAGACTGCTCGTCATCCCAACGACGCCACCGAAACAAGACTCCGGTCGAGTGTCTCAGTACACACGATCCTCCGATCGACGTACGATTGCTATCGGTTTGGATACTTGCGATTGTTTCGTTATGGCTATATTAGGCTCTAGGTTGCAAGGTTAGGGTGTTCTCCTAAAGTTCCAGAGGGGCCCCGGCGTCCTTTCGTCTCCGACTCGGCCATACTGACACTTACACGTCCTCGTGTGTGGCCTGCTGGCTTAGTCTACCCGTCGGGGCTTCCACCACGCAGGCATCGACCCGGCGCTCGTCCTCGGGGCAATGTTTTTCTTCTCGCCGCGATGGACAGCGAGACGCGATGTGTCCCGGCATGTGGCAGTGAAAGCACAACGCTTTTGGTGGTGCAGCCGGTCGGCTTTCCTCCGGCCGTCGGGGGTCCTTCTTCGGTTCCCACTTCGCCCTCTTGCGGCATTCGAATGTCGGATGTCCGTAAATACCGCAGTGGCCACACCTGGTCCAGGGGGCGGGTGACCTGCCTCGTTTGTTTCCGGAGCTCGCTAATGACCTCCACGACGGGGGCGTTGGCCACTCCGTGTATAGGAAGGGCTTCATTTCTCTTTGGAATTGTTTCACCGACGTGATGTCATTCGTGAGCGCTAGTCGTTTAAAACGTTCATCGCGCGAGCCCAGCAGATGGAGGGCGGTGGCGGCGAGTACCTCTTCCCTGGTTGAATTTCGCCACTTCGACCCCAGGAGGGTGATGATACGATTTCCGTACGCTCCTGGTGTTTCGCCGTCCCGCGGTAGTTCCTCGGCTACCTTGATTAGCGACGC
Organism: Bombus huntii; assembly: GCF_024542735.1. Taxonomy (NCBI): domain Eukaryota; kingdom Metazoa; phylum Arthropoda; class Insecta; order Hymenoptera; family Apidae; genus Bombus; species Bombus huntii. The sequence continues at coordinate 77,139 of NW_026099344.1, read as the reverse complement.
GGCTGCTACTTCTTGGCCACCGAAGTGCGCGGCGAATTGTTCCTTAAAATCTGGCCAGGTGAGCTCGTCGCCGTTCATTATCTGCGTAAGCCAATACGCTGCCGGACCCTCTAGGGCACGGTTTAGGGCAGAATACAGTGCGCTGTTTTTCAGGCGGTGGTCCCTCATGAGCAGGCCGACGGCTGTGCACCAGGCGGCTGGATCTGCGTCCGCGGCTTCGGGGTTGAAGCGCGGTAGCGATACCCAGGTTGCCCGGTGTCCTTTCTTCTTCTTCTTCTTCTTCTTCCTCTTCTTCTTCCCTAGCGACCGCTTTAGTGCGCGCACGATACTCTTACGATCCCGTGCCGACAACGTGTGTTCGGATGCCACTTCTGATGTCGAGTCTGAATCCGAATCCGAGCTCGAGTCACATTCCGAGTCCGAGCTCGAGGCGCCCTCCCGGGCAGGGCTCGCGGGAGATTGCGATTCCGTGTTGGAGTTCTCCATCGTCCGGTCGCGGGTGGGGTACCTTTATTGTCGATAGTGACACTAGTGACGAGGGCCTCAGGCTTGATAACGAATTCGCGGCCAACGGGAGGACTATCATATAAAAAGCAACAGGATACACGAAATAATATAATTCTGACTAGGACAACATAAACGCAAGAAGTGTTGATATTGAAAAAAATATTTAATTTTGTATATAAATATTTTCATATTTAAAAATGTTTCCGGAAGCAGGAAGATTTACAAACAAATAATATCATAAACCGAATGTTTCATGATCCTTTTCTAATTAGAGTGTGTGACAGCATGTGAGAACGTTTCTTAAAAATATGACTTATTGCAATTACTTAATAGCAATTATAAACGATTAAGACCTTCTCACAACGAGGCAATCTATCCAAAGTATAAAACTCGTTATACTTGATGAGAAAACAAATCTCTACTTAGGTTTCATTTCGTTTCATCGCGTTTATAAAAAGTGAATTTGTATGAACACATCGTGCAATTTAGTAATTAGGACCGTTGATCTCGCTGCAACATAGATGGATAGAAAAAAGCCATTTAAAATGATACAACGTCGGGAAGACAATTATGAAAATTATAAATGGAACACAAGATAAAATTGTTTAAGATTAATTCTTTTTTTTTTTTTTTAATCGCGAGTGTTTGCAAACGAAGTTTCAATCTGTTTACAATGATAGCAACGAGAGGAGGATGTCTATGAAAGTTATAAATGCGATATTGAATAACATTTCTGCGAGTGGGTTTGTTTTTCGTTACAAATGTTTTTTAAACGAATCTGCAATCTGTTGGAAACAACGGAACAGTAACGGGACGACTGATAGGGAAATAAAAAAGATCGCGTTTTATTTGAACAGACAAATCTTTGAAATCTATTCGAAAGTCTATTTGAAATGGTACGAGCTCGAAAAGAACGGTGAATACTATAGAAGAAGGATTAATTAAAATTCTTATTAATCTGTACGCTTTGTATATTAAATACCTTGATCGATGCCAAGATAACAAATTATTATACAAAACAGTGAAGTATCCACGTCTGACATTAATATTGAGTATTACCATTACTGTAATTTAATTTTTAACCGATCCTGAAAATTCCTTAGAACGTAAAAAGTATAAAATGTTACTGTGCATTTCATGATTAAATGCACTGTAATTTAGAAACAGTTATGAAGCGGAAACAAATAATTTATTCAGAATAAGAATTCTACGTAATCATGTTAAAAAAAAAACGTACTTATAACGCGTTTAAACTCCAAATATGTAAAGACAATAAGGGAAAAGAATTAAACGAAGAATCGTATTTTTTGTAAATTCACACAAGATTTTATCTAAAAAAAAATTAAGATTTTTTGAAGAACGTACAAGACGGAACACGAACAATAAAAAAGGGATGTTAAATACAAAAAATAGATTGAAATTTAGATTATGAAATATAAAAAAAATGATATTGCATAATTTACAATTATTTTCGATAGCTTACGTCAGTATGTTGGAGTGTAAACTATAAAATATTCAAAAACTGATACCATTCAGACATAATTTAGAAAAACAATAAATTGCGGAAACCGATAGTTAAAACTCGATACGATCGATACTCCAAAGCTCTAATCCTAATAATTACTCAGCAATAATAACCGATAATTCATGTTGATTAATGTTTGAACTCCGTTTTTTTTCTGTATGTGTATACAAATTTTGTACAGTTTGATAAAGCGAAATTAAATTATCATCCTTTTGTACTACTTCAAACATTGAGATTTGTCATCTTCAAGGTCGATCACACATAGTTTCAGATTGCGGAGTTGCAAGGGTAATTAATTTTGCAATCGGTTTTCCTTTGATATAGATGTGCATACAAATAGCCATTGATTGACAATATACCGAAGCAATTCTAGTTTAATTTGAAGTCATCGATCCTTTGATATTTTTGGAAGAATAGTAAAAGTACAGAGAAAACAAGAAAAAATGGCGTTAACTAAAAGATAGCTCCAATGTATCTCATAAATATTATCTATATATCATTTGTAAGATGTAAGTGACCAAGATATCGAATTATACAAAAATTGTATGTAATGATCAATACTTGAACGTTACTTACATTTATGTACATGAAAATTTGATCTTTTATTAACTAAGTTATTGATCGACAAAATGACTTCCTACATAATTCTCCGCCTGAACTGAAATGCATATTTTTTTTTACGCAAGCCTTATGTGTAGCTAGCAACGAGCAAACAGATTAATTACTTTACACACGGTCGTATCTTGTTTGCTGTAGGCGAGTTCTCTCGTGTATTCAACGAAGTACTCAACTTTAAAGCGATAACAGAAGAACATTATTGTATCGATAAAAATCATGCTTTTTTCAAAGAAATATGTAACTCGTATTTTTTTTAAAGCAACCCTCATAATGTATTAAATAAAATAATCATACATTTTTTTTGTTCAACATTTGTAAAATACGATATTATCAAGATCACCAAGGAGGTAATCTTCAATTCTTAATGAATATAATAAAAAACATAATTAATGATTGTTTGATGGTTTTATTATTATCTCTATAATACAAAAGCACAACATCGTGTCAACAGTTTATATAGTTCGTATGTTTCTGTAGGAATACACAAATAATAGTTCTCTATCACAACGTAATCTAAAGGGAAAACCCTGACTAAATGACAAAAATATCGGTAATAACTGGAACTAATGAATGTTAAAAGCAATCAGTATATTCCATACAAACTTCCATCAACACGATTCGTTCTTCATTCTCTCAACACACTAAGACCGCAATCTTTAAACGCTTATAAAACCATAAGCAATCGTGAAGTTTAGAATTCGCTAACTGGGCGTCTCTCAATCCAGTTTTTGATCTTGGGCAGAAGGAGGACCTTTTTCTCCAGCAGCTTCAGATTCTCGTAATTCTCGATCAGATCAGACTTGTACATAAAGTTCAAATAATCGAGCAGAGCAACGAATGTTAAATCAGCCCAAGAGAGAGTACCATCGTAGAAGTAGCCGTCATTTTCCTTCACTTGCTGGTCCAAACGTTCTAAAATGAACGGCAGCGTCTCTTCAGCAGCCTTGCGTTTTGCAGCTTTGACCTTCTCGTCCTCCTCATAGTGGAAGGCGGCAATTTCTGAAAATTTGTTTTCAGTTAAATACTATTCGCTAATGTTATACTAATTTGAATACAGTGTTGTGCGAAATTTAAATGATACTGAAGATAGAATTACAATCCTTTTTAATCCTTTGTCTTGTATTGTTGACATACGTGTATCGTTCGATTAAATCAAATATTAAATCGGATTTCAACTAATAAATACCTGAACAGATATGTACTATCTGTTATCAAGATTCTCATAAGATTTATGCAAAACAGCACTGGATACTCACTATGACGAATATCATGAATAGTATCAACAGTGGCATCAATAAGGGCATTGTCTCCTTAACAATACCTATTGTTCTCCCATATATCTTATAGAGCAATGGAGAGTAAACAATAATCTCTGTTATACTCTGCATAATTGTGTTCTACTTTATTTAGCTACTTTAGTTAAATTAGGAAAGATGAGATTTAAGAAACAGAATTTCTTTAAATTTTAAGCTTACAGGGCTTTATTTCTGGCCAGACGTCCTTTTTGATACGTTCATCTTCAAATGGAATACTAGCATAGCTGAAGAAGAACGGATTGGTTCTGCCAATGCCGTAACTGGGAAGTAAGTCAATTTATAGAGCGGCATCTTCCTGGAAGTATAATATATACAAAGTAAAAACAAAGAATCATTGATGATAAGAATTATATTATTACAAATTATGAAGTATAAGACAATTTAAGTAAAAAGTATCAACTACTAACTACTCGCATAGCTATTTGTATCTTTATATTTTAATATAGCTTAGATATAAAAAGAATATTATTTTTGGATGTAATAATGTATAAACTTGCGCCAAATATTATAACAAAATATTGCACTTTCTATTTAAGTAGGATAGACATATTACCGGCATTTATCTTTTTTCTATAGCAATGAAATTGTTTATAAAAAAGTTTATAAGAAAACTATCAATTAATGCAAACAACGCATTTCAAAATATTAATTACATTCGCACGATTCGTTATCTCTAGTATTAATTTAACCATATGATTCTATACACCCAAGACCCTCTAACAGTAATTTAGTACCATTACTAGTCGTATGTACAATGTATGTTTGTATACAACTTTCGTAACTACAAAACATTCAGCATGATTATATATTCTTCCAAACTTAAGAAACATTTTCTAATTGTATATTTAAATTTATCGATCAATTATGAACATGTAATAACATTTATTTCTTTCAACTACTAATTTTTAAATCATCTGCTGTTCGGTTAATTGAAGGATGTCGGCTTTCTGTAGAAGTATTTCATATTTATTATTTAATTATGAATAAGGAAAAAACATACAAAATATAGTTTTTAAACGGTTTATTATTTATAAAGAGAAACTTTGACTCAGGATATATATACTATATATATACTATTTACTTACAATTTTTTTTTTAAGACTTCAAAGTCGAAACAAGCACAGGAAATTTCCAAGCCGGTTAACAGAAACTTGAATGAGACAAAAATAACCTTTAGATCTCTATATGTTCTTCTTCCCCTCTGTTGCTTCCATGTAACTCTTATCCTATTGGTGGAGCTGTGCTGATATGTGAAATTATGACTACATAAAAACATCCGGAAAGACTCATTGAATGATTTTATAGTTTAAGGTTAATAAATTTTCATAAATTAAAGTTTAAAACTTATGAGAACATGTTTTCTGTAACAAAACTTAGTAAAAACAAACTAGTAAGGTTTATAGATTCTTTAATGATTATGTATGTATTCATAAACTAGTTCGATAAACATCGTTCGATAAAACGTCGAACAACACACAACATTGAAGCGCGAAATTTCAAATTCAAGGAAAGATAAATAACAAATATTGCGAACAAATGATATTAAATTTACAATAATCTCATGTAAGAAAAAATAAAAGGGATAAAAGTAGTACAGAAGATAGAAAAATCTATAAAACTGGTGGCTGGGAAATAGAAAATATATAAATTTATGTTATTAGAGTTTAGTACTTCTGTCGATCAATGTGTTACGACCGTTCGCGGAGAGACGCAGTCGCAGTAGCGAGAGGCGTAAATTCTCGTTACGATTCGGTGAATCGACGCCGCGAAGTAATCGTTCCCCTGTTTCGGTTAAGATAAGAGGTGGTTAAATGAATATGACACAGTATAGTAAGTTATACTTCACCGTTTATTCCAACAACTTATAACGAAGGCAGTTACGCTGATGCGTATGTACGAGATGAATAAGTGACTGATCTGTGGGTGTGTCCTACCGGGTGGAAGGATATTGACCGTTCGAAGGATGTAAAATCAGAACTGTCTTGGGAGACGATGCTGTCTCGGAGGAAAGCTAAGGATGGGTGTGTCTAGCGCACGGGACCATCGGATTTGTTGGTGACGATTTTAGTTAGGATTTTAGTTCAAGCTGAGTTGACCGTGATTCAATTCACGAATATCGGAGAGGAAAAGTCGTAATTCACAATATTACACACAATAATACCTTCACATAAAGGAACACAGCTCAGATGAGACTTTTTATAGTTAAACTTTTAACGTACTCATAGACACGAAAATTTTTTTTTAAATAGAACTGTTACATTTTACGACACGTATAACATCGAACATTTACCAACATAGCAATGCCAGCGTACATATATATATACTGGTGTACTGGTCATCTTTTTTCCACACGTTTTTAGCTTTTTAGCTGATTGTGAATGGGCGCCTAATCAGCCAATCAGAAATGGCCGGTATTGTATGAATCCTTTTCTTCAATGCTTGAAGAGCTGGATATTTATCCAAAACTGGTGCCCCAAACATATATTCGAAATTTTCAAGGGTCTCTGCAAATACGAAGTCCGCCCATGTCGTCTGAAAAAAGGTTTGTATACATTTATTTTGTACCTCCTCTGTTAAACAATTTTTTTAATTTACCTTGAAAAATGTGAAAAATCGAACTCTTAACTAAAGATCACTAGCTTTTTAGGAAGAATTTGGATTTTTATTTTATTGTCAGAATTTAATGGATAATTTTAGAAACTTCAACCTTTGGAGGTATTTGTTAATTAAAAATGACAAAACTGGTATTATATAAAAAAGAGTAATGTGTATCCTGAATCAATGTCGAATGGAAATTAGACAGTTCTATAAAAATAAGCCTTCTCACGATTCCACAACTTCATAGCTTAATTAAATACAATTCTTCGGCGATATAATTACAAATACATTTACAGGAATTGTGTGATATGATAAATATCTCGTTAAAGAAATTGAAATCGTAAACTCTAGATTCTAGTATTCTTTCACTTTCATGTTTCCTATGAGCTCTTCAATCGCTAAATATTTTGCAATGAAACACGTATTATTAAACAACATAATCATACTAAATTAATTTAATGTGACTATTTATTATTATTATATAATAACACAGTGATGAAAGAAATAAACTGGTCAAGTAATCTAAGGAACGATAATACGTATCTATGTCAGTGACAGTGAGAAAAATTCAGATATCTGTACTTAAGTGATTACACTTATAAGTATCATTATATATTATATAAATATGATATTTCGAATGGTATCATTTATCAATCATTAAACAAGAGTGTCATATCCAGAGAAATGATTTTACATATCTTAATCTTTGCTTTGATTACGATAGTAATAATTTCTATCAAACTTGATGAGGAAGATACATGAATAATTATCTAAAAGCTGAAGATCTTGGCAAATTCATTTGTACATAAACTAACAGGAGTGAATTTTAAAGATACACTCTGCTCTCAACAATTAAAGCTGTCTTGTCGCAACAAAGTTTCAATAATTTTTTATGGACAACATGGCCCAGTTTGCACAAAGACTAAAAATTTTAACATTAAATTTGGATAAAAAATCTTACGGTAGAAGGAATGATATATCCTTCATATTTGCCAATAATCTGGTCGAATTTAGTCAGGTACAATGGTATTGTTTCGTTCAAAAGTTGATTCATCCTCGCTTCCTTCCTTTCAGGATCCTCCTCCATGCGACAGTAGCAGATAGCTGAAACGTATATGAAACCAACCGTTACGTTCATTTGTGTTTTTCCCCCCAAACGAAGAGAAAATAAGTTGTGAAAGAAGGAGTAGCCTCTCATAGTTCCTACAATTTCTTTATTCTCTTTGCTTTCTTCAATATTGCCTCAACAAGTTCCTGTGGTTCACGATACTTGAAATATATACAATGTTACCAGCGTGGAAATTGTCTTGGAAACTTGGAAAATCTTTCAAGAGGAACAACATTGCTAACTGAGATTCGAGAAAGGAAAGGTAAGTAAATCCTTGCTTCTACTTAGAGCTTTTTTATTTACTTCTGACGAGTAAAGTACTGTTATTAAAATTTGATTAAAAGTACCAAGAATGTCGAGATATAAACAACCATTTGTGGAAAGGTCAGGAGAAGCAGAATTATCGAATAAACGTTATATAACTCTTAGTGATTAAGTAAGAGAAGAGAAACGAGAAAAAAGTCTTTTATCTAGGTCTTAATAAAGTATACTATATTTATCTCCATATCAAGAATAACAACAAGATATAAACAGTCTTCTAGAAATTGAGTAAATATTACATAATTACATCTTGAGCAATACTTTGCGTCTTAGCTTTTGCTTAATCATTATGATAATCTTAAATATCTGTAAATTCTTCACAGACTCTTTGCATCTTCTATACAGGTATCTCATGATCATGTGATAACACACAGGAAGAAAAAATAGAGGAAAAAACAGCGTAAAAAAAAGTTGCGTAGGAGTATCGTCGCACTACATCATTCGACAATTGATGCACGTCATGGCGATCGTCACGGTTTAAAGCAGGCCATCAAAAACACGTTTGTTATCGTACGGAAAAATCTGCGACGTTCCAGCTGTTCAGGTGCATCGAATTGTGAATCATCGGCGGTACGAAGCAAGGCGAGGGGCGTAAATAGAAAAAGAAGAGAAGAGAAGGATTCGCATAAATGATAAAATATAATCGTTCGTTCCTCGTCGATGGCGGATGGATAGCTTTAATCGTGGACGATATCGATACGATTATATTTTATACATTTGAAACAAATATAAAAGACGAGCAAAAACCAGAGATACGATCGTTATGATATTATTCAATCGGTAGCCTATTTACCTCGTTTTTTGTTCACCTTCTCTGTCTAGTAATAATTTTTCGATTCGACTGGCGTGACGTTACGTTGGCGGTGTAAAAACACGATTTTAAACAGCTGCGGATAGTTGCATGAGTTTCGAGCGATTCCATTCCCTTCGATTTATATTTATGCGATCAACGCGCGGATCGTTAACGCATTATGCAGATAGCAGATGTTACGTAATCACACATATCGTAATTGGAAATTAGTAACGTTATCGCGTACCAGGATCTTCCTGTCTTTGATCATTGAGTAACACTTCGTTGTCCTCGCTCCTCCCGCGGATAACCAGCGTTTATCATATAGAGACAGGGATTTGCAAAGAATAAAAGTTGTAGAACGTTGAAAGGCGTTGAGAGAAACGTGATGTTATCCCGTTATTCGTTAACGCAACGCAGTTAAAAAAAATCCCGTAGGAAGATTACGATAATAGATAACCTGAGTCGAGTGTTTGTCGGGGGATCTAAAAGATTCTTTCCAGTTGAGCGTCTGAGATTGCAGAGAAGAAAATTTGGAAGCCATCGAATTCGTGATGTCGATAGAAATCTTCATTTGGAATCGTTGTATCATAACGTAGTCTGCTTATTGTCGATAAGACTTTACTAAACTAAAAGTGACTACTAAAAGTTTCTATCCTCTAAATTCTATCTACGATTCTATAATCTAAAAACTGATTTTTGCAAACAAACTGTAACATTCGCTTAACGGAAAGACATACGTATCTTGTTTGTACCCGTCTTTTCACAATGAATTCTTGAACGTCTGTCTCTGTGGTGAGACAAATGCAAAGTCATCTCATCAGTTACTCACCTTGCTCCAAATCTTCAAGAGTATCGACGAGCACGTCGCATATCAACGCATCCCTTTCGTTCCTTCCCATTAGATCGTACTTCCTCGCCAAGTATCGCGCCACAGCGTCAGCCTGCGCTACCGGTTTCCCGTCTACCTCCAGCACAGGCAGCTTTTTATAAGGCATTGCTAAGAACAAACATGGCTCATATGAACACTGTGTAGAGGGAAACGATCGATAGGAAATCACAACACAGCTTCCGAGGCCGTTGCGTTCTTGTGAATAGATGAATCGAAATCATTTCGGTTTTAATCAACATGGCCTAGTAAAGAAATACAGAAATGTCTTCTTTCTCCTTTTTTTCTTTTCTTACGATTACGATGGACAGGGTATCGCGTGTTTTTGACTGTTGGGAAGAACCTAAAGTTTTTAAAATCAAGGATAAAAGATAATACCAAACACGGAAAAAATATTAGAAAATGTACACGGTTCTTGTAATGAAAATTGAAATGCAAGGAATATAAATCGAATGTCTCTTGCGAACGTAATTTTGTGTTTTACACCGACAGGATTGATTTACAGACTTACGTTGATTTTTTGTTTCTCCATTTGCAAGCGACATATAAGATTATATCGAAGACTATGCTGCGTAAAACTTTTATTATACCATTTACGATAGAAATGTCGCAACAGAAGATCGAATTTTATGTCTGCTTTGTTCTTTCGACTTTTTAGCTATGTTCTTGTTCATTTCCGAACTGATTTCAATTTTTTATCCTTTTTTTCCGACAAGTCCTAAAAAGTTTTTAATTTAACGAGAAACGTAGAAGTATTTTTGTATTCCTATTTTAAGTCACCTATTTACGGTTTTCTCAAAATATTCGAAATGCTTCGATTCATTGAAAACAATAAAGATAGCAACACAAAAATTCGAGAATCGTAAGTGAATTAAGTTGGTATTCGATAAACACGATATTACGGAAGCAAAACTTAATGAAAAGTTCGACTTTATTCCGTATGAAATTTTACTTTAAGTAAGTTTAGCCTGCACGTGAAACGAAAGTTTTATATACAGAAAAGTTTGAGTAAATGGTAGATATCTGAGAGTTGAACGATGAAAGTAAAAATCGATTCTTCACGCTTACAATCCTTGTATTCAGGCCAGAGTTGTAGGGGGATCCTCTCGTCGGTATACTCGATGCCAATATATGCAAATATGTACCGTATATGTTCGGCACTACCACGGGCATTGAAGTAGATTAGTTTGTAGGTAGGTTCGTCGCTCATTTTCCTTGCTCTGTCAACTTATCGAGAAAAATGTTACAATTAACTCGTGTAATTAACAGACTGTGTGCGTGTTTGTGTGTAGAGAGAACAATTTATTTATAGATGGAATAATTCGTATAATACGCAAAATAAATCATTTAGAAGGCTGGAATATGTGTTTTTGAAACAATTAATTATGTGGAAAAATATTTCAAACGAGATATAATTATGAAAAAAATAATAATTAAATGTATGTAAATGTATGTAATAATAGTTAAATGTATGTAAATGTAATAATTAAATGTAATTAGTTGTGAAAAAAATAATAATAAAAAATAAATAAATGTAAAAAAAGAATTAAATGTAATTAGTTTCTTTTTACGCACGCGATATTATTGGCGATATATGAAGGTCAACTTTATTTTTTTAAATAGACATATTTATACGTATATTTATAGATATAAATACATATATTATATAGATATAATAGTATATATAATATATATAATAATATAAATGTCGAGTCTGAATCTCTGAGTCCGAGTTCGAGGCGCCCTCCCGGGGAGGGCTCGCGGGAGGTAGCGGTTCTGCGTTGAAGTTCTCCATCGTCCGGTCGCGCGTGGGGTACCTTTATTGTCGATAGTTACACGAGTGACGAGGGCCTCAGGCTTGATAACGAATCCGTGACCAACGGGAGGACAGGTTCCCTTGCTCTAACTCACACGTGCACCACTCCCTGCTCGTAAGGCACTCGACTTCCTTCACCGATCAGCTCTCTAGCAAGACTGCTCGTCATCCCAACGACGCCACCGAAACAAGACTCCGGTCGAGTGTCTCAGTACACACGATCCTCCGATCGACGTACGATTGCTATCGGTTTGGACTTGCGATTGTTTCGTTATGGCTATATTAGGGTCTAGGTTGCAAGGTTAGGGTGTTTTCCTGAAGTTCCAGAGGGGCCCCGGCGTCCTTTCGTCTCCGACTCGGCCATCCTGACACTTACACGTCCTCGTGTGTGGCCTGCTGGCTTAGTCTACCCGTCGGGGCTTCCACCACGCAGGCATCGACCCGGCGCTCGTCCTCGGGGCAATGTTTTTCTTCTCGCCGCGATGGACAGCGAGACGCGATGTGTCCCGGCATGTGGCAGTGAAAGCACAACGCTTTTGGTGGTGCAGCCGGTCGGCTTTCCTCCGGCCGTCGGGGGTCCTTCTTCGGTTCCCACTTCGCCCTCTTGCGGCATTCGAATGTCGGATGTCCGTAAATACCGCAGTGGCCACACCTGGTCCAGGGGGCGGGTGACCTGCCTCGTTTGTTTCCGGAGCTCGCTAATGACCTCCACGACGGGGGCGTTGGCCACTCCGTGTATAGGAAGGGCTTCATTTCTCTTTGGAATTGTTTCACCGACGTGATGTCATTCGTGAGCGCTAGTCGTTTAAAACGTTCATCGCGCGAGCCCAGCAGATGGAGGGCGGTGGCGGCGAGTACCTCTTCCCTGGTTGAATTTCGCCACTTCGACCCCAGGAGGGTGATGATACGATTTCCGTACGCTCCTGGTGTTTCGCCGTCCCGCGGTAGTTCCTCGGCTACCTTGATTAGCGACGCGGCTGCTACTTCTTGGCCACCGAAGTGCGCGGCGAATTGTTCCTTAAAATCTGGCCAGGTGAGCTCGTCGTCGTTCATTATCTGCGTAAGCCAATACGCTGCCGGACCCTCTAGGGCACGGTTTAGGGCAGAATACAGTGCGCTGTTTTTCAGGCGGTGGTCCCTCATGAGCAGGCCGACGGCTGTGCACCAGGCGGCTGGATCTGCGTCCGCGGCTTCGGGGTTGAAGCGCGGTAGCGATACCCAGGTTGCCCGGTGTCCTTTCTTCTTCTTCTTCTTCTTCCTCTTCTTCTTCCCTAGCGACCGCTTTAGTGCGCGCACGATACTCTTACGATCCCGTGCCGACAACGTGTGTTCGGATGCCACTTCTGATGTCGAGTCTGAATCCGAATCCGAGCTCGAGTCACATTCCGAGTCCGAGCTCGAGGCGCCCTCCCGGGCAGGGCTCGCGGGAGATTGCGATTCCGTGTTGGAGTTCTCCATCGTCCGGTCGCGGGTGGGGTACCTTTATTGTCGACAGTGACACTAGTGACGAGGGCCTCAGGCTTGATAACGAATTCGCGGCCAACGGGAGGACTATCATATAAAAAGCAACAGGATACACGAAATAATATAATTCTGACTAGGACAACATAAACGCAAGAAGTGTTGATATTGAAAAAAATATTTAATTTTGTATATAAATATTTTCATATTTAAAAAAGTTTCCGGAAGCAGGAAGATTTACAAACAAATAATATCATAAACCGAATGTTTCATGATCCTTTTCTAATTAGAGTATGTGACAGCATGTGAGAACGTTTCTTAAAAATATGACTTATTGCAATTACTTAATCGCAATTATAAACGATTAAGACCTTCTCACAACGAGGCAATCTATCCAAAGTATAAAACTCGTTATACTTGATGAGAAAACAAATCTCTACTTAGGTTTCATTTCGTTTCATCGCGTTCATAAAAAGTGATTTGTATGAACACATCGTGCAATTTAGTAATTAGGACCGTTGATCTCGCTGCAACATAGATGGATAGAAAAAAGCCATTTAAAATGATACAACGTCGGGAAGACAATTATGAAAATTATAAATGGAACACAAGATAAAATTGTTTAAGATTAATTCTTCTTTTTTTTTTTTTTTAATCGCGAGTGTTTGCAAACGAAGTTTCAATCTGTTTACAATGATAGCAACGAGAGGAGGATGTCTATGAAAGTTATAAATGCGATATTGAATAACATTTCTGCGAGTGGGTTTGTTTTTCGCTACAAATGTTTTTTAAACGAATCTGCAATCTGTTGGAAACAACGGAACAGTAACGGGACGACTGATAGGGAAATAAAAAGGATCGCGTTTTATTTGAACAGACAAATCTTTGAAATCTATTCGAAAGTCTATTTGAAATGGTACGAGCTCGAAAAGAACGGTGAATACTATAGAAGAAGGATTAATTAAAATTCTTATTAATCTGTACGCTTTGTATATTAAATACCTTGATCGATGCCAAGATAACAAATTATTATACAAAACAGTGAAGTATCCACGTCTGACATTAATATTGAGTATTACCATTACTGTAATTTAATTTTTAACCGATCCTGAAAATTCCTTAGAACGTAAAAAGTATAAAATGTTACTGTGCATTTCAAGATTAAATGCACTGTAATTTAGAAACAGTTATGAAGCGGAAACAAATAATTTATTCAGAATAAGAATTCTACGTAATCATGTTAAAAAAAACGTACTTATAACGCGTTTAATCTCCAAATATGTAAAGACAATAAGGGAAAAAAATTAAACGAAGAATTGTATTTTTTGTAAATTCACACAAGATTTTATCCAAAAAAAAAATTGGCCTGTACCAATATTTTTATTTGTCGTTACAAGTTACGAGGGTATTAAAAAATTGGCCACGAATGGACCAGAGATAAGAATTTATCAGACTTGCTCTCGTAAATTTCAAGACGTTGCATCGGATATTCTTGAAAATCTTTGGACAATGGCCTCGATATTTCGCAGCTTCTATCCTCGAAGCGGAAGAACTCGGCGTTAAAAGCGACAGAACTGGAGAAACCCGGTGACCGCGAGCCTTTCACGCTCTCGACAGATTTCTCATCCCTCGTAATCCTCCCGGTGTCACCCAATTTCCACCCTCGTATTGCGATTTGTTGCTTCCAACGAGGCGACACCTTGTCTTGTGATTTCCTTTTTCGTCGCGTGAAACACGACCGAACACTTGTTCAAACACACAATTCATATTTATCTAACTCGACAAAACGCCGTGTCATTGAAACAATAGCATTCTTTGGCTTTTATGTAAATTCCAATAAATTATGATAATGTTCGTGGAGACATTATTGCTACCTATTTTATCTGTCGTGATCCAAATTGATTTGTGGCTACGTATGTATATATATATATATTTGTATTTTCTTTTGTTCTTTCTTTTTAATTTATGTGATCTGAGAATTACATTTCTGAGAGTTCGGTGAAATTCGATGCTTTATTTTTATCAGTAGAATCTTCCTTGTCATTGTCAGAGCGCAGACGTTTACGCGTTTACGGAAAGTTTAAGGATACAAAAATACAGAAAAATGTAGAAAATATGCAAGAATATGTAAAATATCGAAAGTACAGTACTTCTAATAATACTTAGTAGCATGCTTACAAACAAATTTCTTTTGTATTTCTTGAAATTGCGTAAAGATTCGCGGTAATTATCGGATTTTTGTCCTCTTTTATCTGCTTTTTTTATTCGCAACTTATATGAGATATGAATTAATATTCAACGACGTGCGCTCTGTGCCACGAAATGAATTATCTCGCGTTAAGACTGCGGCAATTCTTACGTTTGATATTTCATTTAACGAACAGCCGCGCGTTCCTGAGTTTAAAAACCGCCACTCTGAACTTACGCTGAGAATAATATCAGGAAAAGCGAACGAGAGATGATTAGAAAGAAAATGCGAGGAGCAGTGAGGGGGATATTACTAGACTGCGCTTTTTTGTGCAAGTATAGCAGGATGTTTGGGAGTGTAAAATTTTAACGAATGCGTATAATATGAAAAAATATATGAAATATCCAAGGTATAGTTTTATTAAACTTACTTTTTATAATGCTTCGTAGGTAAAACAATTTTCTATCCAGATTCCACTTTCTCAATTATATTTTCAAAAATGCTCGATAAGGAGTACAATTTTCTACCCAGGTTGTACCTTTCTAATTATATCTTCCAAAATTCTTGATAGGTGAAACAATATTCCACCGACGATTTACTTTTTTAATTGTATCCCCAAAAATATGGACCTGCTTAACGTTTAGATATTATTATTTTTTTCGTTGTTACTTGATACGGCTAGCAATTAAATAGTGAGAATAAGAAGAATTGGAAGTGCCATTTTCGAAAAAGAATTTTGTTTTTCCTTGAAGAGGTTGTTTGTATGAAGGTTAATATCACTAAATATGAAGGGAAGTGTAATCATAATAATTCGTACAGTTTTTAACGTTTCATACGTGATATAGGTTGTGTATGATGTATGTTGTACGATTAGTTCCCTAAATTAGACTGTGTGCACCATGTGCCAGCAAACTCCCTCCATCGTACTTGAACATGTGCGTAGATAAATCTGCCTCAATTATCCCATCAGATAAGAAAATCTCTACTGACCTTCTTAAGCAAACTACATAATGGACTTACATATCTTCTCTTAAGATATAAAGAAGATATTTTTTTTATCGTTAATTAACAGATCTTTGAAACGATAGAATAGAGATATCGTAAAATTATATAAAGTATTATAATATGCGTAATAAATAAGTATCGTTATATTTTTCTAATAAATAACA
Source organism: Bombus huntii (assembly GCF_024542735.1). NCBI lineage: Eukaryota > Metazoa > Arthropoda > Insecta > Hymenoptera > Apidae > Bombus > Bombus huntii. The sequence continues at coordinate 60,833 of NW_026099344.1, read as the reverse complement.
TTCCCTTAAACAAACAATTTCTCATAAACAGTCGTTTCCCAGAAAACTTTAGTTTCGATACTGGCAACTTTATCTACTTCCGCTCTTCAATTATGAAGGATTAATCTTTACGAAACTTTTGGAACGGCTAAAGATTTCTCACGATGAAACGCGACGAATTCGATACAAACTACGCGGAAATAAAGACAGCTGCGATGGAGGATCGCGGGATTGATATTAATTAATTAATCTGTGGCAACCATTATATCGATTCGTTACGTTATTGCGACAGGCCACGCAACATTTTATTGCTTCTGTTTCTACAATTTAATTACAAAGTATTCAATTTCCCGTTATAAACAAGGAAAGGACTGCAAGTTTGTACAGCTTTTATCAAGATTACGTGCCATTGAACATATCGATTGATTGACTTCTCATGTTTCGTATTAATCGACATCCGATATAGCTATGGGACCAGGAATATTGAAATATTGGGAAGTCAGTTATATTCAGGTGTTCTATAGATTTGACATATAAGCCTTGTAACATGTACCTCTTCATCAGACGTTTACGAGATACTGAACGATGGCTACGCTTGTAGTATCCAAAAATTTTACGTCGATTTATAATCGATGATTCGATCAAACTATAGATAGATTTGAATATTCTACGAATTGAATTTAATATTAAGAATTTTAGTTGTATAGATCATCGCCGAAAGTCTGTTACACGGACCCTTTCAACAGTTCTATACACACTTCTATTATATATTTTATTTTTTAAAAATAACGCTTTGGCATGATCAAGGATCGGAAGTATAAAAAATGATTGTGACAATTCGAGCAGTGAAAGCCTCTAGAGTAACATTATATTGGTCTCTATAGCGACATTGTGGTACCGTGTCATTTTCAAAGTTCTCAGAATTGGTACTGTATCCGATTGCAATGTTTAATATTCTTCCCGGTTCCTGGAAGAATTTCTTCAAAACTACGTTAACCCATGAAGAATCAACCAACAGTTTCTCATAATGCCGTTTTATCCGCATCCTTTGAAACTCATGAAATTGTAGAATCCAGATAGAAAAAGTAGAGACAAGGTAAACGCAAAGCTCATCCTTGGAATTGCTTGTCGTGGTGATAATGTTAACAAATAGAATTCGATAACGCAAATTCATTGGGGAAAAGGTGACAGATGAAATTCGCTAACGCAACGTTGCCCGTTAATGGGCTAAGAATTACGCTCCATGGGATCGCTCACTACATTCTTCGAAACGACCCTCGTAATCCATAGGCTCGTAAACGGCTTCCGTAACCGTAACGAATTTCAATCTTGTTCACGGATCTCTGACCGCTCGTTTCGAGGGTAACGAGGGGGTTGCGTGTTCACGTGCGTGCAACAGAAGGTGTTATCGTGATTGTAAGGCGTGCTGGAGCAGATAAGTCCAATATGTTCGCGGAAATCGTCGAGATTCATTGCCCAAAGCTGGCTGATAGTCGAAATTAACTTCGCCTCGTCCGATTTCCGCGTTCACATCGCTTTCACGATGGTTAGGCGTTTCTTCGTTCGTTTCTAACGCTGAGTTTTCCCGTGTCGCAGTCAACCCATATTTGGATGTGTGTTCACGTTGCACAGAAAATGTGGTCGGGGGTTGAAACGCGGACAGAATGGAAAACGGACTATGGGAAACGCCGAGAAAGAGGCGTCGATGAGTTGAAGACACGTCGATGCCGAAGTACACGTGTATCTCGCGTCTTATAGCGAAGGAAGGATACGTGTGAAATTTTAGAAAATATTGGCTGGAAAATGTTCTAACGGACATTGAAGAAACGAATTTAAATTGTAAAAAGAAAAAGATGGTAGCCTAAAGACGTTCCGCTTTCTGTCCCATTACGGAAAACTGCAAAAGCTATGTATCTTGAGAACAGATAAAGTTAAGAAATGAAAAGGAAAAATTCGATTTACTATGTATTTTCGCTATATTTTATATTTACAGTATATTATCGGAATAGCCATCCCTGATTCAGAAAATCAATTACATATATCCCTTGGCGAGAGGGAGTGAGAATTAATCCGATTAATTGTAATGGTGGATCAGCTGGATCCTCATATTCTGAACGTCCAGAGACTCGCTAACTACGAAGCAACTGGTCTGTTTGTGACGTCTATCAATTGTTTGCTAGAGATTAATCTGCTGGTAAGCAGCGTCAAAATGCGACGATAACTAAACCGTCCGAAGATCGAATTATAGCAAATGAAACGCGTCTCTGCGCTAGTCTGACCGATTAACAGGGCCTATGGGGGTGGCTTCCAAATTTGCAAGCAAGGAATTACCGTGTAACGAGCAACTCGTATCGATTATTCAATGGGTTCATATGGAGGCGAATAGAAACACGAACTCGAAACGTTTTCGACTCGACGCTGAGTATCGCGTTCATCCTTTAAATGCTACTTCAACATGGGCAAACGTTCATTTTGGTAATGTCAAGTTTTCTCATTGAATAATCTTCCGTTCGTCGATTTTACACGCTTAACCGACTAGATAAATTCGATGATTTTAAGCAACGTAATTAATGTAATTGATTAATTTTTCTTAAAGTGTGAACTATGGATGAAAGATTAGAAACCGTAACATTACAGAGTACAAAGTTAGAAATACAGGGGAACTTTATATTTTCCTTCACTGCTGATTAATTTCTTGCTGAACGTGCAACGACTCGGGAAAACTGCCGTTGCCTGTTGCAAACTGATCGTAACGTACATAGATCAAGGAACATCACAAATTTCACTTGACTACTTACGTTCGTACAACGAAGAATCCACATAATACAGTACGGCTAATATATCACTATAGAAATCGGATGGTTATACATACGCAACAATTTGGAAGAGGATATTTGCTTTCGGGTTGGGAATATCAGGGAATAGAATTGTTATTATGCGAATGACTGACGTTGATTCAATGTAATTAGTTAGGAGTAGAATTACAGTAGAAAAGGCATCAATACGATGGAATTGCACAGTTATTGTAAAAAACAAACGATACTACATAATATATTTAGGTATACAGAAACAGTGACACTTCTGTATTGTCAATTATGATATAATTAAATGAGATAATACGAATAATTGTAAATGCTATTAAATTGTTAAATTTTAATAATTTCCAATTCATCTTCGTATCAAAGCAAATACGAACAATTTACAACGTTGCTAGTTATGACAATAAATTTCTATTTCTCGTGTCAGTAATTTCAAATGTCGTTGGTTGCAATCAAAAATCTGTCGGCGGAAAATTTTCACCCAAGCTTCGACAAATAAATGAAACATCGTATTATTCTCGGTCAATATCGAGTCACTTTCGAGATTACACGAATAAAATTTAAAAAACTTTTTTGATGAATTGCTCGTCGAGGCATCGTTCTGATGTCGATATCGCATTAAGCAACTCGAAGATCGAAGTCTTGGTAACGAGATTGTCGCATCAAAGACGAAGCGAGGCCTATTACCCAGGCGATGATGGAAGCTATGCAACTATAAAGAATACTAGCGCCTTTTTCTACGATTTTATACGACTCGATGCCAGTCGAAGCTCTTGGAAAATATTGCAACAAAAAGTCAATATATAAAACAAAAAATAGGAGGTTTTTCCTTAAAGCAATTTAATCACTGTCCACGCAACTTTTATTGTTCTCATCTAGAACCGAGCAAGAAAAATAACTATTTTATTTTTATACCTTCTCTATATTGGGATTGTAAAAATTTGTCTGTTTGAAATGCATTGGAAAATTTCGTCGAATTATAAAGTTACACCGTTGGTTGTCACCATAGAATCGATTTTAGAATGGATTTTAAAATAACGTAAGAACGATTTTAATGAAATTTTGAGAGTACATATGTACGCACATAGAGAAGCGAATGTAGTTCACAGGCATTGCTACTAGGAATATTTGTGACCTACATAGGTTTCAGGGAAAATAAATGTCTGTTGCAAATAACACTAATTACAAATTATATTTTTTCAAGCTTCGTGAAAACTCACATGAGAAATTAACCTGTCGAGATTCAGCATTTTTATATAATACTATCTTGACAAGTACATTTTACAAACAAACGAATATTACTAATTCGATACGAATAATTAATTAGTTTTTCAAGTTTTCTAAGATAAATAATAGAATCAGACATTATTCCAATTTCCACGAAGATCCATTGAAATATAATATCAGAAAATGATCTATTAACAATTTCAATTTTATTCGACGCTACTATAACCCTTCGCAATCGAGGGCTCCGCTAATAATATCAAATAAATTAAATAATTAATAAATTAAAAATTTAATAAATCAATAAATTAAAAATTTGTCCTTAACCTGTCAAATCATAATTATCTCACGTATTCTTGCAACGAACAGGTAAGATACAATCAGAAAAATAAACCGACGTATTGGCCGAAGATATATTACACTACCAAGCAAAATCGTATCGCACTGCGCGATGATAGTGAGTGAGTGAGTAGGTGATGAGTGGTGCGGCTATGACTGTTCATTCTACGCATATATTTAACCAATTATACGAAAACACGTTCTTTCTACTGAAATTACTTGGAGTATCTGGTAATATGAATAAATGAAACTTTCGAATGCAAAGTATTAATATTATTAACGAAAATTAGAAATATAATTTATCAAACGGGATACGTGTATATAGTAAACCAAAGAATACAATGAATTATGCAATAACGACAGAAAAATTAGCAGATATGACCAGATCTAATTATTCAACCACTATACCCCTGCATGTTCGAATCCTTGGGCGAACACTAGCAAACAGTTCGATCGATATTTTTCAACCTTCGAATTAGCTGTTATAACTAAAATATTTTCCATCGTTACAATGCATCCTGTCCCCAATTACATCGTTAATTTCGTTTCCGAGGTTCCGCTACAATACTTCGCAACGAGCAATTCAATAATTGAGACAACGACTCGCGTGATGCGCAGCAGTACGCTGGCCGTGAATCAATTGCATCGGATTACCTCGATTAATACGATTTTCTAGGACTACGCTGTAATGTCGAGTTAATTAATACGATAAAGTGCAATCGCGATCCAATGGAAACGCCTTCATTCTTACTTTTTCGCGCGATTTCACATCGGAGTCTAAGGAAAACGAGCTGCATCTTGCGGCATCTTGCGGAAAAACTGAAATTCATAGGACACAGGAAACCTGGTAAACAATAAATACGGCATGGTTCCACGATATGGACGCAAAATCAATGCTGGATGGCACGCTAATTCGATTGGCGGCTGGACAGGTCGAAGCATAGAGCTCAAAGTGTTTCCTCAAAGTGTTTCCGTTCCCGCATCCTCCCTTCAATAAATATTGTTTCTCCCTCTCTCTCTCTCTCTCTCTCCCCCTCTCTGTCTCTTTCTCTTTCTCCTCCGAAAACTTGATCATCCGATTTGTGTAACGGAGTTTATTTTGTCTTTCTGTTAATAATCTGTTAATACCAATAAGTTGCCTAATCGCGACACTTCTCGAGAAAATTTCTTTTAATCGCAAGGCCGCATAATTTTGACGAAATCCATGTGAAAAGAGTGTCCGGAATTAGGATGAAAAATATGTTTATATTTCATACGTGTATATGTTTCAAAATAGTTGCAATATAGAAATACCTTGTTTGTAAAGAAGGTTGACTCTATTGAGATTAATCGTTTGGTTTCTGAAGAGTTCAATGTGAATAAGGTTTTACGGTAAATTGAAAGATGTAAAAATACGCGCGAAAGTGTACAAATATGCAAAGTCTAGCAGCTATTAATAGTTCAGTAAGTAAAATAAATTTCTGTCTAGGTTCTTCTCCTTCGTCGCGCTCTATAAAAACATAAATTTAAATAAATATCAGCAGTGAGTGTAGCGATTTAGTCGATCGGATCTTAGAACGAAAAAACTTGTTTAAAAATGGAATCGATCAATTTAACTTCTCACTGGCTCACTTATCAGTGTTTATGTAACTCTTTCTCCCATTTCCTCTGCGTGAAACATGCAGCTTGGGAGTTTCGATTCGATTAAAAGTTGCGACTCTGAATATCCTTTGATCGTAAATTGAAGCATGAAAATATCATATATGTCGTATTTCGCTCTGAAACTGGATGAAAGAGGGAAATTGACTTGGTTCTTTCGCTGTTCCATTGTTTTCTTTTTTTCTATCTTTCGGCTATAGAATTACTCTGCCTATGGTGAAATTTGTAAAATTTAGTTGAATGTTACTAAGAGATACGCGATTTATCGATGGAAAGAAAGAAGAGAAATATTCACTCGTCGAAAGCTTAGTAGAACAACGTTTACTTCGCAGATGTAGAACATTTATTTCGGTTACCTATCGGTTGTATCGTTATCGACTTGCCAATCATGAAACGCAGACGCCACCGGCCAGTTTATTCAATAATAAATTATCTGACGCGTCGATTGATCACGAACACATGCTGTCCACGAAATTGAATTGTGTTCCAATCTCTGCATTATAATGTTTATATATATGTTTATGTTTATATATATGTTTTGTAAGGATTCGTTTAGTCGTAAATATGGTTTAGTCGTAAAACAGAATTTTTACACTCAATTCGATTCGCGTAATGGAAATCATAAAATTAACAAAGGACAATTGCAGTTAGATTTAAGATTAGGTAAGTGGGGAATAATGGCTCGTATAATTGATTCTTCTCTCCTTCTTTGAGGATATCTTCGCCGCTCTATAGCTTCTTTATTGTTGCAAGTGTGTAACCTTATTTTGTATAAATTAGATCAGTAACGAGGATTTAAGACGAGGATTAATTTAACAATAGCATATGAATTCTTTTCATTGAGATTTTCACACGAGAAACTGATCAGCCTTGTGAAAAATATAAAATTAATATAAAATTCCTCGATTTAATTATTTAAGTATATAATTAATATTCAGCATGCTAAAAAACGAACGATCTATTTTTCCAAATTTGCAATTATCTATCGCAAGGAATTGTAAAAAGTCACAGGCTCCAAGGTAAATTTTCAAAAGCGTTTGTAATTGTTTTCTGTTATTTTTCTCTGTGCTTGAATTTATGAAGGTGATCAGCGTGGCTCCTGAGCAAATTAAGCTAACAGAATGAAATACTTTCAGTATACAATTTCAATATTTTAATATATAATTACAGAATTTCAATATTGAAATTTAAATTATTATTTAGTGTTACGCCGTAAATAATATCAATGATACTTATTACGTAAAGTACGAAATACAAATCAACGTATATTATTGAAACTCTAAAATTGAGTAACTATTGCTGTACCAAGAATACTAATTAAGAGTTAATCGCATGGATCTGCCTGAGTGACTAAGGAATTTAACAATAGAAGATTTTTAATCGAACTTCTCTTTCAAGCTGAGTTGACCGTGATTCAATTCACAAATATCGGAGAGGAAAAGTCGTAACAGTCTTACAGTTTCGATTCACTTTCATCTCTTTTCGAGGGGGTACTCGCGATTCGCGGCTGCTTCGAGAACTTCCTGCTGGTTCATCCATTGAACCTCATTCTTCGGCGTTCTTTCAATCCCTCGTCTTCCATAGACAAGTCGTAAATCTTTCGAAAACTATTAGCTTGTCCAAAAAGTTTCTTTCATTTTATGAGGAAATAATAGACGCACAACGTTTTTTTGTTTTATATTATTTTGTCGAATTACGTACGATCCAATTTGTTCTCTTGAGATAAATTTCACAGACTTGGTTTTACGTTTGTACGAAGGTGCATCGTTGTAAAAGACACGCTTGCGAAAGAAAGACACTTTCCGGACAACCTAATACTTTCTCTGTTCGTAAAAATTCTGTTCTACGTTTATTTCGTTCTTTCATATTAAAGGAAAGCGATACTGATCGATAAGTTACTTGATACCGTTTAGTATGTGTAACTGGTTAAAGTATAGTACAACTGGTTCTTACGAGTTTCGTAGCATTCAAATATTTAGTGTGTCTCATTAATCGTACTATAAAGGATAAGGTAAAATTTTCTACGTGAAGAAATAAATCGAAAATGTATAATTTTACAATGTACATTTTAAAATGTACAATTTTATCCTACGACGTTCTTCTTTTTGGAGAAGATAGATTTGAAATACTTTACGTCAGAAATTTATAAAGGTTATACGTTTGACAAAACCTGTTGCTTCGCTGAAAATAATACTTGGTAGGATATTCTGTCAGCCAATTTTTTTAAGAATTTTTACGATTTTGTTGTCTCAGAGTCATAACTTTACAATGCTACAACTATACACAATTGCTTCATTACGATATATGGGATACTTGTATAATCAATTATAATCATGAAGATAAAGAGTAGTAAATGGTATAATTGAAAAACACGATTTTGTTAATGTAATTTTATCGAATAATGTTACAAAATGACTAGAAGTGATATTAATAAGTACCTTTTAAAAATATCTGAAACGAAGATTAATGGAAATGCAGTATATATATCGAAATAAAAAATATTGAAAAGTCCTCTGAGCTGTCTTGTTATTTTATAAATTTTTATTATAGATACTATACGAATTTCCAACTATGCGAATAATTTTCCCATTTAATTTAGGAAAAGTTTCATAAACTAAATATATTTCATTACGGTATATTTAACTCTATTTAATTGCATTTACCTATATTTAGCTATGTTTAATATAGAACACCTGCGTCCCATATATGATATAGTTTATATGTAAATATAATACAGCTTCATTGACGGTATCCAAAAATTTTTTTTTAGGCACGGATTGGCTTGGTCTTTGATCAGAACGTCGGCTATTATACTCGATAAATTTTCATTATCCCTCGTGTCATCAATTTCGCGGCACGGAAATTCATCGTTGCTCGAACCACGCGAAAAATATCCAGGCCAAAGGAACGAACGAGAGAGAGAGAGAGAGAGAGAGAGAGAGGGGGGGCAGGAGGAAATGGAAGAAGAAAAATGCGAGAGAAATAAAAGGGAGGAGACCGAAAAGAGAGCTGTTCGTATTAGGTCGGTGAGGTACGTATAGACGACTTTGAAGTGGGTACATGAATAAAAAATATGCCGCTAACACGCGTCGACCTATTTCGGCTTCTTTCTTCTTACTTTCTTGTAACCATGAATATTAAAACGCGTATAGTTCGTGAAATGTTAAGGGCCAGTTATCGAGTAGAAATTTTTAAGGAATTAATCGATACATCGATTCTGTTTTGTCTTTCGCTTTTCTTACGAATTTCAATAACTTTGAAGGAAAGCAATCTTTCGTTTATATTTAAATTTAATTAGAAGCATCGTAATTTAGACAAAAATTATGTTCCATTATGTAATATGGAAAAACGTGTAAAATATTCGAGGAATAGTACTCGATATAATATTATCCAGTGCTATTATCGAGTATTATTTAAATTATATCTATAAAAATATTAATTTGCATATTCAACCTACAGCATAAGCGATATACAAAAGTATTAGAATACAAAAACATTAAGGGATTAATAAACATGAAAGTTTATATTATGAAATAATTCATCTCTTCTAGGTGATGCTTTTAATATGTTATTAATCATGTCAAGTACTGTTTTATTATTATGTTATGAGATGTAAATGGTGGGTGGGAATGACAGGGGATGAATGGGATTATATCATTGAGCAGAACATTTTGATAAGTTACGACAAGTGGTATTTATAACTTCCAGCACTAAGTAATAGTACAGTAATGCATGGGAAAGATAAAATGATGAACACTGTATTTTTCTCATTGTACCTTAGAAGTTTGAACAGTGTTTATGATTTTTTTAAATGACCAATATACGTAATCGACATATACAATTCAAAATTCTTTCTAAAATCTAAATGTAAGCACAAACACTTGCGTCTATCAAAAATGTCAAACTTCTGATGAAGATTCTTTCCACAAGTGAAACACAAGCGAGGAATTGAAACTTTCATTTCACTTTCCAATCCTAAACTTCACTTTTCATTCACTGCCAGAGCAACAAGTTCAGAGGATTCATTCATGCCTCGAAACAGTAGAAAGTAGGGGAAAAAGAGCGGGCACAAAGTGGGACAAAGGACACGTATAAATTAGAATATATTCATTTTGCTACGATTACTGCACAGAAAATAATCGATTCGAACTGACCAGCAGTCTCCTCGTATTTAAATTGCTACAATCAATCAGATCAAATAAAAAAGAATCGGACAAAGCTAAGGAAAGGACCGAAGACGCACAAAAATCAGAATAAATTTTATAATTATTCGATAGACAATGATCGAGCGAAACTCAACGTCGATGGTCTTGCGTATAAATTCAATAAAGGATGGACGATGCAAATTTATCAACAGTATCCTCGCATAAAAGTTCCTCACCTTTTTGACCAAGTAAGAAACCACGCGAAATGAAGAAAAGAAATTACACACAGAAATAAATTAGAATGATTTCTTGTAACTACATTTAGCGTCACGATGATTTCATAGAAGATATAGTGGATTTAAACTCACCGATGTCACCGAACTCAATGTCTTCACGTTGGAATTCCACCCTTTCGAGCAGGTTGGATGAACACTCGTATGGAGCGCAACTGGTACTGAGCTGTGGCGAAACTAAGGTCCTGGTGCTCCTTCTCCACCACTTGTTCGCTTGCCAGCAGTTTCCAGCTATGTCGAGCACGATGCGCAACCTCGAATATTTATGCAACCCTCCCCACCAGCAGGACGAGCTGTTCGAAACGAAAATTGTTTCAGGACTCGGAAGGTTTTCCCCTTCTCTTCCGACATTCACCTATCCGCGCTTCGGCTCGTTTCCTCCCCAGCCACCGACAAATCTTTTCTCATGCAAATAAACGAACGATTGGTATTTTGAACGCGGAACTCCCGTGGTTGGCTTAGTAGAGTTAAATATGGGAGGGACTTCATGTTTGTTGACGTCAGGTACGTTCCTTGATGCGTGATGGTAATTTTAGACTGACGCAAATTGTTCTTCTTGGGCTGCTTGTTTTCGCAAATAAACTTTTATGATTGACGAAAGCGCAAAATGAGATTTCGGAGAAGGGGGAGGTATGTAGAATTTTGAACATAATTGAAAAATGTAGGTATTTCATAATTATATGGACAGGATGTATATGGAATGGATGTGGATGGTAACTGATGGTACAAGCGGAAAGGGGGTGAAAGAAGTCGAAAATATAGAATAAAAATTTTTTTCTTAATTTTTCCATCGAGACAACGATCTACAGTGAGATCCGTTATAACGAGATAAGATTCAAAGTTGATTTTCTCGAAAACAAAGCCTCGAACGAAAGATTTCTATTCTATATTTTCTTTTTTCGCGTAGAATCACCCCCTTTCCGCTTGTACCACCAGTTACCAACCACCCTGTATATTCGTACGTGAAGCTAGTCTAAAGTCTATTATTATAAATACTAAATGTACAGAAAATCGGTTAGGTGTTCGAACTGTAAGACATATCCAAGTAAAATCATATATCTAAAAAGACGAGATTCTATGTATTTTGTTTCGAGGAAATAGGAATAATTTCTGAATTTCGCCACTGGTAATTAGTGGTACACAAAGTTGGTAAAAACAAATCAAACAGATGTTATATTCAAATACGATTGCTCACGTGCAGCGGATGCCTGGCAGCCGCAGTAGAGCGTGCCTGTCTATGGTCAGACGCGTGCAAACAGGCGGAAACACAAATTAACAGTAACAGCTTAATCTTAAATCTTCCTACACCTTAACACATCATTACAATTCCACGTATTTGCCCTTTCGAGTTCTCATTTATTCTATTAAAAAGTTTCTTTAAAATTCTGATCACTGAATTAATTGATTATACATAATCTATAAAATTTAATTTTTTTTTTTTTTGTAACCATCAAAAAACACGATGTCTATGTTAAAATACCGTTAGGCAAAAAACAGTTTCTGCGACCATTATCATCGTTATCATGCGAACACAGTCTCATGGTAATATACCTCTCGCATTTGCATAAAAAGGCATTTTTAATATTTATCTAATATTATAAATATTTATGATGAATTTCTTTTTTTTGCAGTAATCTGCTTCAGAAAACCTTACGTTACTTATTTATCAAAAATTCCTGATTTAAAGACGTGGTACTCCGTTATGAATATTCTTCGTTCACTCGACGAAATCCTTACACTTCCAAAATTATAAATCAGAGAATAAAAATATTTCATCTGTCGGAGATAAAAGAACACCGGAGCCTTTTGAACTTTGGATAACCCCTCAACATTGTAACCTAGAGTCTACTATAGCAGTAATTAAACAATTGTAGTTATTTAATCCGATTGTAATTGTTCGAGATTGGTGATAGTGAGCTCTGGCTCGAGGCGACAGTCTGTCGCCCAACGTAGCCGCGGCCAAGGGATGAACGCTTTGTTTAACAAAGGTATGGAGTAATCCTATAGCTCAAAAGCTTAAAATCCTATAGCTTAAAAGAAATATTCGTGGCGACACGTGACAGTAAATATTCCAACGGTTTTTGTCCCGTGGCTCGCCACGCGCAGACCCTATTCCTGGAGTAAGATAATTGCCAGATGTCGATGCGTCTCCATAGTACATGTTCAGCTAGCTCGAGGGCTCGTTATAAATCTTAAGATTTAGTCAACTAAAGTCCATCAAACAGACAAACAGTTTTTGTCCCCACTACGGGAAAATAGGGGAGACCAATTTTTCAACGAGCGGCGTCTCCCACTAGCAACTTCCCCTCGAAAACAGCCAGCATCTTTTTCTAACCACCGGTATAGAGATTGACCAATTAGCGGCAACGACAATTTCCCTTACTTTCTGAACGGAGGCTTTTCTCGACGAATCCGATCTCGTGTCCTTAGACACGCCCCAATATAGTTTTCCTCCGTGGTATCATCGGGACGGGAAAGTCATTCTCGCTCGCGATCTCATCGATTAAAGAGTAACATCTTCGCGATCAGTGGTTATTTCACGTTTTAACCAGACTTAGACTTTGTGAGTACGTCCTTTTGTCATCCCGTTGGCCGCGGCTACGTTGGGCGACAGACTGTCGCCTCGAGCCAGAGATCACTATCACCTATCTCGAACAATTACAATCGGATTGAATAACTACAATTGTTTAATTACTGTTTTAGTAGACTCTAGGTTACAATGTTGCGGGGTTATCCAAAGTTCCAAAGGCTCCGGTGTTCTTTTATCTCCGACAGGTGTTCTTTCATCTCCGACACATCGATTTCCAATCTGTCTTGAATAGATCGATAAAATCGCGAAGGTGAATATTTTTATGGCCCACGAATATAATTCCAATCGAATTGCCATGAATATTTGATCCGTCAATCGCGTGAAGGTACTTGTAACTCACGCTGGGATGATCCGCTTGAGCGAATTCATCATCACGCGAGATTCCCTCGCAACGCGTTTTCATGTAACGCTATATCCATCGCGTAAACGTGGCCACGTGAACAGGGGAAGGCGGCGAGTGTACGTTAAACATTATGCCGTAGTTGGGTTGGTTAATTGGTCAGAGCAAGCCAGTTAGTTTCATTACGTTATCTCCATCTTCGTGGGTGTTACGACCGTTCGCGGAGAGACGCGATCACGAGGAAAACGCGTCAGCGAGAGGCGTAAATTCTCGCTACGATTCGGTGAATCGACGCCGCGAAGTAGTCGTTCCCCTGTTTCGGTTAGGATAACAGAGGTGGTTGATATGAATATGACACAGTAGTAAGTTATATTTCACCACTCTCAATTATCTAACAAATAATGGCCACCGGTAACGAACTTACCGCCTTGCGTCGACGCCGGGATTATTGCATCGGCCACTTTACACGCTTATCGAAAAAACTGGATGAAATCGAACAATCCGGCTGTCCGCGAGAGAACGAGCTAATTCAAATCAAAAATCGTCTGGAAACATACGAGACGGAGCTCCGTGCCATTCAAAATGAAATCGTAAGCATAGACGAGGAGGAGTCCGCTCGCGGCTTTGAAATAGCCGACGAGTACGAGAGACTAGAACTCCGATTAACTACTCAACTGAGCAACCTACGACTAACTACGACGTCACAATCGACAAACGACGAATCAGCTGCCGGTCGCGAGTCTGCTTCGCTTAAACTACCGGAGATTCGAATACCCACATTTGATGGTACGCTCTAGAATTGGCAGTCATTTTACGATTCCTTCTCGTCAACGATAGATCAAAACGAACAACTAACACCAGTCCAAAAATTCTATCACCTCCGATCAGCCTTGACTGGGAGGGCCGCGCGAAGTATAGAATCGCTAGCCATCACCGAGTCAAACTATGCAATCGCCGTTGACATACTTAAGGAAAAATTCGACTGCCACCGTCAAATCTGCATGCGCCACCTAGACTTGCTTTTCGACTATCCGAAAATAGTTAAGGAGACACCCAAAGCCATAGATGACTTCCTCGAGACGGTCAAAATAAATCTCCAAGCGTTAAAGAACCTCGGTGACCCTATCATATCAAACACCGTTCTGATCAAATTACTTACATGGAAGCTACCCCCAGCCATCATTCGCAAATGGCAATGCACCTTACCAGACAAGAAATTACCGTCATACAAGCACTTGATAGACTTCTTGCAAACACGGACGAACGGCGATAGAACAAGTTCAGCATTTACCGCTACGAAAAGGGCCTCCGAACCACCCAACCGTCAGCGACCGAGCGCGTCGCGAAGTCATGCATTCACCGCGACGCTCAAGACGCCGGTATGTCCGGACTGTCGAGGACAACACGAACTACGGTATTGTGACGTCTTCAAGGCGAAATCGCCCAGGGAGCGTCTCGACACAGCCAAACGGGCGTCGCTCTGTACGAATTGTTTAGGCAAGGGACACGCTCTCAATCAATGCTCCGCCGGGTCATGTCGCATCTGTAGACAGCGACACCATACTTATTTACATCGAGATCATGGTCACAGTAGATTACGTGCAAGCCGCACATCGAGCGGTCGATCGTCGAGCGACCGATCATCGAACGGTCGATCTCCGCCTAGTTCACCGATCCCGCGGTCGTCACACCGATCGAGACGCGCATCCGCGTCTCCACGAACGTCTCCCCGAACGTCTCCCCGAACGTCTCCCCGAACGTCTCCCCGAACGTCTCCCCGAACGTCGCCGCGAACATCCCCGAAACGCGAATCTCGGTCAACGCGAACGACGGCATCGGGGTCAAATATCTCCCCCAGTGCTAAACAGCTAGGGGAACACTGATATCCTCAAACGGCTTTGCTAGGGACCGAACCACCGAAAACCGACTCATTGACCTCGCCCCCGTCCGGCCCACTCCACCGCGATTTGTTAGTCACCGCACAGGTCAACATACTGGACAATAGAACTCAACCGTTCCGCTGTAGAGCTCTGCTAGACACCGGCGCGAGCATGAACTTCATCACCGAGAGACTCGCCAATTCGTTGAGACTCAACCAACGGAAATGTTCGGTCCCGATCGGAACACTTAACACGTTGTCAACGACCTCGAAACGCTACATCACGGCCACGATCACCTCCGTTGACGGCACATACGAACGCACCTGGACTTTTCTAATCATACCGACCATATCGACTTCGATCCCAGATCAACCCGTAGATCGGTCAACGATACAGATACCCAGAAATCTACGACTAGCCGATCCAAGATTCCACAGACCTGCTCCGATCGACGTGCTATTGAGCGCCGGGCCAACACTAGCGTCACTGTGTGTCGGCCAACTTGATATCAGTCAAGCAAACGGGACCGACTTGCGTCTGCAAAAAACGCGGTTCGGATGGGTCATCGGGGGGAGCCCAGCCTCGCAACCACCCGCACACGCATTTCACGCGTCCACGACGGCCTTGCAGGCGGATCTCGCCCGTTTTTGGGAAATCGACGAGGGACCGCCCACCGCGCACATTTCGGAAGCGGAGCGACAGTGCGAGGAACATTTCCGGAATCACGTTCAACGCACCCACGAAGGGCGATACATGGTCGCTCTCCCCTTCAACGAGACAACTCCCTCGCTTGGATCCTCCAGAGCCATGGCGATGAAGCGACTAATATCTCTCTGCCGTCGGTTCCAACGAGATAAGCGTTTCGAAGCCGACTATCACGCCGTAATACAGGAATACTTGGCATTAGGGCACATGACGAAAGTTACCACGGACCACTGCACTGACGACGGATATTTTTTACCACATCATGGCGTGATCAAGGAGTCCAGCCAAACTACGAAACTCCGAGTCGTGTTTGACGGATCGGCCCCAACCACCACCGGAGTTTCATTAAACGACGTACTTCATACGGGACCGAAACTACAAGATGATTTATACTTCATCCTTTTAAGATTTCGAGCTCATCAATACGTCATTACAGGCGATGTCGAAAAAATGTATCGCCAATTTCTTGTGCGCCCGGAGGATCGGAAATTTCAACAAATTTTGTGGCGCAATGCTGATGGAGAAGTCGACACTTATCAACTCAACACAGTGACATTCGGGCTCTCAGCGGCCCCTTATCTGGCCATCCGCTGCCTCAAGCAACTGGCGGACGACGAGGGGCATCGATATCCACGAGCGGCGACAGTCTTACAGCGAGACTTCTATGTCGACGATGTTCTCACAGGAGTCGATACAAGGGTCGAGGCACAATCATTGAGAACGGAACTCACAGAACTGCTCAAGCTAGCCGGCTTAAACATCCGGAAATGGGCGTCGAACGACCGGGAACTGCTACGAGGACTTCCCGAGACGGACATAAACGATAAGCTGCTACTAGGCGAATCGCAAACCTTCAAGACATTGGGTGTTGTTTGGAATTCCTTCGACGATTCGATCCTATACTCCGTCAAAACCAATGATGCCGACTCTCGAATTACGAAGAGAACCATCAGCTCCGAAATCGCCAAGATCTACGACCCGCTCGGATTGCTGGCACCAGTAATTGTTCGAGCTAAGATGTTGCTCCAGCGACTCTGGACACTAAAAATTAATTGGGACGAATCCTTACCGGCTGACGTGCACACGGAATGGAGCAAATATTACGCACACCTGCCATTATTGAATAACGTGGAGTTTCCACGTAAAACGATAATCAACCCCGCAGCGGAAATTCAGTTACACGGGTTCTGTGACGCCAGCGAAAGGGCATATGGAGCATGCGTTTACCTTCGCACCATCACCCTGGATGGTCAGGTCTGTACACGTCTCCTCACTGCGAAGTCGAAGGTAGCTCCGCTCAAATCACTAACCATTCCAAGGCTGGAACTGAGTGGAGCACTCCTTCTCGCGTCACTAGCCACCACGGTCCTCCAAGCCTTGCCAAGCAACATTGCTCGGACCGTTTACTGGACTGACTCCACAATCGTTCTACATTGGATCAACACATCACCCCACACGCTGAAAACCTTCGTCGCTAACCGTGTGACAGAAATTCAACGGAAGACTCACGCCTCAGATTGGCGTCACATCCCCACTACCGATAACCCGGCAGATCTCATATCTCGAGGCCAACTACCCGAAGACTTCCTGAAAACAACCATTTGGCAACATGGACCAGAATGGCTTCAACAACCGGAAGAATACTGGCCAACGTGGAACCCAGTACCGTTAAACGAAACACCGGAGCAGAAAAGGGCAACCTGTCTGTCCGCGACGCCGGCGGACCACAGCATACTGGGGAGATTCTCCTCTTGGCCCAAGCTTATAAGAATTGCCGCTCGGTGCCTTCGATGGAGACAAACCCGGGATCGAGGCAAACCTCTGACCATGCACGAGTTGACCAATGCACACAACAGATTAATCAAACTATTGCAAGCCTGTTATTTTTCAGACGAAATCCGTGCTCTCCGGTCAGATAGAAATTCGGCAATGAAGGGGAAGCTCCAAAGACTCAATCCATTTCTGGACAAGGACGGGATGCTGCGCGTCGGAGGCCGACTCAGTCATTCACCAATGCCTTTCAACCAGAAGCATCCAATAATTCTACCCAAATCCTCAGTTACCGCGCTCATAATCGAGCATGAACACCTCCTAAATCTCCACACCGGAACTCAAGCTACCTTGTACGCCCTAAGGAGATCCTATTGGCCTATCGACGGCCGCAGTCAAGTTTGGAGCACGCTGAAGAAGTGCGTCCGTTGCTGCCGAGCCAATCCCCCTCCAGTGGATTATATAATGGGCGACCTTCCAGCTGCCCGGATAACAGAGTCTCGGCCATTTACCAACGTCGGAATCGACTACTGCGGACCGTTTTACATCAAGGAACGAAAGGATCGCAACCGACTCAAAATCAAGGTATACGTAGCGATCTTTGTGTGTCTTGCAGTTAAAGCAGTCCACATCGAGTTGGTCAGCGATCTCACTAGCGAGGCCTTCATTGCTGCTCTGCGGAGATTCATCGCTCGCCGCGGATTCTGTGGGACAATCTACTCCGACAACGGTACCAACTTCGTTGGTGCCAACAACGAATTACGAGAGCTCCGAAATCTCCTGCAATCCGACGATCACAAGGCACAGGTCCAGTCCTTTTTAGCCGACCGACGGATCGAATGGCACTTCATCCCTCCCAACTTACCTCACTTCGGCGGGTTGTGGGAGGCTGCAGTGAAGTCTTTCAAACGACATCTCAGACGGGTCGCCGGTAATGAGCTCTTGACCTTCGAAAACCTTAACACCCTCATCATTGAGATCGAGTCCATCCTCAACTCCCGCCCGCTGACGCCGATATCTTCAGACCCAAACGATCTCCTAGTTCTTACTCCCGGTCATTTCCTCATCGAAGATTCACTAACCAGTTTCCGAGAACGAGATTTCAGGGACACGCCATCCAATCGTCTCTCCTGCTGGCAGCATATTCAGAAACTCAAACAACACTTCTGGCGCCGGTGGCATCGAGAGTATCTCAACGAGCTACATATCCGGAACAAATGGAACAAGGGCAGTCACGACATACGAGAAGGCACCATCGTCCTTCTCAGAGAAGACAATGTTCCCCCGATGCAATGGCCATTGGGCAGAATCATCAAGGCCCAACCCGGCGCAGACGGCATCATACGCACGGCTATCGTTCGAACAGCGACAAGTACCCTCGAACGGAGCATCAAGCGGATGGTACCACTACCGAGCAGAACGACTCCAGACGACTCCGAACCAATCAACAGTCCGAAGTCTGATAAGAGGTCCACCTGACGACAGCACACCATATCACTTGATCGGTGCCCTCTCAACGGGGGGAGGATGTTACGTCGCGTAACACTCTACCTAGCCGAGGCCACACACCGCGGGCAATATGGCAACCAGATGTCTTCGGATACTCGCAGCGTATCTTCCATGATTTCAAGGACCTTCCATAAATCACATAGATTTCCTAGAAAAGGTCCTTCAAACGAAACAAACATCTGGTTCGGAGGAATTTCTAGAGACTATTGTCTACCACGGCTTAACAAGGGAAAGTCAGTTTTTGTCACGTCCGCTGCAACTTTCCTCCCACTAACCACTTTCTCTCGAGGGCGGTTAAGACCCTTCGTTTAACCAATTAAAAACGAAGCCTATTCCCTCACTCTCCTAAATAACATCGGCACCAACAAATCCGATGGTCCCGTGCGCTAGACTCACTCATCCTTAGCTCTCCTCCGAGACAGCATCGTCTCCCAAGAGTACTGTTTTTACATCCTTCGAACGGTCAACATCCTTCGAGCGGGTATACACACCCGTACATCAGTCACTCACTCATCTCGTACATACGCACCAGTGTAACTATCCTCGTTATAAGTTGTGGAATAAACGGTGAAATATAACTTACTACTGTGTCATATTCATATCAACCACCTCTGTTATCCTAACCGAAACAGGGGAACGACTACTTCGCGGCGTCGATTCACCGAATCGTAGCGAGAATTTACGCCTCTCGCTGACGCGTTTTCCTCGCGACCGCGTCTCTCCGCGAACGGTCGTAACAGTGGGTTTCGCACAATGGAGGCCTCTTCCAGTATCGGGGCCACTAGGCCTGCGTGCGTTCTAGAGCCTCTTTATCCGAACGAGACCGATTCCTCGATCGAATTCTATCGTTCTCCATAGTGTCCTGCTTTCTTTTTCGTATTTTTCATATTTCGATGAGACATGGATTTTAGTAAATGATTTTTTTGACGTATTAGTATGACGTATTACGTAAATAATTTGGAATTTCTTATGTAAACTATAACTGGTGCATAAACACGTTGCGTAAACTTGGCTTAATTACTGGTTTGTGATAATTCATATGTTCTAATTTTACCGATGAAAATTATATCATCCAGAAAATATGACATTCAAACGCTGATTTCAATGACTGCATCTTCCGAGATGACAGACAACCGTTTGTGTAACTTAAGAACATTTTTTTAGATATAGCGCGAGTTTGAGCTAATTCTGACTGCGAACTGAAGCAATTAGTTATACATATCGTAGCAAATATTTATTGTTTAATATCCACTATTACACTACACACTGTACGATGCGAACAATCGGATGAATTTCCAACTCAATAGCAGTATTGTTTAATCTTAAAGCTGATACAAACGTATTACACATATCGCTGACGTAGTCGACTGCATATGTGCATAGATGAAGTATTATGACAGAATTACCGATACGTATTATGCGAGGATAGGGAACACCATTGGAAATGTCATTGCATGTTAAGAATAACATTATATTGCGACAAAGAAAAGGCATCTATAAGAAATGAGCATAATTACACAAGCAAAAGCTACATAAATCTCAGATGTATCAAATAAATTCCTTAAAACATGTACGATGAATATATTACGAACACTCTTAAAAAAAGTTCTTTTCAATAAGCTTGAACGCATAATTTTTCGATTCTATTTCCCAGTCCCTCTCATATAACCTCTTTTCCAACATACAACTAAACTACTCAATCTTCCATTTCCTAGCCCGACTTGTAAACTGTTTCCCAGCTTCTCTGCAAGCCTCTCTTCCATCGTATAACCCTCTTCAGTCCTCTTTTTCGATCAGACTTTACTCGAATACAAAAATGCTTATCGTGACAACACATCGTTATACTATTCGCGTGAGAATCAAATTTGATCAAGGATATTTATGTAAATTTACACCTTCGTGTATCAAAGACATTATTTAGATGAGAGAAAAAAAGAAAAAATATGTCAAAAGGCAAAGTTTATACTTTAATAAATGATCAACGAAATAGATTGTAAGCAGAAATTTGTTTATTTACCAAATATTCTGGAACATTATAAAGAATACATTTTTGTATATTAGGAGCGTCTTACGGATTTTATCGTTTCTAAATTTCCTTTAGATGGATAAAACTCCACACTAATGTTCTATCTATGCACATTAATGTCTCAATGAAAATTAATATTTTTACATTGGGTAGGTATTAGGAGAGTATTAATTAAAGAAATGTTGAGATTAACAAGAATAAATTATGCAAAAGATCGCTATGAAGAACGACATCTTTTTATGTAGCACCGAATCTATCGAAAAATAGAATATTTTTATGATGCAATAGTGATTTTTATTCAAAGCTTCTCTAGTTTCTCAAAAATGCATAGAATGTACGTTGCATAACCATCTATCAACCACGCGTAATAAGTATATGGTAGATAGTAGCAACGACAATATGGAACAAGTTTACTATAGAAAATTAGATCTCCTCGTAGAGGATCGTGCGTTTTAAAAATCACAATGCTTTCGACATTCGTTGAATGTTCTCATCGAAAGCCTTTTCAACTGCGCGCGAACGTTTAAAAATCCACACAATCTAATAATCGACTCGAGTCAGAGAATAACGAAGATCATAACTTTATCTTGCATTTTTCGATCGAAAAAAGAAAAGAAGCAAAGAAGGTGAACGTAACGAAAAAGAATAAAGAGGATAAGAAGCGCGTGCACGAGAATTACGCGAGCTTCGAAAGATCGTGGAGGGCATCGTTAATGACCCACTCTAAGTGGCGAAGAATTACACGCTGGCACGCTCTCCATGTACCCTGATCGAATGCAGGGCCTCTGAAATGCTGAACTACGTCCGCAAGTTTTGTTATCGTTGCCAGAGCGAGGTGATAGAGCTTTAGTGCAAGGTTAGTCGGCGATGAGTGAAGTGGCAATCCTCTGCACGGCCATTATTCTTCGGTAGCGGCTAGGACCAGAAAGGATTTCGTTCGAATTCCTGTCGTGAGTACATTGCTTCATCGGTACATTGGATGGAATATTTCTAAAAACCGACGTTCCTACGCGTCGATTTCGGTTCCTTTCTCTCTGATGTCTCTACATCATTTACGCACGTAGCGAGTCTTCTGGATTTACAGTTTGTCCAAACTATTTCTCATTAAGAATCTCTAAACAAGTGAATATGATATGGTGTCTTTCTCTCAAGACTATCGGTTTTCTTTATCCTCGATCGAGTCGTTAAAAGTTTGTCTTAGATATTTTATGCAAAGATTGTCAAGAGAAATGTTATCACATTTACTTGTAGGAATTTAGTATTCGAATTATGAAGGTTTAATATGTGTAAAAATATATGTACACATTTTAAAAACCTGTTAAGCTATAGCTACATCGAATTACTCCTAGTAATTTTTGTTTTGAAACGATAAATTTGTCAGTGGTAATTTTCTTCAGTTCGATAAAATTCTGATGTAAAAGTTTTCTAACAGAACACAAAGTCCTGAACTGACTTTCTCTTAAATTCTTGAATTTTATTACAAATGTTTGATCAATAGCGTAAATAATTATGATTGAAGCGATATAACGAAAACCGTAACAATTTTGCCAATTGTAATGTACAAATGAAAAATCGGTCTGTGTCATTTTAACAGATTTAGCAATCTTAGTGTTGAGAGGGTGGTTTTTCATTTCTTTGTTTTAGCGGGGTAAATATAAGAGAACTGTAAGTCGTTAGCTTAGTGGAAGCGCGTTTCGCAGAAATAATTAATGCATCTTTCATTCCATTGTATCAAACTGTGATTAATCGCGACGAACGTACAATTAAGATGTGTACCGGAGAAAAATCTGCTGCATTTAGTTGCGTGAATTCGAGTTAATCCGAGGCAGTGGAGAAATA
This sequence comes from Bombus huntii, assembly GCF_024542735.1. NCBI lineage: Eukaryota > Metazoa > Arthropoda > Insecta > Hymenoptera > Apidae > Bombus > Bombus huntii. Next base: position 37,737 of record NW_026099344.1, on the reverse strand, counting down.
ATCTCATCGATAAATAACACGTAATTTTGTCGTATATTTCATGCCAGGAAACCTTGTTGACTGAAAAATTGTGATTTTCGTAAGTGATAATAAATTTACCAAACAATTTGTTTGTTTCTGATTAGAAAACCGATCGACTTTAAATTCTGAGAGAACGTGTTTCACAAATGATGAAGAATTTTCGAAACAATAGTGGCAAAATCTTTAATTTGATCTCTCAATAAAAAAAATCTGTACTCTCATTATGTTCTTAACTTCGATCGGTTCACACGAATTTAATCTAACAAGTCGTTACTTGGTACTGAAATAAACCAAATTTAACATGCAATCTTATGATACAATATTTTAATTATTAATTTTTCATAGAGAGTTTTTCAACGTTTCTTAACTTGAAAACCTAAAGGAACAGTGAAGAGATATCTTCAGTCCTATGTAATTCAAATAAAACACTACAAAATACATTGTTATGGACGCTTGGAAAATTCAAAACAAAGTCCTCCGCGTGAATAGAGATATAGCACACATAGGATTAATCTTTCAATAATTTTCTAATAATATTTACGTATATTCAAAAATATTTCTAACAAATATAATAATAGTAAAATTGTCTACAATTCCAAGAATACATATTTCGCTGAAGATGGTCTCTCGTGAAAGAATTACCTGAATTTAAGTACAAAACAGAAACGAAACAAAAATCCGCGACGGATCAAGTCTATTGTCCCAGCGAATGGAACTTGAAATCGAATTTGGATTGTTCGCCGCGGACACGATTTCCAGGTAAATCGATACATTCTAAAAAGCAAGGAAGCCCGTAGGACGGGACAACAAAAATAAATTGAGAAGATTAATTGCAATTACCACATAGGTCGGGTTACACCATTGTTTGACCGACGTCCCTCCTGAACTTCGAAACTGGGTTGCATAATGCGGTCGAGGCACGAGCTTAACCCTGCATTGGGCTAAAATTTCATACATGCTCGTCAAAGGAAGCCTAGACGATGATAATTACCATTTTCAACTATGAAAATTATCACGGAAACTTAGAATTGCACAGCATTTCTGTCCATCTATTAACACGACGTAACATTTCTTCTTCTAGAAAGAAATTCAGAAGAAAAGATGATTGTGTCTAAAAAAAAAAAAAAAAAAAAAAATGAAAAATGAAAAACACGAGATTCAGGTTTACGATCATAGAGAGTTTTCACCGTAACGTTGCGTTTACACAATTTTTATGTATTATTTTGCTACTTGGTTCTTAATAAGTTAATCGATGCCGTGACCAAGGGCACTCGAGAAGCAGAGTCGCGAGAATTCGAGACGTAGAGATCGTGCGAGTCAACGAATTTCTCGAGAGAAAAGTTTATTCGCTCGAGAGGAGATAAACTCTTAAACAACATGTAATTTCTTTTCTCTTGTATTTTCCCAGCGTTTCGTTTACTTTCTCTCCCCTTTGATAAAAAGTTACGATAGTTGACATGGTTCAGCATTTTGAAACATCTGATTTTTAATTGACAAGTTTCTCGATCGAAGAATATTAAATGGAGAACCTTTTAATTGAAAAGACGTTGGGTTTTTAAAATCACTGAGGAGCTTGTTTCAACTTCTGAAACTTTTCGGTCGGGATAGATTTTTGGAAAGTAATTTTAATTGATACGCTTGTACTTCGCTCAGTATACTACACCACCTGGAATATTTTCAATTGGATTTTTTATTGCAAAAATTTATTAATATTGAGAAAACTTTATTCTGCAACTGCATTCTCTTATACAAATATTTCTTCTTCATTTGCTACCCACCTCATTCTACAAATATTTCTCCACGATAATTTTGTAGCTCACTCTCTCTTATAAATTTGTTCAAATAATTAATATACGCGAGCAGTAGTCAAACGAAATCCATCTGTCACTCCATTTGATTATTTTACAAATTTCCATTTAATATTAAGGGGACAAATATTTAATTCGTTATTTTCACGATTTATGCTAAGGATCGCGCTACATCAAAACTTTCAGTTCGTAATGTACGTCAATTTTAATATCATCTGAAGGTTGGAATTATTCTGTATTCCTATCTCATTTAAAATTTAAACTCCACTCTGTAGCATTAATTTGCAGCAGAGACAGCGAATGTATGTAGTAGTCATCTTATCCGTATGCTACAGCGTTCAACGAATTTGCAACTCGTTAATCTAAGCGACACACAACAAGTATTTTGTTTTAGCAGCATTGCCATTCGTTTCAACTTCATCTGAGCGAATGGAAAATCCACGTTCGATCAAAGGAAATATGGTGCGCGAGTTATTCAATTAATTGTCGTATTTATTGATAGTTTAATTAGTTTGCACATTTTCTTTATTTTCACCACAAATTCTGACCAGTTACAGCCTCCTGTTCTAATGTATTTGAAAAAATTAGTGGTTTTATATACAATTTATATACAATGATAAAATGAGAATATTTTAACGTTAATCGAACAAGCTTTCCTTTTAATCAGTAAAAATTATATCCTCGCGAAAAGTTATGACCATCGATATATTCTACCAATTCACGATATATTACGAGTCGTTAACGAATTAAAGAGCTCGTTTTCAAACATAGATCGTACAAAAATTGTTCATTTGTTCATTGTTCGTTGTTCATTGTTCATTCAACCGAATTTGACGAATCGCCAGGCAATTTCTTTTAATTGAAAAAAAGAAACGCGAGGTCTTTTAATCCACCGAGAAGATTATTCGTACAGTTGTAAAATGTCGAATAGATAAAGATTGTACGCGTCTTGTCTTAAACTCTCATTAGCGTAGGTTGATTCGTGCAGTAAAAAAAAAAAGGAGGGAAAAATAACTTTGCTAAATTCAACCAGGCAGCTTTCGTCGTATTAAAAGTTTTAGGGTTGTTTTATAATTATGAGCCGAGGTTTGCGACAATGCGACGCAGTTTACAATAGTTCGTCGCAGTTGACAATACTTGAGCAACGCGTAGAATAACAGACGATGAAGAATAGTGGTGCAAAAAAACGAATGATATATTATAACGCATGTCATCATTGATCTGGAAACTCATTAAACGATAGGATTACGGCCATATTCGCGGATTGTATCCGCGACGGATATAAAACGACAAATTCCGTGGATAGGTTCGTTGTAACAACGTCGACCACTTGGACACAATACTCCTTGATTATCCGTGTGATTTTATTTGCGGGCGTGGAATTTCCACGAAAATTCGAAACTGTATGCCACGGTTTCGTAAACCGGTGTTCCATCGCGAAAGTGCTGGATGAAACTGAGTATACAACGTTCAATTCGCGCAATTCTCTTCAATTGACATCATTCCGCCCTATGTTGCATGACGTTTACGTCATGTTTCGAAGAATTTGACATAGGACGGCGCGAACACCATAAATCAATTGTTCGACAGGCGATCGATCGATTTTAAAGTAAGCTTAAACGCCGTTAGATGAACGGCGTCAAGTGAGTTGGCCGTCGTGTCGTCTGCCGGAAATCGAGCTGGCGACACCAGTTTCGCGCTTGTCACGCGCAAGTGTTAGATTGTTTTAAATGGCGTGACGCGGATGACACTTCTGTAATTGTTAAAATTGTTGATTCTTGTCTTTGAGATAACTGGCAAAGAATTGTAAAAGATAGCCTATTGTCAAGAGGAATTTCTCAGGAGTTCGATGGTTCGTTAAGAGGTTCAAGTTGTGCGATTTAGTATTGTTAAACACTGTATTGTGCAACTATTTGCACGTTCATAATGTATATTGATAAATCTAAATGGCGTGACGCGAACTATACTAAATGGCGTAATTGCTAAAATTGTTGGTTTTTGCCTTCGCGATAACTTTGAAAGCTTCCGTGAAAGATAGCGTATCGTCGAGGTCCGAAGTTTTTTCAGAAGTTCGCCGTTTCAGAAGTTTTATTTCAACTCGTATACTTTAGGATTTTTACGCGGCTTTATGCAACTATTTGGACTTTTATAATGTGTATTGATAAATTTAAACGTTGTGACGCGAATGGTATTAAATATTATGATTGTTAAACTTGTTGATTCTTTCCTTTAACATAGCTTTAAAAAGCTTCTATAAAAGCTAGCGTATTGTCAAGGTTCCTCAAAAAATCGGAGTTTTGTTGAAGATTCAAACTGGTTTAGGATTCTAAAACATTGGATATTTCTATTTTGAAACATTTTATAGCCGCGTTTTATGTTTAAGATATACTGAATCTTCATTTATATTACAGATTGTATCATTATGCTGTTATACCTTTAAATTACAAGACCGTATCTTCAAGACTAATTATTAATCATCTTAGAATCTCAGGATTCGATCCTTCGACTTTTAAATTACGTTACGGTATTAAATCATATTACATGGTAATAAATTTTACCAACTTGTTGAAATAGCTTGTACTCTGCGCAAATCAAAATCGTATTATCACTAGATTGATATACAACTAAGTTACTGTATGTCATAGCAACTTTTCAAATCGATCGAAAATCAAAAACGATGCGGTTCGTATCGCGGCAAATAGTATGCCGTGTGTCACAAACATGAAGGTCTTGTAGTAGACATTGAAAACTATGGAAAAATATATATTACGATATTTATATATTATTAATATTATAACATTGCGAAGATATTCGTTGTTGCAATTTAATTACATTAGGGTTGAGTAAATTAAGCTCATTAAATGTCAGTATAAGAAGAGACAAAATTACATTTTAAATTAAGAACATCGATTTCAAAAATCTCTCGATATTTTTTATTTCTTTTTTTTTCCTCTTAAACATTATAGATCTTTAACTACAGCGCGTTGCAATGTAATATACTCGCGTTTAATAATTTTGCAGAACGATATCCTACGAATATTAAACCTTAATCGTTTCCTAGAATTAACTCAAATAAATCCAGGAAATCCCTCAGAGCCATTGATAATTGTCTTACCTGGTAGTAAGTACTTTAACTACGAAACATTACATTACATCGACGACTGTTAATGCGTTAACTGAATTATCGTTTATAGACTAGTAAATTAAGTCACCCTACATAGAAATACAAAATTAGATTTTACGTTGAAAGCGTTGATTTTGGAATCTGTACTGGTCGATCTTATAATTCTACGCCTGTACGAAATTCTGGCAACACTATATCGGAGAACGGAGTTTAAATTATTAATATAAGAACTACTTCAAGTAAATTCAGATTTGCTTCTGAATAATCATGGTTTTCCCATGCTGAAAAATGATCGAGCAATATGAATAATAAAGAACCATTTCTTAGAATTAAATGAGTTTCTATATTTCATTTTCCTAATATAAAATTTTACCAAATACCAAAATTAATACACTTGGACCTAATTAACTAGTATGATATAATAAATACAATGTTATACTAAATAAATATATTAATAATTACAATGCTAAGTGTATTTCGAAATTATTTCTTATTCCCTTTAACAAAATCCTTGCACCTATCATGTTTTTGCAACAGCCTGTATATACAAGGTGTCTCGTCTTGATCGAGCCAGGCAAATATCTCTTAAACCGTATATTATTCGAAAGAAGTGTTTCTTCGAAAAATACATAGCTTCGAGATCTCAAGGTGACCTTCGTTTATTCAAATGGATTTCTACATACATTTTTTTCATACGCTATTCGATGGATTTTTTAATTCCCTACAAACCAGTATTAGAGTACTTCAATGGAAAAATGATTAGTTCAAAAGGTATTCCAGCTTCAACCTTGTAAAACTTATCGCATGAAAGACAAGGAAAGATAACACAGCGCACTTACGTTTATATGTTTCTTGTCCTCCACACGCTCAATTTTAATGAAATTAACAATGAGATATCTTTTAAGCTAAGAATTTTCAGATACAACTACCTTGATACTTTTCCGTAGAGAACTAAAAAGTGCATCGGATGGTGTATGAAAGATAAAACGTATAATTCAATTGGAAGAAACAACGGTTATCTTAGAATCTCGTAAACGCTTCCACTTAGACAAATCCAATTGAACGTCGTAAGATGGGCCAATTGAAACCGTACAATTTTATTGTACGCTCTTTCTCGAATTACGTATAGTTTAGGATATATGTTTGCGTGGAACGATCAAAATGAGACACCATGTACATTAATACATTCCACATTCATTATCGCGAAATTGCGTTTCCCTTTGACTTTTTCGAGTTTCCGGGACGCGACAGCACGTTCCATTCAACCGCAATTCGCGTACTCGCTTACAATTAGTCAGGGTCGCGATACTCGCGAGTTCCACTAGCGCGATTAGTCATAATGGCTATTATTTTATTGTGTAACAGCTTTTTCCCTCGTTGCTTGCCAATCGAATTGCCTGTTACCGAGAGGCACTACTCGACACGCCCGCGTCTCTAAACGTTAAATACCTTGAATATTAATGTCAGCGACGTCTGATATAGTGCATTTTACCGATGATGAAATCCACTCGATCACTAGGGAAAAACACGGCGTAACGAGGGCGTGTGTACACGAAACGTGGATCATTTGCTCCGCACGATCGATCATGCTAATGTAACGAATATAACAAATCGTTACGATAGCTTCTACTCTTAGAAGAAAGAATAGAAATACCAGCAGACACTGGGAAAATGACAAATGTACAATCAGTTCCAAGTAATCCGCATGTTTTGAAAACATTGACATTCTTTGTTTAAATAAAGCATGTAGGAGTCAATCTGACAAGCTGAACTGATCGATTTCGATGTTTGAAAAGTTTTTAATTTTACGTATCAAAATACGTAGATAGGGTTCATTTCGCAGAAACGGAACGATTAATTAACCTCGATAGAATTGGTCAGTTTTATTTCTATATCGTAGTTACTTTTTGTTTTATTACGCAAGAATAAAACAGTTATGTTAATCGTTTTGTTACGAAATACGTTAACTCTACGCTGAAATTTTAGAAGATTTTACTCGAGTATAAATAGCCTTTCTATTACGAAGACTTTTGTATGGGAATGTAGATGCCGAAAAATGTCAGCTCGAAAATACAGAGAAAAGATTTATATATAAAATTCAGCATAAACCGGAAACGCCACTTCAAGACGCGTAAATGTACCAATGTATCTTTCATCAAGATAGAAAAAGGGACGTCGAAATTATTAATAGACTAATAGACTATTAATAATTAATAGACTATTAATAGACTGTTGAATGGTTTAATGGAGACACAATGGAATACACAATAGAATTCTTACAGAAATACATAATAACAGAGTAGTGATACATCAACGGCTGTCATCAATCTCAGGTGTGCGTTATTACGTTGACCCTGGCCACGGATTAGCTAACACCTTGATGGTGACGTTATTAATCGATGGGGTTTTTACTTTCTGAATGATATACAGCATTATGTGACGTTTCCTATTTCAGCAGATTGACTTTAGAAAGAAAGAAACTGTAGAAAGAGAAAGGGAGAAAATGGGGAGTCATAAATTCTCGTATCATTAATAGAAGTCTAAATATCACGTGATAAGTTATATATAGCACGTAATAAAATATTCGGCTTACCTTTTCAATTTAGTTTCCATCAAAGATAGATTACGGATTTTTATGCAAATTCATATCTTTACGAATATAACTGAAGGAATGGGACCTCGATGGATAATCATTTTTTCGATAGATATTATAACGAGTACTATAGTTCGAATTTATTCATATATTTTTGCTTATGTTTCGCGTTTAAGTCTCCCATAAGTGCATAAAAAGTTGCATACTAGTCAAAAATTGAATGGTCACACATTTTGGTCAAACTTGAGTTAAAAGTAAAATATGGTTCTACAATGTTTGTAAATTATTGCAGATATTGCGATCAAAAGGCGATTTAATATTAAACACAAGAAGCACATTAGGTGCTCGAAACATGTGGCACAGCGTAGCTTAAAAACCCCTTTATCTCGACATGCGCTAAATGTGTTTTAGATCTTTACTCTCGGTTTCCATTCGATTAAAAACGTAGAATGAGAAACAAAACTCCAGAGAGTACAAACGTCCCTTCCATAGGATTCCACAAGAATCATCCCCATTCAACATACATAACATCCGTACGTACATCGATAAAAGTCCAGTATCTCTTTCCGATCGGAGAAAGAAAGCCATTCTCATGAGACTTAAAATTCGACATACTAAACTGACACACTCTTATAACTTTATCCTATTTGTAGATGATAATCTTCTTAATCGTAGCAACGTTAATGCATGAAAAGTAAATTAAATTAAGAAATAAATTCGCTCTGCCAAACGAGATGCAGCATGTCTAAATCAGAAGCATTGAAGATCTTCTTTATCTTCTCAAAGATATTAATCTGTATCAGCAATTATGATATCGTAAGCTACCTGCTTAATTCTAACATACGCTGTAGCGTAGTATAGATACCGTTGTTTGAGTTTCTAACTTGCCTTATTGCATTCTACGCTTTGCTCTTTGTTACGTATTTTATTAATCGCGGTAGCTACCTAATCCCGGACCATAAAAATCATGAAAACGATAAAGAAATAAATAAATAAGGAAGAACAGAGCATCGACTATTAGTAAAACCTACTCGACGATAGAAGCGCCTTTTCTTCGTTTCGCGGTGCCGCGAAAACGAAAGAAAAACCGCGGCCAACAGAGCGAAGGTAAAGAATCGGAAGCCGGCGGCAGAATTAAGAGGAACGCCGTTGGCTGTTTACAGTGAATACCGGTCGCGATAAATCCAGCCTCCGGTACACTCGAAATTGCTTTTCGAGGGTCGCCTTGTAGCGGATGCAATTAAACAGGATCACTGTACGCTCGTAATAAAATCTCCAAGTTCCAGTGCGCTTCCGGGATGAAAGAATCGGCTGCCTCTGCGGTGCGACGCTATTCCCGGCCGTGCAAAAAGTTCCCTTGAAAGCGCGCACTCCTCGTAACGAGCTTTTGCTAATTTTTTTAATTAATTCAAGATCGAATAGGTATCGATTAGAATCGCGATCCACATTTACGCGTTTCGATGAAACACGAATTATTAACACGAAAACACTTTCGTATTGGGTTTGAATAACATATAACGAGGTTTGAAACGAGCAGAATGTTTAATTGAAAAATTTAACTTACATTTTTACGAAGCGTCAAGACATTGTGAGATATATTTCGAAGGATTATATTTTGCTCAAATGTTTGCATTGATTTGCACAAATTATGCAGCTATATTGTTACAATATGGTACGTATTATAATGAAACGTATATTGTTACAATAATGTAAGGTAAAACCAATCCATAAATTACAGTAATGAAATTTCATATTGAATATGTACGATATTGTAACTATACAAATTAATGAACAGTTTAACAGTTTAATTAATGAACATGATAAACAATTTAATAAATCACAACTGAAGACCTTAGTAAAATAGACGTGTAAGTGCAGTTATTCAAGAAGATGATAAAAACGCTCATACAATTCCAGTTTTAATAGCATGAAAGTATAACTGCACTTACACATTTCAGAAATATTAATTATCCTAGTACTATTGCTCTTTTAATATAACGTTTTTGAACACGTAACATTAAAATCACGAAATCTATCATGATGGATCTGCCACATTATGTTCAGTTATGTTTCCTGTACTTCTCACGGAAATTACTTAACGAAATAAGGTTCGACTACGTCTAAATTTAATCTTAATTCTTTTATTTTTTTAAATTTGCTAAAAATCTCGTGTTATTTTTAGCTCATTAAAAAGGTTTCGTATTATATTCATATATTTATACAAATTGGTGGGAGGATTTTAATTAACGATAGCCTGCGTCCATCGAGGCAAGTGGAATTAAATTTGATCTTGTAATGAAAGTTTGCCAGTTGCACTCTGTGTTTAAACGGTTCGAAGGTATTTAGTGTTTTTTGTAGAAAATCGAGAGCCGCAATGTTATACAGATTGTGAAGCTGTTCGCAAGAGATGAGAAAAGTTATGAAGATGGCTACTCGAAAGTTCCCATTAGCCTACTTAAACCAAGTGCATCGCCCTCAACGACAACGACACTTATACTCACCAGTCTCCACCAAAATATGCAAACTACCCCTATGAGAGGTATTTTTCTTTTCTTTTGATAAAAACAAAACTGTATAATAAGCGATACAGAACTTTGCAAGTATAATCACATAAAATCAAGCGGCGTTAGGTAAAACTTTGGTAAACTTCTTATGAATATCGTAACTTTGATCTTCAAAATATAGTAAATTATACCATCAACCCTTAACGCATACCAAGATAGGACAAGCGATGTCTTCTTATCAAGAAGGCTATTAATATTCTCGAAAAACTGTACGATCTTTTTAATAGTTCCATCGATTAGCATTAATATATATTTTTTTTAGAAGAATATTATACAATATCGCAGAACATTTTACTCGAAGGATTTTATTAAAGTAAAAAGTACGTCAAAATAAAATTACGCTCTGATCAGAAATTATTAACAGTCACTGTGTACGCTATCATTTCGTAAAAGCGCGTTATAATTAAATTTTATTAAAAGGATAATACCGTTAAACAGCTTCGAGGCAAATACTAAAAGTATCGGATAAGCGTTTTTTCATCCAGCAAAAATTCAACAAGAACGTACTGTAAAATGGTAAGAAACTTCTAAAATCCTTTAATACGTCAAGAAGTTGGCGTTCGAGTCTAAAGTGGAGATAAAAAAATGCTTGTTTTCACCGAAAAGGCGAAAGCTCAAGAGATCGTTTTAAGCGTCTTAAGAAAATTATAGCCCGTAAGCATGGAACGTTGAAAAAGTAAATTCGAAGAACAGAATATTATTTGGAGATTGTTTTATTGGGCATGCGCATAAAGGAGCGCAACCACCTCTCTATGAACGCTTTCTACATACGAAACGGTTGTGTGCTGAACAAACATCGGACCAATCTCGGTTCACTTCTTCCCTCGCGGCCTGCTTTCACGAATCTCCATCCCTGAAACCATCCTTTCATCCCTCGTGGTCGTGGGTTTTTCGACGCTTCTCTCGTGCGATTGAAAGTAAAGGGAGAGAAAAGAATTAGAGCGATGTTCATCGATTAGGGACGAAGGGTGAGAAAGCATACAACAGTGAAATAGCAAACAGAGAACTTTTTAGGCCTTTAGGCTTTTAATCATTTTTGATAACGTTAGAATCCCAAGGAGAAGTGTAACTGGAAGTCCGCTTTACTGCGGAAGGCAGAATTATGAAATGTAAATAAATAAATAAAGTAACTTTAGAATCTTCAATTTTTAATGATTTAAAAATCTCTGATTTTTAATAATTTTAGGATCTTTAAGAGAAGATTAATCTTAATAATTTTGGAATCTCTGGACAATTTTCATAATTTCATTGATCGATTAAAATGATTTTTGATTCCAAAAATTAAAGTTTCGCGTGAAATTTATTTTTATCAATATCCATAGTTTTTAACAACAAAACACGAGATTCAGTATAAAATAATTTTTGTACCATCGCGCCGGTGTGAAATTTTAAGCATGGACACTGTGTACCTGGAAAATAAGTCGAATACAGAACGTAAAAACGCGTAAAATAGGTTTGAAGTAGAGAAAATGAGGTTTGTAGAATTGTAAAGTGCTGTACCGAGCAGGATTTTTTATTCAAACGAAGTACTTTGTGGTCGAAAGTTTTACGGATTCTAAAGCGATGAGAGCAACAGGTCCCCTACTAAATGTTTCATATTTTTAACTAATTGTTAAGAATTTCAAACGGATGAGATAACCTCGTTAAAGACCGTAGAGAATTTTAAAGTTTGTCGTTTTGTATATAAAATCTGATTATAGACGGTCTCTACTGATACCATCTTTCGGTTTAAATCTTCTTCTTTGCAAATCAATTAAAAATTCTTTCAAATAAAAACTATTTATACTTATGTAAATTATTATGAATTTATAAATATATTTAAATTTGTTGTGGTCAGACACGAAGGCCTAATGTAAAATAAACTGCCTTGCATAACTTACGTGTAATAACAGCTGGACAAATCTTTAATTCTGTGGTTGACGAGGAAAAAAACAAAAAATGTTTATCACGGAAAACGTATAAATATAAACTCGTTGATTCGATAAACGCAACAACGATGAGCCTTTGCGTCATTCTTATGCCAATACTATTGATCGAACTGAAAGAAGCTTTCAACACGTTGAATGCTAGCTTTACAGGGATTACCCGTGGCGCCATAATGAATTTTTTATTATGCGATAAATGTAACGGTGAAATATTATAGGTCTATACTTCATGTATAAATAAATTTATTTTTATATGTTTTATACTGTATTAATTTCGTCACGCCGTTGTAGTAACGATGGTGATAATGAACAATCGACATTTGTTCAAATTTTTTGATTTTATTTTTACCAATCTTGGCACACCGGTTACCGGTGACCTCCATGGCGGCACCGACAAGTTGAGTGTCGGTGACCGATGACCCCCGTGGCATGTGACATGCTAAAATGAACGCGGTTCCGATCAGTCCTTGAAAAACTGCGTGATTCTCGTTTACAATAACATCATGACAGAAAAGTAATTTCAGATATAAAATATCTCAAGTTTTACAGTTTAGGTGTTAGATGCTGTGAAAAATTGAAATAGAATAAAATTGTCTAAAATATAATAACATAAGTCCAAATGAAACGTTTATGAGTCATTCGCGATTCGATGGCGTTAACTAAGCATTACATGCTATTTCCAATGAAATTAAGACAAAGTACTGTATAATTAATTTTATCGTAAATTATGTATCCCATGAAACAATGGAACGAACTGTGAAACGCGAAAACTGGAAAATTTCAATCTTCTCCTTCCATCGTTTTTGAAAGCAGGAAAATCGTAATTCAGAATGGAAACATTGTAAACACGATATTGTGTTCATAGAATTATCAATTCGAGTAGGTACATGATTTATTGTAACGTAAAACCGGACACTAACGATGATCGAGCATAATTCCCTTTCGCATAATTACTCGAGTTCTCTAATAAACGTTCACTAAATCAACCAAGGTTGCTCGTTCGATTGAAACGAAAAACCATTCGAATAAATAGTCTGAACGTTTAAAAAGCGGATCGAGAGGCAAGTTATATCAAGGTTTCCACGAAAAGAACCTACAAACGTCGCTAATAATCGCTGAGAACGAATCACCAACCAAAGCTAACGCGTTTGCCGATCGTGTTACGATAATGACGCGCTACGTCAAACCATTTCGACGATCTTAGATTTAAGCGAAGTTTTTTCTTCCTCATCTTATATTCATCTATCGGTATATTGATTCTGGATAATGGAAAAAGTCACGGAACTGCGACCAATAGAAACTTGTTAACACGTTGCGAGAATTCTTTTTGTTCTTTCGTCCTATTAGAAGTGAATCAGCGAGTATTGATCGATGAAATAAAGTAATAGATGCAGATGGAGTTTCACTGAAAGATCGTATAACACTGTCGTCTAGTTGATACTTCCATGGACCCAGTTTCGATAGATATACTTTGACGTAAAACGCGACTCATTACTTCCATCGAACCACGTTTACCGTATCGTGCAACTATTTCCCTGGAACTGTTCCATTTATCGCCGGTACTCGTTAACGAAACTCTTCCTGTCCTTGGCTAACCCGGTCGTAGAATGCCTCCTGAATGCTCCGTGATATTTTCAGAAATTCTAGGGAATTTGAGGTCACTTGTAATCGTTGTTCGTGACGTTACACGTCTAATACGTGATTCTTGTTTAGACACGGATTGATATAATGCAGCGATTTTCAATTTTTGTTCAACCTACCGCGCGTCTAAACTAATTATCCAGCAAAATTCTGCTAAAATTCTATTGAAATTCTGGTACGTTAAAAAATATATTATATTTGATTTGACATATGCCATATGCTGTATAGCTATCGTTATGTTTATTTTCTTGAACGCGTTCAATTTTTATATATTTTGCTTTAAAAGATAGATTGAGATGTACGAGGTAATGTTTATTCTTTGTAATGTGTTATTTTGTATTGGCACTGTTGGAGGAAAACACTCCACTCTTCCAGGAAAATTCTACGTCTGCTCTACTGTTTAGTTTTCCTGATTTTCGAACCTATTAAGCATTATCTATTACTAAATTAATTTGAAGGGCCTTCCAGACCAATAGCCTTTTCTGGAATATGCCTTGTGTAGATGGTGCAGCGAGATGTAAACAAACTGGATTTTTGGAATTATAAATGTAGTATCGTGGACGAAAGGCCTAAGAAATATCGGGCGAACTATGAACAATGTCGCGAGAGCCGAGGCGCCGTCGGGCCCATCAATGTGTCATCGGTCTTTTCCAGTGCATAGTTTCGTGGAAAAGACCTACGTGACCCTGGCCACGAGCGTCTGCAGAACACGTGTGCGGTGGGCCTAGGAAAAAGACAACAGAATGCGGCAACGACCAGAGCGTTAGTCGAGAAACAGAGTGTGAGTCGAGGAGCCGAGTGCGAGTTGAGCGGAGACAGAGGTTGCGAGTGGCGTTGCCGAGAGAGTGTGGATTGCGCTGTTTTCTGTGCGTTTGGCGTGAATAGTTCAGGTTGAACAACAATCGTCTTTTTCTGTCTGATTAACATCTCTATTGTCCACTCTTTGTAAACACATTATATCGCGATATTACATAAATACCATAGGCCCATGGCTTCGGGGCTCTATTGTAATGTCACGCTGCCAGCGTGCAGATCTGGATTAGCATACACTGAACTTATACCGTTATACTCGAATATATTTCTGTTACACATTAACAGAATACAGATAACCCCAACAGGTACAATTTTTCTCCAACGATGTTATTTAAATGGTTCATGTTGTTGACAATTTTTTAATCCGTGAAATTCCTGTTTTAACCATTTTAAAAGATTCAATTTATTTTACCTAGTTGGTCACCGATAACCACCGTGGCAACTAACGTGTTAACGGCGTGAAAAATTAAATTAAAGCAGAATCGTGAAAACACTGTAAATTCCCACCGATAAAAATTCAAAAATAAATGTACCAAACAAATATCGGTCTTTTAAAATCAACGTCTAAAATACATGTACAAATCTCAAAAAGTAGTTTCCACGATTTTCTCCAGGAACTAATAGAAACAGCATCACTACTTCCCTTCCAAAATCCAATCGATTCGAAACTCGTCAACTTTCAAAATCCACCTTAGATTCCCATGGAAAACAAAAGCAAAAAAAAAAAAAAATCATTTGTTTGAAGCAATTCAGCAAGGTTAGCCCGCGAAGGGAAACTCAAGATAAAGTGTTTCTCCCTAGTGGGAAGGTAAATTGTGACGACGGGCCTCCGGCCGCGTTAACGATGACACGTTCACATTTCCGGCACGCAACGTTTGCCTCTCACCTGATTACAACACTTCATCGTTCATCTTTGTTGATGTCTCCAGAAAAAGTTTTAATCGATTAATATTAATGTTATTATTGTTGTTATTATTATTGTTGTTGTTATTATTATCATTGTTGTTATTATTATTATTGTTGTCGTTGTTGTCGTTGTTGTCGTTGTTGCCGTTGTTGCCGTTGTTGCCGTTGTTGCCGTTGTTGCCGTTGTTGTCGTTGTTACTAGTATTGATATAATTTTGTAACGTCTCATGGAGAATCTTTTCGAGTGCCATGAAACATTACAGACGATGCACAGGACCCGAGCCTAAGATTTGTAGCCTTGATAACCGGCCTCATGAATTATTGATGAGACATTTGAATGCATTTGAATGGCACGGCACGAAATCGCGAAGAAATCTCCGAGTATCGACGAGAGTATATCATCGCCTGACCTATCGTCATCCTCGTGCGATTCGTGAACCTGCATATCATTTTTCTCTGCTTCTTTATGCCAGTTAATGCCACTAAAACTGCCGCGTGATCGATTCTCTGCTAATTTTGGGGAAGAGTTTGCTTTTTCTTTGACTTTGGTCTTCGCTGAACTTGTTAGCGAATCTGTTTCGCTTTTAGTGGGCGTAAGAAATAATTTAAGTATGGAATTATTTGAATAATCCTTCAGTTGGGTATTATTTCAATAATTCTTCAGATAAGATTATTTTAATGATTTTTTCAAGGGTTGGAATAATTTCAATAGTTTCGCAAAAGACATTTTTCTATTTTAGGATCGTTGAACGTTATATAGAATATTTTATACGATCGCTGGCGATTCCTGAACTTGCACGCTATTTCCTTCTTCTTCTTCTTTCTCTCGCGGGTTACATCATTGGAACTTTCGTGAGATCGATTCCTCGCTATATGTTGACTCGTGTGTAACTTTTTCTTTATTCTTTCTAAACTTCGTTATTGAATCTTTTCCTGTCTTAATGAATATAAGAAGGAAGTTAAGTAATGTCAATAGAATTCTTGTATGAGAGATACCAGTACATCCTGTTATTAGACTTTATTTAGAAGAATGAAAAAAGAAAAGAATAATGTTAACTCAGAATGAAGATATATCGATGTCTCAAGTCGTGTCATGTGCGATGATTCGAGAAATGAACAAATGTTATATAAATTACTTGAGCTAAGGAGGGCTGTATAATTCCAAAGATATTAAAAATCGTAATTTTCCTCAAACCGCCCTGCAATTATTATTTCACTTAAAAGCTAATTAAATTATACACGATAGTTATTACTAATACACGCGATCGCTCATGGTAATTATATCTTTCAAGTTACGACGAGATAAAAAATTGCTTCAACCTGATAGACTCTATTTAACCAATCGCAAGTTGATTAAAATATTTCCGCCAGGACTTGTTTACAATATCGATTGCAATAATTCCCCATGATCATGAAAAGGAAAAATCGCGTCTCTGTCTCTCCTCCTGTTCCACGTGCGCGATCGTTTTCTTCACGACGTACCTGGAAAAAATCGTCGATACTACAAATAACTGATTTGTTTCCTCTTTCGTGTAATATCAATCCATGAGCCAGCTGAGCGTGTCCAACTCGATATTTCCAAGGATACCTGGCTGAAAACGCATAACAGTAGGGAATAAATGGAATTACAGTTATCGAAAATCGTAGAAAACAAGCCCGAAGAGCTATCTGACGTCCATCGGTGGAATCCACCGAGGAACGGTTGACAAACTTCGGAAATGTGGTCAGTCGAAGCTTGCTTGATCAACAATAAGGGACAGGGCATGTCCTGAAAATTGATCATGGACGAAGGGGAAATAATTAATGTACAATATATCCAGTCCATATACAATGTATTAAAATTACATACGTCATGATTAACGTCTAACTGTTAAAAATGTGATGGCAATATGGGGGAATATTTTTCGTAATTGACAGAAAAGCTTTAACCATTTAATCATCGTTTATATAGATTTCATAAAAAATTCAAATGTTCTATAATTAAGTAAATAAATTGCGATTAATACACGTTTAACATGATATCAACGTACATTTCGATCGAATAAAAGCAAACTTAATTTTACTAGCTAAAAATGTGCTTAAGGTAAAGTTAGTCCTACTAAAAGTTAGTCACAGATTAAGATCATCGAATTTTATTGCATTCTAAATCACCTTATTTTGACGATTCGATATGCGTACTAAGAAACATGAATATAAACATACATACAAAGAGACATATGCTTATGTGCATGCATGTATGTACGTGTAAGTACCGTACATGTATGCACGTGTACCGTTCAACGGTACAGTCACCTGTTTTTATGCCGCAGATACAAGTAATTAACACCGTATGAGTTGTTATTCGCCTTCAAGACAGATTAATTACAATGCAACTTGTTCAGAACAATTTGAAGCAGTTATAGAATGTTGACATTTCGACCACACATGCACGCTGCTGTACAAGGAATTGCTTCATACGCGAGGAATTGCACTGTCCTCCTCGCGCGCACGGCTTCTCCGAATCTCTTTCATCCACAATAAATTATTTCCTTTTACAAACAAACCATCCATTTTAAAATCGTATTTAGCGTCGATGAAATTTTAATTACTCGCCGTGAAAACGTCGCGATTGTTTTCGACACCCCTCTTTGCCGGGACAAGAAACGATACAATCAAGAATTCCTTCGTATACGGAAAAGAGGGTCATACGCGCACGCCATAGCTGTACATTTCTACGTCTTCCCTTTTTTACCGACGACTCACGTAATTGTTGCGTTCTAACGTTCTAAAATTGGACCAATCAACGATCCTTTAATTACTCGTCACGGAGACTTGGCAATTGTCTTCGACACGTGCCTTTGCCAGGACAAAAATTATTCCATCAGAAATTCCAGATTCTACGGATAAGAAGGACACGCGTAAGAACGTCGTTTCCGTCATCCTGGTAACTAATTACTGATTCTACCTTGTTCGTTAATTGCACGATTTCTCGAGATTCTCGAGAAAAAAAGAAGAAGAAAAAAAGGAACAAGAAGTAAAGGAAAACGATTCATACGCATACTACATAAAACTGATCGAATCATTTGAAAAATCCAAGCTGGCTCGAGAGGATTTTTTATCGAGAACGCCGGTGTAGTATCAACGTAGCGTCGCAGTAACGCAACGTTCAGCCATGCGACAGAAAAATGTATCACCATGAACACGAGCTTCTTTGCGTTTATCGACGAGATTCGTCTGACTGGCATTGAAGATGATCGATGCAACTCAATTACGGACCGAAGATACCTTCGCTTATTATTACTACTCTTGCTTGTTATTACTTCTTACTTCGTAGCAAACGTTTCCTGAATTTGTTTCGCAATTATCAAGTTACCATCGCAGTACGGTGTGCGATGCACAAAAATAGAAATAGTCGCTGTTCAATTTTGATCTCATTATGCCGATATGATATCGTCAGCGCGTAAGTAAGTAATATTATAATTGTAAACAATAATCGTCCGCGGAAGCAATAGAGGATTGGTAAAAAGGGAGGATTAGTAAAATCGTTAGAACATCAAAGTCTAATCACTTGAAAATTAGCTCGTTCACTGTGCGTTCTTGTTTGTTAGCTCTTGTTAAATAACGTTTGTTACGACTTAAATATGAAGAATTTGAGCAAAGATACGTGCAATTTTAATTTCTAATTAGAAAATTTCTTCCCCCCTTCAAAGAGGAATTTGAAAAATATCGTTCAAACCACCTTACATTAATTTTGATCGTTCTGTGTCAAGAAGGTATCGTATCACAAAGTTACATGCTATGTAACTTACGTTACAAACTGCTACATTCGATGTTCATTATTTTTTTAGTTGGATCTTCAGTTAAAATTAAAGTTACACGAAAAGTCTGTTCTTCGCCGAATGTCAGCGCAATATCTGAAGACACGGAAGGGAAGATAAATGATTTCTGCATGACGCTCACGATAAAGTGGTAGGATTTATTTACTTAAGCAACACTTCTCACACTGATGTGTGGTGATAAACAAAAAAGCAAATATTCAAAATGTTTCGAGTCAGGGAGATACCAACAAAAATTTTATAAACAGGCTTTTACTCGACAGATCTCCTGATATCAAGCTGCAGAGAGATTGCACGTTATATGCGTCTTTTATCTTCGTCGCGAGTGCTCGCCCAAATGCCGTACTGCGATGACATGGCGAATTTTTTTCTCGTTTAACATGTTCAAGTCGGGAGGATTTCTACGATTCCTGCTTTCCGCTCAGGAGAAAAAAGAAAAAGGTGGAAACAATTTTCTCGCTTGATTTTTATTTCACAAATATTAATTCGTTATTGTTGAGAAGTATTGAAAAAAAAGTAAATAAATGATGTTGATACGTGCATCGATTTCGCACTGAAACGTGTTAATTTGTCAGTACATATATATTTACTGCTGAAGTTTATTTGTTTTTATATCTTCATAAATATAATTGAAAAACAATATCACAAATTATTTACAAATGTCAATGATCGCGTGGGAAAAACAGAACGTTCGTGATAAAATTGTCACCTGGTAGACCAAATGTATATTCTAGAATTATGGACATTTTTATGAATATGGAATATTTAGCAAAGCGCGAAGATAAATGTTTATCAATGGTAGATAACG
This sequence comes from Bombus huntii, assembly GCF_024542735.1. Classification (NCBI taxonomy): domain Eukaryota; kingdom Metazoa; phylum Arthropoda; class Insecta; order Hymenoptera; family Apidae; genus Bombus; species Bombus huntii. The sequence goes on along the minus strand of NW_026099344.1, from coordinate 17,719 downwards.
CGAGAATAATCCGGGAATAATATGTTAAGAGAGAACACAATACAATTATTGTTCGAGTGGAGTATTTCATTTTATAGTTTCCAGAAGATTGATTTTCTCGGACAGGTGTTCGCGTTCGAATAAAAAATCCAGCAAATGGAGGTCGAAAATAGTATTTCTTACGCCATGGTGAAGGAATCGGTCAAATCAACTGATGGTATTATAATATATATCGTATCTACATTTCTAACGTGTTGCTAACGATGTTCTGGTGTTCTATCGTTCATATCTTTAATTCATGTTTATAACGCTATAAACACTGATCGTTTATATGATAATATTCTAGAAACTGAAACGGAATTATCTTTCTAAGAGACGTAGTTCCTTCCGTCGATTTTATTTATAAATTAGTAATACTGACTAATCAAGATTATGGGAAATATTGCGATTGATTTAAGAACAATATAAGAGAATTGTAGTTTGTATAACATAGGCCATGAAAAGCAACAGGAGATTATGAAACTTGTCTTTAAGGGAGGAAAGTTTCACTTTGTTAAAATGCCATTCTTCAAAGTATGATTTTACTCGACGAATGAAAGAATAATGGTAAATTAGATAATATAGATTTAGAATAATTGAATAAAAACTGTGTGGCATTTTATATTCTCCAAATAAACGAGAACAGAATTATAAAATAGAGAGGAATAAAAAGAATAGAGAGTCGGATCCAGGAAAAGTACTACAAATAAAATTAGGGTAGAGAAGTATCAAAATTAATGCAAGAGTGTATTAAAATTTTATCAAAGTAGGATATATTTTCCCCAACGGGAAGCAACATACCTCCGAGCGATTTGATTAAGAAGCCACTAACCAAAGTTCCCTCAACGAAAAGGTGGTGAACATCAAAGGAAAAGTTGGCAAAAACATGATGGCAGTTTCCGGTAAAGCACAATCTCGCAAGATCATTTTTTCGTCACGCACTAGCCCTTTCGTCGAACCCATTAGACTCCCTGTGGCCATGGAGCTAAATGGAAGGTCGAATTATAGAAAAAAAGGTCTCGGTTCCTTGTCGGAAATCGAAGAAAAATATACTGTAACTCGATCGAAAAAAAAGGAATGTACTTGCTAGAAAATACAAGAGACATGTTTAAAAGAAAATTGCAATTTTCAAATATTTTCCTTTATAAACTGTTGGTACTTTTTTACAGGATTGAAACGATCGATAGGGAAACTGTGTCAATTTGGTGCATAATTTATAAACGATAAAACGGAAGTATCAAGGATATATCGATTCAAGAATTCTGTCTCTTCCTATTATTTCTCTGACGTAGAGAGATGTCCTTAATTAAAATATTCCAAGTCAAACGATTCTGCGCATTGCTTCGTAAATGGACAATATTTATCATTTTTAACGTGCACGCTGCAATGACTTGAGAGGGGAGTTCTGAGCTCTGTTTGCTCTTAACGGTGTATTAATATTCGATTGAAACGAGAATCTAGAAACAAAGGGAGAGAATATTTTTATCGCAATAAATGTAACGATAAACGAAAGGACACGCGTGCATGTGAGAGGAAAGAAAATGGATGAAAGCGTGCTTCAAAGAAACGATAAATCCCCTTGAAAACAAAGCCGATACGGATAAACTAAAAAGTTTTTTGAAAAATTCTATTAATGAAAAGGTCATAATGAATATATAAATATACATAAGTGGCAAGTGTATTCTCCAGTCAAATAATTATTAAAATTGTTAAAATTGTTAGAAATTGAAACAAAGTTCTTTAAAGCCATTATAATTACCAACTTACACGTAATTTATATTTAAAAAATTAAAACTTCCAATATAATTAACTTGTTTCGACCTTTTGCCTTACATGATTTTTTTCTTTTTTCTAAAAACATTCCACGGTCGGCGCATCAAACATAAAAAGAAGATTAAAAAGGAAACACCAAACAGATTTCACAAAGGACGTAACCTAACATACAAACACTCACCACCCTAAAGAAATAAATCAATCAAATTCGAAGATGGTATCCCACTGGTGGTAGCCATCCACATGCTATATTGCTATATCACTAAACTATAATATTTTACCAAATGTCCTACTGGACAAATTGTAAGATATAAATAAATAAATAAGAGAAAAAAAACATTCCGATTGTTCCCTATTTAGATGATTGAACTATTTAACCATAAGCTATACACGCAATACTGTTTAGTTACTAAACAGTATAACTAAAGTGTAATTAAAGGAAGCATAGCTAGCAAAATGGCGTTAAATGAAAGTGGCCGTTAAAAAGCAAAAGATACAGAGCGCGAGATAAGTAAAACAACCTAAGGTTTATTACACATCTCGAAATGGAAAAGTCTGTTGAAAAAATTGTTTAATCAGCTAGTTAAGTAAGAGTTAAGTAAGGAAGTTACTTAAGAAAATGATATACCTGTCAAGTAGGACCGAAGCGAAATTGAAGGACGATTAGATAACATTTAACCGTGTCTTTTCGTCGAACTCGTTCAAGATCGTTTACGCCGGTGAACTTGAACTTAAATGTGTGTTCGTAAAAAGCGAATGGAACCAGGCAGCCAGGATGGCCTTGCTTGCGGTCGTTTCATCCATTCATGGGAGTCACTTCTCTCGTCTTTGTATAAAGAAACGATCGTACAAATTGCTTTTCGGCTCTTACCTTGATATACAGTTAACCGTCTCGCATCTAAACCTTCGAAATTGCACGTTTCTTCGCTCCATCCTGGAGAACACGACGTTGAAATAATTCTATGAAAATTTGTCAATATTTTTCGAGTCAAGGAAATCGCTAATATCTTGAAATTTAACAATTCAGAAAGACGAACAAAGAGAAGAAAATTATAAAGTTACTTCGAAAGAGGGAAAGTTACCATTTTTCTATTAATTTACAATTTCTCTCAAGTCACAGTTTTTAGCGTGAGCTCGCGAACCAAAGAGAAATTGTAAATTATCGATTTACGAAAGTCAAGATATTTTATATTTCCCAAATAAGCAAACTCGATATCGTAAAATACTACGAACAAGGAAGATTGAAAAGAATGGAAAGATGTCGTAGAACCGATCGAATAATACTACGTGTAAATGAAGAACGAATGACCAAAAAACAGGAGAAAATATAGAAGCGGCGGGAGAAATCAGATGGATACGAAACTCGAAGGAAGAAGGACACGCTGAGAGGCAAATATTACGCACAGCTGTGAAAGCTGACACATATTATGCAAGCCAATCGGAATATCTGTTTCGTAGTGACGGTCATGTCTGTTTCAAAAGCGGACAATTCGATAACGACCAGCATAAACATTATCTCTAACATTAACGACAGATTACGAAACCGCAACATAGGAACTGAACGGTGTCCCTCGTATATTTTCTTCTTTTCTGGCCATTCTAAAGGCTGCTACAGCTTCCAGTTTACTAATATGGTATTCTTCTGCTTACGTCTATGCGTTTCTTTAAATATAGAAATCGAGCCTATCATCGTGTAGAGAAGGACATCAGAAAGTAGAACGAATGATCTATCGCGCTGATAATCACCGTCATCGTTACATTTTTGCTTGCTGTCTTTCTTTCTGATTTTTATTTTATTAGCAATCATGCGTAATACCACGATTTGCGTCACAAGAGAAGGGCGAATGACGCGATACAGAAATTTCTCAACCGATAAGCAAAGTAATTGCATTGTGCTTGATTTCCTGCAGATAATCCGAGATCTTGTTTGAAATTGGAACTCCAGACAATTTTAATACCGTTCTTTTATTCGTGCTTCGGGATAATATTAACGCTGTATCGTTTGATCTTCTCCGATGCATTCTACTTCTCATTGATCTTTTAATTCTTCTGATTTTACACGTCGTTCGTTTTTAATTTCTCCAACATTGTTCTCTCGTTAATCTTCAAGCGTGAAATTACCCTTTTTTTAATAGATGTCTGTATAGTCTCATCCTCTTCGTTGATGCTGCATCTATTAATTCTTCGTTAGTTGGTAATATTATTCGTATAACTATATAGTTAGTTATTCGCGTTTAACTTTCTCAACATTGTTCTTTCGGCCATGTTCATAGCCACTAATTTCTCTATTTTTAGGCGTTAACCGGTTGAAATTTTGTTTTTTTCAAATTACAGTCAATTCTATTTACGCGCTGTTTCAAATTACTCCAGAAGTAACATTTCAGTTCTTATAGTTGACTTATCTAAAAGTCCTTAATTGCCGAGAAATGTAACGGAAAAGGTCTTACATATTTTCGTTGGGTTATTCCAAGGCGTAACAAAAAATTAGAATTTTAAGTAGAAAACATTATCCATACCATTTATCCGTTTATAGAAGAGTGTAAATGGCAGGTAATAACATTATTTTCCTCTAAAGTCAACTGGGAAAGAATGGTCGCTACTTAGGCTATAATTTATTAATAACATACTTTACGCTTACATACGTAAAGCAAATATCTTATTTTTCCTAGAAAGTTCAATTTTCCTTGTCATTAGCCAGAACTCTCTTGTAGTTTACACATGTTTATGTATGTAGTTTACACATGTGTGTTTATTTCTTTGCATGATGTCTGCATTAAGATTCTGATCTATGGAAACATCTATCCACGGAAGATTACCGAATGATGTCCATGTTTCGAAAATTTGTCGCAGACTTTTACACGTGAGTAATGTTTTATGAAATTAAATAATTTTAAATAATTTTTTTTCGTAAGCTTTATCTAGAATGTATTATTATCTACAAAAAAAACAAATCAAGGAATTTGTCAAGATATCGTTTATATTAGGACTTTCTGGAATATTAAAAAAATTGTAAAATTTCTAATTGCATCGCGCTTTCTCGTAACAGAAAATAGCAGATACTTTACGATATGCTACTATTAATCTGTAACAAAAATTGGTCGGCGATATTATCGTGCGATATTATAGCGTGTCGCGTAACACGACGACGAAAAGAAGGATTTATGTTCAGAAATAACGGAAATGCGATAAAAAAAGAGATGAAGTATTTCGAAAATGTGAAGAGACTGCAATTTTTGTAGACATAAAAGATAGATAAATAACAGTGTTGCCTGAAGACATAAAGAAAATGGATAGATAATGGTGTTGCCAGAAAAATCGCTGAAAACTGAACATACCTAAAACTGACAATGAGTAAGTTCTGTGTGTTCAAGTTGAAACATCGAATTATTGAGAACACCTTTAATTTATACACGAACGAATGTTAATTTAATGTTGCTTTTTAAACCTAAAGTCAAGTCGATTCCGCTTTTCCAATAAAATTATGTCTCATATCACGCAATGAGAAAGCATAGCTTCATAGCTATCGGTAATTCGTGGTAATTATAAAAAATTAATCTGAGAGTTCTAAATATTTAAATAATTTTATAATTGATATGTAAAATGATAGCTATTTCCTTTTAAAATTCTGATTCAACTAATAGTCAAAATTTCATTTTTCGTATTTACCGTGTTGGTTATCGAACCCTCGACGCTATATGGTTGCTCTCACAAAACGTTAACACCTAAATTCGCTAACTCAGATGTCAAATAAAACGATTCGCTTTTATTAAACGCAAGTGCCTTAAAAATTTCAAGGTACTCCGAATTGAACTCCACAATAGATCCAACCTTTCTACTCATTTCGACATTAATGGGCCTTGGTAAATAAAAATTCTGCCACAACTTGGGACGAAAGTTGGACTTTGAAACATTGGTTTGATAGTGGTGCAAGGTTTAGGAAGTTCCGCGTAACATCGATCATTGTAATTGACACTTATTGGACAAGAGAAAAATAGATATTTTCGTAAATAAACTAAACTCATAAAATGAGACACGCAAAGTAAAATCGAGTTCTCAAACACAAGGAATTCGTAAAAATATAAAACATTTTACAAAGTTATTATCTTTCTAATTGCTCATGAAAATGGACAATTAACAACTTCTAATCTATAGATAAAATATAACGATGCTAATAGAGCAACAATTTTCAAAATGCAACGATATCAATAAAATACAAATTTCCAAAATACGACTATGCAAGGATAAACGATGTTTACTAGAGTCTAGAAATAGTAAAGAATATAAATTTGAAGAATTTGATTTAAGAATTACAAATAAAATAAAATAAAATAAAATGAAATGACATAACAGGAAGAACGTAAGAATGACAAATAAATCGATAATTCGGCAAGGGAAAGTTCGTATCAAGGATAGTTGCGGTTTGCCAATGAAATTTTACCTGAATTTCTTTCATCGGTCGTACACACGGCTTATCTAGTCTCATGTTTTCGCCACTCTTCCATCTTCATTCGTTCTTCCATGAACCGGTTTCAAACTCGTCTTCGTGGCTTCTGGTAATCACTTGGCCGACCTTCTTCGGTCGCTGCTTGCCTGCGAGTTGCTCTTCGATTCGCTGGGAACCACGGACTTTCCCTGGGCGTCCATTGCTTTCAAGGTCATCAGCTTTCCGATGAATAAAACCGAATGTGACAGCACGCAAAAATCGTTTCGGCTCGTTGTGTCTAACCACGATCGATGGTTCGCATGTAACGAAATTCCATTTACAGGGATGGGAAAACCGAATATTTCAAGTCGTATCGAGTTTCAAGACAAAAGAATAGGAGTTTACTATGGGCGAGCTTCTATTACAAAATTCACAGCTTCTCGAATTTCGATCAAGCTCACTACTAGATCCAGAACTAGGACACCAGCTCTGGAATTTTGTTACGGAGCTTAGAACGTGAATTCATTGATTATTCGTCTCAGTTTAAAATAGAAAGTAGAAAAATTTAAAGCTACATGGAGAGAATGATTTATATTTAGCTTTAAAATTTCCTCGATTCCTTGGATTTCTTTGTTTACTTCTTCAATTCTTATTTACTTCTTCAATTCTTATTTACTTCTTCAATTCTTATTTACTTCTTCAATTCTTATTTACTTCTTCAATTCTTATTTTACTTCTTCAATTCTTATTTACTTCTTCAATTCTTATTTACTTCTTTAATTTCTTTCTTGTTTAAAACAGATCTACTAAACTGGATTTTTTGTTCTTGCTTAACTAAATATTTAGAGCTAAACTTCTCAAAGAAAAAAAAAGAAGAAACGTGTATTTATCGTAAAAAGAAGAAGCTGCAAGTTCCAAGATAGATTACAGAAAATGTTACAATATCGTCACTCGCGTTTCTCTGCTTTTCGATGTACGGAGTTGATCAACGTATATCCAGAAATTCGTGTAATTTTTCGATCTTTTTCTTTTATATTCGTGACTTGTCGATCTTTTGAATTTTTGACTTTAATTTAATTCCTCGACTTTTCATTAACTTTTAGGTAACGTCGACACATTTGCATACTTCCAACAGACATTTTTATTATCCAAAATGAAAGAACAATATGCAAAGGTACGTCACGACTTTACAATCGAAGAAATAAATTCGAATGAGCTTCGCTTATGGTATCGCCTTTTCCATTATACGATTGTTTGATTTTCTACTCTTTAAAAACGAACGCCGAATGGTATTTAAACATAACTATAAAACTAATCTTATCTTTATACCCGCGGTGTTCGATTTAATAACATCACACCAAAGTTGTTGTTTTATTTGATTTTAGGAATCTTTTCGTATATTATTGTAACTTCAAAAATATCAAAGTATTATTCATTTTAACAGATATGCACATTTTACTTCGACAAAATTTCCTCAGTTACACATATCTTCGTATTTAACAGAATTCTTTCCACTTTTAACTGAAGCGTTTATTTTAAAAGTGATGTAAGTATATTTTTCGACAAAAATTGATAAAACGAGAGACTTACGTGTACTTTAACGTAAAACTTTTAATATAAACGAATTATAATTTCACTCTTAGAATATTCGTTCGTTTGAATCAATTGAAACATCGTTAATAAATGGAATAGCATAATCGCGTAATCATAATTATTTTGGAAGCGGTATAAGTCTATTTCTTAATGATCTGTAGCTTGTCCAAATAGTCGAGGCAGCAATAATTAAAAAGAAATGATATCGAAATTAAACAGCAGTATTTTACGTGTTTCAATTCTTCAACGACAAGCTTCCGACTTAAACTTTATATTTATCGTGAATCATCAAATCTTCTCTTCGATTTTATTCAGAGAAGCTGATAAGGAAGTTTGCGATATGTGTGAAGCACCGTTTATAGCTGCGATTACGAATGCAAATGTTGTCGTCCTATGTGTGTACGTACGACATGTAGACGAATCCCCGGGCATGTTGCGTTGTCATGTCGCAACGTTATCGGCGCTATCATGCACGCAAATTTTATAAGAACGATCAACGACGATGTATCTTTCCATGATCTTGGCGTGTGCACCTTTTGGATTTTGTTAAATAACAAAACGCACTAGAGTTGTTGAAATAATTTATTCATCGTGCAGCATCAGAACAGAATATTTTTCTTCCGAGTTGGATTAAAATATTTACAAAATAATTATTTATTTACAAAATAATAAATATTTACAAAATTAAATAAAGAATGACTGTACTTCGATAAAAATTTGAAATCAATATCAAGCAATTACAGAAGATAATCTGTAGATATGCATAGTAATTATAAACAAACTGTACATAACGAGGAAATAATGAAACGAAAATTGGATACAAATCATAACGAGTATAACGAGTAATTGATATCAGAAATACCTATATATTCGCAACGTAGAATTGACGACCCTGAATAACAACATGCTAATAATCACCTTGTCGATCGAGTAATTAAAGGAACGTCTTCTGTGAGAATCACAGTGCGTACTTTCATAACGTCTTTATAAAGTCAGGCAAAAGCTATTGTATGCATAAAAATGGATTTATTAAAAGTATTAATTATGCACTATCCTGCAACAGAAAAGAGAAATCTCCTTCCTAAAAAAAAAAGAAAAAGAAAAAAAAGGCGAAAGAAAAGAGATACTATATGCCTTCTAACGTTAATTTATGATACAGACGAACAAAAATGACAAGAGCAATCAGCGCGATATACCGATTGTTCCAATTTTCTATGCTCTACAAGATGACGTAATTTTGAAAAAATGTCAGCAAAAATCGTTATCTGTTTATGGTAATAATAACATCTCGCGACACACGTTGAACAGACCTATCAAACGGAATGATACAGGTATGTTACTTATAAGTAATCCCGATGATTTAGCGCTTTTATCGACAAATCTTAGAAACAACATATACTGCAGCAACCGAGACAATCTTCGAATTTGCAGCAGATCGTTGTAACCAACGAAAAAGAACGTTTTATGAACGTTGTTCAAACCGCTCGCAGGAAGATACCTCTGTTTTAGATTTCCTCTTAGATCAACGCAAGACGATGACTTATAATTCTTATAAATATCGATAAAACGTCTTTCTTCGCGCGTCTATTACGAAATCTATCCTCCACTGCGATAAAATATAATTAATATTTATCAACAAATTTCGAGAATTAAATCGACGAATAATTTGAATAGCTTTTCGCGTTCACGAAATCTTTCACGTTCGATTTCTTTTGGCAAATTTTCAAGGAGGAACCCTTTACTGGAATACGCGCGAAATTCAAACTTCGTTTTCAAACTGTTCCGTTGCGTAAGAAAGATCGTAAGAGCGATCTTGCATCTCGCGTATATAACATGTAATTCTCTTCTTTTTTTTCTTTTTCAAGGGTATCGGGTTTCTGAAGCAAATATCTTTGACGGTTAAGTCCCTGCGTCTCCGTGTTTCGCGAGTAGATTTCATTACTCAGCGAATTTGCCTGAAGCTATCAATGGGGCTATTTTGTTTCGGGAATCAGAAAAATTACCGTGTTCTTTCGTGACAATTGATTTAATTAACTGCGGCTCGAGGAAGATAAAAACGGAAAATATCGCGCTCATTTATTTTCGGTGTCGAAGGTCGCACGAATAGAAAATTTGTAATCCTCGATTGGCATAATCGACACTATCCGATCATAATTATTTTATCTCTCGGGTAAACATAGAAGGTCAAAAAATTAGAACTCCGGCAATATCGAAGTTTGGAAATTTGGAACTTCGACGATTTGGAACATCGAGCGCATCGAAACTGGAATATTTGGAAATTCGGAAATTTAGAAGTTCGACAATTTGAAAATTTGAAAGTTATTATTAGAAAGTTAAAATTGAGTGTTAAAAAATTTGAAAATGTCGATGCGATTAACCTCGATATTCTTCTATATATCTGTTGATTTTTTCGTTCACAATGTAACAAACCGAAGAACCGTAGAATTTCAATTTGAAAAAGATATCAAAAAACATTTACCATGTGAAGAAACATAGTGAAACAAAGTATGGTTCACTGAACGGTTGATTCGCTTTTACTCGAGTGCTATGCGAGAAAATGATGGATAAAAAAGAGAATTGCGTAAAACACAGAGAATTGTACAAGTCGAAGATAAGTAAATGATGTGATGTTGGAACAATAAAATTGCCGATTGAATGATCATTGCGAGTACCGTGTGAATTACGATGAAACCAACTTTATCATGATTCACACACGGTATACGAACTTTTCAATTAATCCTATTAAATTTAATCACGCAAGACAAGCTGTTAATCAATTCACGTGTCAAGTATCATCGAGAACTAAAGTTTGTCTCTGTTTCTTTGTTTCTAAAGTCCTTTAAATTTAAATTCGTTAAGTCGTTAGTATATTTCCATATAGCTTTTACCCCATCAAATTTATTTTTTCTTAAATAGTAACATTTATTTTGTAAAATCTGTAAAACTAAAGCTACATATTACTCATTTTCCAACGTCTCTTTTCTACCATCGATTAATTAATGGTAAATCAATTTATATCAAATTTGTTAAATCAATTTCTATAACAATTAGTAATTAATATTAAAAGTCGAATAAATTAACGAGCCCCATTAGATAAATTCGTTCATTTCGTCGATAATGGAACGATTATTTCAAATTGTTTCATCGTTCGACTTTGAAAACCACTCAAGGAACTATCAGTTACACGATATCTGACTAACGCTTCGACGGATGGATAATCAACATTTGATTCACATGATCATTGTTTTTCCAGTTCACATATCATTAGCCGAATTCAATACCACGGTAAACCTGCGATACTAAAAATTACGTAATAATTTCTATTTTATAATCATTCTTTCCTACCTGAAAGAAATCGATCTTTCGTATATCATAAATCCCAATGTACGCAGCAAAGCAACTTAGAATTATACTTTTTTCTTTTCCTTGCTAAACAATTCATACTCAATTAATATTCCTGATCAATTAACCAGCCTAGCTGTCTGCTTATTATTGTATCTCTTCCAATCTGTACTATACTATACAAACAACACTGTAAATTACCATACGTAACATGGTGAAACACAGGAAATTCACAAATTCTCACTCCAAATACTCCGCAACTGCACCTCGTAATATCACTCAAATTTCCATGAGTCACCAACAGGCGAATTAAGTTAGTTAACCAAACACAGTTTGGGGAAACATATCAAACCATGCAACAACGTCGCAACGTTCTCGGCAGGTACACTCACCTGCGCGTCACCAGTTTATGTCTCTCGCTTTCCGGTCGCGTATACGTGTCGCGACAAAGCGACGAGGGAGAAGGAAGATTGCGATGGTAGTGAGAAGAGCGAGAAGGGAAAAAAGCGTGCAAACGAGTCACGAGAAAACCCAACGGTCGCGGTGAAGCAGGAGAAGCGGCTCTTTGGAATCGTAAAATCCCCGCAGTTCTCCAGTGACGTCTTCGACTTCGGCGTTGCTGTCGACGGGACGATCCACGGGAACCAAAGTCATCGTCCAATAGCCGCACACACGACGCTGGTGGGGCTCCGCTTTCGTTTGCACACGCTATAAAACCCCGCTAATTGTCCACGCGGCGAACAGTCGGTGCGTGCCCCCTTTTAAACGACGATGTAGCGCGGCGTCCGAAAAATCGAGGATCCGTGCACCCAAGATCATTGTGACGATCGAGATCGAGCACGTGTCCTGGACTTGGATCACAGGATCACGAGAGTCGTTGCGATCCGCGATTTTTTTTGTTATTTTTCCAATTTCCGTTTTATCCTGTTGAAACAGTGAAAAGACATCCGGAAGAAGAAGAAGAAGAAAAGAGTAAAGTTTGTTCGAAATCGACTTATCGAGTCGGACAAAAGTGAAGAAGCTAGATTTCATTTTATTTCTGTGACTTCTGCAGAGAGTTTCTCGTTTTAGAAACAAAACCACGACGAGATTTGTGATACGCCGAGTGAAGTTTCGCGTTGCTCTCGAACGATCGTGGAAAAGGTAAACGTTTGTTTGCACCGATCATTCGTATCGATGTGTCGCGTGAGACTTGAATTTTGGTACAGTGGTTCGTCGTGAAAGAATTTGAACGCTGGTCGTAAAAGGCTTTGGTGCATAATGTATGTTATCTGTTACACGAAACATTATGAAGCATATCGGGAAAAACTTGTTCGATATAACCGTACCTGTGTTATCTTAGCCGTGTCTCATTACGGTGATAATTAAACTTCAAAATGTTTCGCCTAACACACATATTATAATATCTACTATATCCATAAAGGACTTCTATAAGTATTGCAGCATTTAGCATAGATAACTTACGTATCTTTATTGTATGCGTTACATAAAATATTTAAAAATTTCTTTAGTATCGGAATGAGACATGACTATTGTAGGTCAGTCAAATTTTTAGTCAATCTGAAAACTCATATAGGAACTACTGTGATATTCATTGATCGCGAACATAATACACATGATATATTTACAAAATGTTTGCACAAATATTCAGATATTTTCACGTAAGCTACTGTATATTTGCTATTTCGCGAAGAAGGAAAAAGAATGAAGTTCTTTCATTGCTCCAATCGTGTTTTATCTTTCATTAACACTTGCGTCGATAACCTACTTAGATGACCAAATTTCCCTCGTTGAAGATAACAACTAAAAGTTTGGTATTTGCTCCGATCAAGTTACATACATACCATTTCTTCGTGATTACTCGGTCTCTTTACTTCTTCTCACTTTCACGACCAATTTAATTAAAATCCGAGCCAATGACTGCTATAACACTGCTATAATATAATAATATATGGCTCTTAAGATTGGAAGTTTCGTTAAGTATCACGATATAATGGTGGTCCGTTAATTGATCGAGATTTTGATTTGTTAAATAAACAATTTTGTCCTTATTAGTTCTTTAAAATGTCTTCGTGATGTGACAGTCAGTGTATTTGTGCTGACCCTTAATATACTGATGTGCAGTGACTTTCACGTCTACATTTATTTAGTTCAGATATTTTACTAATTATTAGAAACATACTGCAGACAATGTAGTAGAGCCTCTCTTTTCTGAAATAATAGGAAGACGAAATTTCATTTATCCAAATACAGTTTAAGAGTAATCGACAGATTCTTTAAATATTTATGAATCCATAATCAGATAATTTTTTCAACGTAAATAACTACACAGAGTTACGTTCTTTATCGTACTTCGAATCATCGGAGTTCTTCTACGAGTGCCACGAGTGCTTCGGCATGAGAAGATATCTTTTCATTAGCTTTTTCGTCTGCTGTTTTCATTTATATAAAATCGCCATTATTATCGTCTACGTGAAACATTTCATTACATCAGAATACTTACGGCTTTTCTACCGTTGCCAACATCCGAGGAATCTACGTGCTTTGAAGAATTTTCAATTATGTTTTTCTTCCTTTAATGTCTGTGATTCTGGCTTCTCCAATATCGTGTATTTTTGCTAATTTTGTTGCGCTTACATCACTTTCCAGTTTTCTCGTTTACATCGTATTTTCCTGCGATAGTTAGAACGCTTCCTAGTTTCATACCAAATTCGTATAATCACAATTCAATGAATCAAATCAAGGAAAGAGTACATTGTGTATGAACACTGACGACATACGTATGTACATATTTGAAACGGAAAAGGGCATTCGTTACGAAGAAATATTGTGTTTGGATAATAGAACGTTCGGATATTAGGCTATTTGGATAATACCGTGATATACATTTGCTACATCCATTTCGGTGTACCAATTAGGAATAAAAACATTAAAAAAACAAGTTGAAATGATTTACACAAGAAATAGAAAAATTACCACGGTATCTTAGAATGTTTTAGTATATTACGTACATCATTTTGCTTCTTTTGTTTATTTTTTCAGTAAGTGAAACACAGCGTCTGTGCCAGAATAACTAAGAGTAAGTTAGACGTTTCTGAGAAACTGTGACTAACTCCGAGTACAACATACGATAGAATGGTAATAATAGTGAAACTTATATACTAGGTAAACATTTCTAGTAGGCACTATTATGACAAAAATATAACAGTACAAAGTAACTTAGGAGTAACAGAATCATAAAGTTCTTTAAGGACCCTTTGTGAAGAAACGTCGATGATGGCATAAATATTGGTATGCTGAGAGTTGAAGGATAGACGTCTATAGAATTTTGATAGTATCTGTCAGATATCTGTATCTCGTTGAAGATCAACAGCATCGGAGATTTCCTAGAACTCTGGCTCATTTAACAGCTAATTATTTTAAAGAAGGTTAGACAGAAGAAATATGATAAATCCATTTATGTTGATTTTCTAATTATAGCGTTACTTGATGATTAAGTATAAGGTTGAAGAGGAATAAACTTACTAGATCAAAGTCCTTTAAAGCTTGCTTATTCTTTCGAAGATAACTAACAAATCCGCAAAACTTTGTAGAAAGCTGTTTAATCACAAAGTTAAATAGATCTTTGAAATAGAAAATTTGCCAGCTGTGTATTCAATCTTAACGCTAGAAACTAGCAAATCAGACAAAATCACTGACATCGGATTTGTTGTTTTTGGAATTTCTAAAAATATACAAGTGTTTTCGATAGCATCACTTAGTGTTCATCGATAGTGTTCACTTTTATTGGAACAGAAACGCGACTATATATACTTATCCATTATCGTGATATTTATCGAGACTATGTATAACATATTTAGATGGGTATCAAAAGGTCGGACGTTTTAATGATAAAATTATGTTTTTCTAAAGAACGTAAACTTAGAAAACTGCCTTCTTCTCTATGAACTTGGTATGTTTAAATGCCACGATCGACTAACAAAGCACTGTACTACAAAATACCAATCGGTGCCGATCAGTGAGAGGTAAACTCACTATTCTAGAACAGGTGGTCAAACACTGCAATTAAGCAACAAGAATAGGACAACCGTGACTCATATAGTCTTTCAGAAGCCAAAATGATTAACTCTTTGTACACTAGTTCTTGCGCATTATCCTGGCACACGGCGTAAGCGTTCAATTTTTCTAGAAGAGAAATTACTTCCATAAGCTCAATTTGTCGCAAAAAAGAACGCCGTAAACAATCATAAATTCCAAGATGAATAAGAAAAAAATAATTCCAATGTTGTCGCTGGACCATGGACTTTTATCATATAAAGCGATAATTAATCTAACTTACTCATTGTGTATTACAACAAATTTTTATTTCATTCGTTGCTTATTATGCAAAAGCTTATTCGCGTTAAATATGGTAGAACTCGATTAATTAATCGAACTTTTACCGATTTGAAGCACTCACTTGAACGTGAGCTCGTATCACGCGAAAAATGATGAGTAGCGAAGAAAATTGGTGAACTCTTGTTATATGAATTCCAATCGATCCATATAAATTGTCCGTCAGGAAAATCAGATAATTGGGATTGCAATCTTAAATAAAATGTCTGTTTCTATCGACTACAATAAGTGTTTTAATGTATCATATTAAGAAACAATTAACTCGATAACGCCATTATAAATAAATAAATAGAACGATAATTCCTCGAAAACGATGGTATTCCAATATTAATAACAGATTTCTTTCCTTTCTTTTCTTCGTTTTGCCTTACGACCAAGAAGAACACCAATCAATAGGAAGACTTACGGTTGGAAGTGAAACCAAACGATCGTTCCACTTTGTATTGTTACGAGTCTGTAAGTTTGACTTTGTAGTTTGTGCGAGTTCCGCGAGATCAAAACGCTATGCTGTATCTCGTGTGCATCGAATGAATTTCAATGGCTCGATCGCGATCACGATCGCTTTCCCTGATCGATTCGAAGGCGAGAAAACTGGCCCCGCAGGGAAAAATCACGTATGCAAACTATATGTATCCATGCTAGCCATGATCGCTCTTATTAATTAGTTCTGGGATGTAATAGTTGTTCAAGGTGCGCACTTTTGTGTAACCGGTTACCGAGAACGTTTGACACTCGAGTTATGACGATCGTTACGAGCCTCCATTTTCATTGGTGCGTCGGTGGACGAGTTATTGCTACTCTGCTATGCGTTTTCAATCGGGAAAGGTCGGTTTTGAAGCTGTGTTCAATATTCATGCGTAGCTTTTGCTGGAGCATACGTTTCTCATTAATTTCACGGATCGATTACTTTGGGGAGGTTTCTTACATTTTTTAATCGTAAAATTATTGGTTGTAAGATTTTTTTGATATACCATATTCTAAGGGATCTCGCTTTTTTAATGTTGTAACAATTTTCTAGAAATTGCAATGTAATTCTTAATCGAATTTTTGAGCCAGAATTATTTAAAATCATTATATCTAGCAATGCACGAGAAATATCGCAATACTTGTTTCATATAAGTTATTATATATACACACAGACAAATTATTTACATGCACAAATATCGCTTGCATTTTTTTGTCAGAATAAGGACGGTACCTGATGGGAAAATTCGTATTAATTTAGGTGGTCCTGGCTTAACGTTAGGGATAAACACGTGTTCGTTTTATTGCACGCTTTACGCACAATCCGGAAATCAATGCTAACTTAGTCGATCGTTGTTCAAAGCGAACAATTTATCACAACTGACTAGTTGCTACGTAGGAATGTGTTTATTCAGTATTTTTGTTAAGGAAAATGTATTTTTAGTGTTGTATACTTCATGTATATACAGATGCAGCTACGACTCGGATAATTACTGATTAATGATAGCAATCTGCTATAATTGACTAATACTTACTATAATACGTTTACCTATTTTGCATACAATTTTTTTTATCTTTTTTTTTTTTTTTTTTTTTACTATGAGCAAATGGTGTTGGATCGAATGCATTATGTATCTTTTTCAAATTTTCTTATTTTATATTTTATATTTTTATTTTATAGCTTCCTTGAAAATTCTATGAAAATTAGGATTTTTAATGATTCGAAGATTAGAAAATTCGAAGATCGTGAGATTAGAAGATTCGAAAATTTAGACTGAACAATTTGGAGATTTGCAACCTTGTGAATTAAAAGATCCAGAATTTGTTAGACTTATTAAAAAATGGTGTATTCAAAAATAGCATATTCTCTTTCGAAGACATTTTTCTCAATTTATCCTATTGGAAAGTACAAACTTCATATATCACTTGAATCTCGATTAGAATCTCAATTAAAGTAGTCATCATTCCACATAATCATTATCGCCAAAAATGCCATTCAATTTGTGGTAGAAAAATTCTTTTCTCGTGTCCATCGACATACCGTTGTAACGTAAAGTGCGTTACAGTATACGCGAAATAATTTATGCAAATGTTACCAAGACCCTAGAAAATAACAGTTATGTCACGGACTGGTCACTTCCGGTTCTCTCGTCATTAATACTCTTTTTTTTATCTAAGTTCGTGGTAATCGCAACGAACATTAATTACACA